>NC_133289.1:7426888-7741118 GCF_005239225.2 Populus alba | reverse complement strand
AATTACGGTAGTTGGCCAGCTCAAGGGAGCATAAAACTATGTCATCGAGGATAAAAACTAAATATAAATAGGTATATTTCTAAAAATAATATTTTTTATTTTTATTTTTAAAATATCATTATAAAAAAATCTTAATTCTAAACTTGTTCAATTAAAATATTGAATGATAAAAGTAATTATTATAATTTTCATATTTGATCTAGGATAAGACTCAAGAATGTTAACCCAAATTGATTTTTGAAAAAAAACTTAAAATATATTATTTTGATCAAAAATAATTTTTTTAAAAAAATTCATAGGTTTTTGATTTATGTTTTGACCGAATTATGGATTGATTTTGTTTTTTAACAAGTTAGACTAAGTCAATATGTCCTCTATTTTTTTAATAAAATTCGGACCGACCATGGTCCTCGAATTGTTCGAGCCTCAGGGCAACTCGCTGCGCCAATCCGATTAATATAACTAGTTATTATAATATTATTAATTTTAACACTTGATGTAAACTAAAGTAAAATAAAAATCTATTTTTTTAACATGTAAGTTTAACAATAATACATATTAATAGTAAAATAAATTTTTCAATATTTTATTTTGTTTTGTTCACTATCAACTAAATAGGATTAAGAGACAATCACCATGTTTTGTATATTATTACCAAACATAATTATGTTTGTCTTTTATTTTATTTTATCTCATTTATCTCCACCATCTCTGTCTTTATTTTCTCAGAATTATTATCTGGAACAATAACCAAATACTATGTTGATACAAACTTGTGTTTGTGAATGTTGCTGGACAGGTTGATGCTGCAGGGGAATGTGGAAAAGCTTCTCCTGACAATGAAGCCATGAAGCTGGCTCCTTGTGCATCAGCAGCACAAAATGGAAAGGCTGTTGTTTCAGACAGCTGCAGCATTCAGGTGAAGGGTAGAGGTCAAACCTCAAGCTGTCTTTGTGCTGCAATGCTTTCAGACACTGCTAAGGCATCTGGAATCATGCCTGAAACTGCCATTACCATCCCCAAACGTCGCATTACGAGAGTGGAGGTGAGTCAGCTCGTTCATACTTCCTAGTTGTATGCATTTTCTTTCCACCTAAAGTTCTTGCCTTCCAAGTTTTCACTCATTGCTCACTCAGTAGAGTAAACATTGCTGGTTTTGCGGTTCATACACTTCCGTGATGGGAATATATCTGAACTACGTTGGTAACTACGTTGCTTTACTTCTTCTAGTGACTAAAAGCTAGCAGCTGGAATGTATCTAATCTGAACGTTTGAAGAGTCGGTATAGGTTAAGCTTTGAACATTGACTTGACTTGTGCTCTCTTTTATACTCTGTTTTTACCCCTCCCCAAAAAAAAAAAAAAAAAGGCCAAGAGCACAAAGCTCCAAGCCCCAATTGATTGAAGCAGTTCGAAATGACAGATAAGTGTGGGTCTTTCTAAACCTAGATTCAGAAACATCAAAATCAGATTTAACGAGGCAAAAAATGTGGATGCAGGATCTTTGTCCTGGGCTTAGAAATCTTCTTTCACGACCAGAACTTCTACGAAACCACAAACTCGATGACAAGGACTGCATGGGAAACGTATCAAAGGATGAAAATGCAAGCTAGGAATGATATGATATGACACATCCATCCGCCACAGACAGAAAAATTGAATAAGTAAAAGCAGGAAGAAGAAAATTTCTCAACCACAAAGCATTTCATAACTGAGATTTTTCTAGCAGTAGATTGATGCTAGAAAAAGCTTATAAACCAAGTACTTTTATTGCAAAAAGACCAAGTAAACCATGCATCTGCCTTACAGCAAAAGAAAAAAAAAGCGCCATATAGCCTTGTCATATATATATATATGTGTGCGTGCGTGTGTGCGTGTGGGTGTGTTGTTCCATGGCTGGTGAATTTACAATAATCAGCTTTGCGCTGCACGCTGACTGATATTTCCTATTCCATATAACAAAAGGTAGATTAAACTACTACCCTATAACTTGCCTTTATACCTGCAAAAAAACATGAAAAAAATAATCATATACAAAAGATAACTACTGGCTGTATTAATAACTATGAACAGACCGAGAAGTAATTATTTATTTGTTTTGAAAGGAAATAAGACAAAAGGGAGTTACTGAAGACATATTTAGGGCAGTTATAAATAAATAAAAGAACATATAAAGCATTTACAAACATATTTTCAACTCATACCAGATGGCGTATTCTCTTCTAAGGGCGATGTTGTGGCTAAGATGCGAAATGTCTCTCATAACCAAAAGGTAAAACATATATGGTAAACGATTAGATGAAAAACAACTCAATGGGCATGAAATATATTTACTACATTTCAGACAACTTTTAAATGGAATTATTTCAGTCCAATAATAGTTTAACCACATTAAGTGACTAAATTTAAAAGGTTAAACGCCAAAAATGGGAAGTTGGGGTGAAACTGAGAGCACAAAACTTTAATCTATAAAAAAGTAATGAAACTCCAAAATAATGCAGCCCGGACAAATATCTAAGAAGCATGTTATATTCCCAACAATAAGTAACTCAATCCAGATTATATCAGGATACACACGATATCTAATATCCAAATAAGACCCATCTAACTAGGTAAGGTTATTACGATACATATTAGGTTGAAGTAAAGTTAAGTATACAGAGAAATGATGAATCAAACTGTTACAAAAAGTACATGCAGTACGTGTCTTAGTGAATCAAATACCTAAATATATATATGCCATGGCTCGTGAGAACTTAGTAATAGAGGCCCCCTGCATGAAGGAAATTTTAAAAATAACAAAAATGTGAGTTGAATTCAAGTTATTTTCATTATGCTATATGCTACTAACAGGTCATACCCTGCCACCAATTTCCTCTTGAAGCACTGCCTGTGTCATCTTCAGGTCCATCCTTTTTGAACTAATGAGAAAACAGAACATGTTAGCAAGTTCCTCCATTTGTACCCCCTAACAGCAGGCTTTAACATGCAAGGAAGAGTCTGCACAAAAGTTTCAATTAACTCGTTCCTTGCCTGCATACTTAGATATTAAATTAACCCAGATACTTAATACAAACCGGTAGATGAACTTTGTGCTGACAGAGTGACAAGCTAAAATGTTGTCATCTATATATGTTCTGTATAAAAATTACTTTGCCAATTGAATTTTTAAGCTTATGGGATTATTTATAGCATCACAAGATAAATAATTACAGAGAACAGCCTACAATGCTCCAACAATTGGCCATGCTGATTGCAATGATTATGGTTATGGATAAGACTAAAACTACAACCTCACATAGCATACTAATATTAATCCATACATACCATCGGGTTCTTGCTTGAGGTATGGGCAGTCTGAGGATGATGATAGATATCTTGACCCCCATAATAGATTGATGAACTAAGATGACACGGTTGTACTCTTTGCTCCTGATAAATGGAGCTCATATCTTTGTTTGGTATGCTCTGACTTTCACCTTCATTCATTTTGGAAGTCAAATCTGAAAATAATACAGCATAGAGAGAAAGGCTGAACTGAAGATCTTGAAAACAATGTAGATAACTCCCGTTCTATATTATTTATACCTTTTTCTCATGCTTTTACAATTTACACAGATATATATACAAAATAAGTATCTAAATATTAGAGCAAAGTGGCAACACTATGCATGATTCTATGAGGAGCATGTGATTTATTTTGTTTTCATAATTTGTCGAGAAAAAAAAAATTGTAAGCAAAGAAAGTTGCAATGCCATATTCTTTCCTGCAATATCCCAGAAAACAACTAAAATTTCTAGTATTCATAGAATTTGAGAAAAAAAAAAAACAGACTGGCCAAAGCAGCACAAGCCACATGCGTATTTGTCGACATAACGAGCAAATCTTGATGTAATCAGTGACACTTTCCAGTTCATTTTAAAGACATCGTAACAGCCAGCATAACCATGATGCATATTAATCATGCCTGGAAACAATTGTCTGGCACTCAAGTGTACAACTTGCATAATCCAAACAAGCATTGAAGGGACAAGGAGAGAGTATCGATACATGGCATAGAATGATGCTTGTAATAATTCTGGAACCAAAAGGAAATTAAATTCACAAGCTACATCTAGTACCTGAAGTTGGAGTTCCAGATTTGGTATTCCAGGCGTCATCTGCGGAATCCTGCTTTTTCTCATCCACTTCGAAGCGCAATGACTCTCTCCCTAAGACCTGGATCAGGACCAACACGATGAATTTTGCACCTCAACACAACAAAGAACAGAACACTTTAACATAGAAAGCACTATAAGCTAAAACAACAGATGTTATGCAGAGAAAAGCCAAAAGAAGAACAGGAAAGTCCCACTGAACAAACATCTTATCGACCACCTCCATTTAGTCATACAATCATGTTAAGTTTTCATTATAAAACTCGTCTTTGTGTTTTTAATATATCACTACAAAGCTAAAAACAGTTAAAAGGGAACCACTTCTCCACTTTCCTTATCAATCTTTACTCAATCATGTGAATATATATTTACAACCTGAAATCTATATATATATATATATAACCCTTTAAACGTTATATCGACAGGTTACCACATACAAATCTAAAAAAAATGAAACTTCATAAGAAATTGAAAAATTAGCAGCAAGACAACACCATAAAGAATGAGACATCCCCATTAGAAATATCCAATGAGATTTATCGTATGAACATGAAAAAGAAAAACTGAGACAGAATTTAATACGGCGGGCAATTATTAAAACCTTGGGGGAAGCAGGTGCAAAAATAGAGCCAAAAATCCCCGTAGAAGACGATGAGTACTCCTTCGAGCCAAACAAGTCAGAAGTGAAAGAAGAAGACGAGGACCCCGTTTGTTTCTTTCCCTCCATTTCTGTCCTCCTTTCAAACCCAACCCAGCTCCTCCTCTTTTTCTATATATATGAATATTCTCACTCTCTTACCAAATACAGAATCTCTTACGCTTTCATAAATTTTTTTCTTAGTTTAAGGAACAGAGACGGAGAAATGAGAGAAAAAGCAGAAACGCCAGAGAGGGGGGGGGGGGAGGCGCAAGAGGCACGTGAAGATCGAGCTTTGGTGTAATCGGAAACGTAACCGTCGCCTAACCAATTTTATAAGGCAATAAAAAATTCAAATTGGCAAGACACCTGTGGTCCTGTACTCTTGTTTTAATTTTAGGTGGTCAAATAAAATCACCTCTCTTTTCCTTCCTTGGACATGTAGGTCGACAGAGTGGTAGATTTGAGCCACGTGTGAATATGGGACCTACAGTCTACGCTGGATGTTCCAACATTTTACTGCCACGAGTACCCCCGGTGGATAATACCAATCCCCCTATTTTCGTATGGGTCGGTTTCCTGGAACCCATTTTTTATATATCCTTCGATTTAATTGGGCTTCTCTTGGATTTTATTTTATTTTATTTTATTTCAGGCACTGAAAGTTAGAAACCACCCAAGGGAGGGAGGGGCAGCGGACCTTATCTTCTTTTTTATCTTGTCGGCCCAAAGTTGGGGGTCTCTCTCATAAACTCACTATGAAGGGTTCAGGTTGATTACTTTTTATTTTTATTTTTTTTTTAATATTCAGCTATTTTAAAAATTGTATTTCGAAATTCTTTTAAAAAATTCCTCTCTATTGAGTTATATATCGGTATTTTAGAATTATTTTTTTCAATTTTAATTTTTAATATTAGATGTGTTAGAAGTGACGCTTTATAATTTTTTTTTACTTTTTATGAATTTATTTTGATTTCATGACACATGAAGTATATTTAACTAATTAACTCAGGGTAGATTTATTTTTTTTATTTCTTTTTATAATAGATTTTTTTTCAATTTCATCATTCAATAATAAGTTAGTTGAAAATTAAGCCTCATAAATATGTTTTATTTGTTTTTTATATAGTTATCTCGATCTCATGGTTTTTTTCAATTTATACTTTAACAATGAGTTAGTTGAAAATTAAACTTCATAAATATTTTTTATTTTTTTTATATGAGATTATCTCCGATCTCATGATACAAGTTACAAGTTTAGTAAATGGATCCCGATTGACTCTATTCATTTTTTGGAATCTTTTTAATTAGGTTTAATAGTTTTTTTTTCCTTCAATATTGTTATCCTGACTTAGGCGAAACTTGAGTTATTTATTTTTTGTTTTTTTAATTGATTTTGTTTTTCAATTTCACCCTCAACAACTCAATTTTTTTTTCCTTATATTTTTTTATTTTCATCTTTCAATGTTATATTGTTTGGAATTGAGCTTTGTAATTTTTTTTCAATTTGTTTTTTGTGGAGTTATCTTAGTTTCATCAATTAAGTTTTTTTCTCGATTTCATTTTTTAACATTGAGTTAGTTGGAAAATTAAGTTTTGTAATTTATTTATTTATTTATTTATTACGAGATTATTTCAATCACATGATCTTAATTATGAGTTTAGCAAGTCATTCCTTGTTGACTTTGATAGTTTTTTTTTTTTTAAAAAAAAAATTAATATTTTATCTCAATTTAACCTTTTAACATTGAGTTGATTAGGAATTGACTATTATAATTTATTTTGATTTATTTTTTTTAGGTTATCACAATCTCATTATTCCAAATTATAGATTTGATAATTAATTCGAGTCGATTCAATACATTATTGTTTTAATACTTAAAAAAATATCATTCAATTTATCATCATATTAATATTTAGAAAAACATCAATAACACTAGAATATTTTATATATAAAATAAAATTAAAGGTCAATAACCTAGTATATCCTAAAATACACATTGAATAGTCTTTTTTTCATGAAAAACAAATTAACTATTTGACCGACCCGTGCTGCATCACGATCACGAGAAATGAGAGCTTTCGTTATTATTATTATTATTATTATTATTTTCTTATGAAAATGAAAGGGTGTGTGCTGGAATGAGTGGGGCCATGGGGGGCGGTGTTTTGCTTTGTTTTATATCCAGTGCACTGACAGCTAAGAGTTGCATTTAGTGCAATGCGCGTGAAAATAGGAGGTTCAATCGCTTTGAAAATACATGCTTTATAATTTTATTTTTTTTTAAAATATATTGAAAACTAGAGGTTGAAACCAATAGCTAACAGTTAGTGATTAATTTTAGAGTTTCGGTATATATTGGCACCCCCAAGCTATAATTTCGTGGTCCGCCCTCCGAAGTATCCATTCCAATCCATATTGAAAGTCTATTAAATAAAACAAGAAGAATTCTGCTTTAAATTGAAAAATGTAGAGAATAAAATAATATAATATAAAACATTAGTAGTCTACCTAATCTAATAAATAAACTACAATTTTTTGTGCAACGGATTCTCAAAATGGACAAATAAAATTGAAGGAGGTTAAATGCAGGGATGTTACCATTTAATCCCTCTGATATTAAACTCTTACTAGTGGGAGACTTGGATGGTCATTATTATAGTGTTTTGGATAAGAATTTTAATACAAGTGGCTAGACCAACATTTTTATAAAATCACCATGTAATATGTTACTAAAAATAAATATATATTTAGCAATGTGATGCAAATTATTTTTTAACTAAAAATACATCATAATATATATACATATATATATATATTATTTTATATTAATATTATAAAAAACACCTAAATTTAGGTGTTTTTTAATGATATTAATTTGGGTATTTTTCAATAAGATTAATA
The DNA here is from genome assembly GCF_005239225.2 of Populus alba. NCBI lineage: Eukaryota > Viridiplantae > Streptophyta > Magnoliopsida > Malpighiales > Salicaceae > Populus > Populus alba. The sequence continues at coordinate 7,733,419 of NC_133289.1, read as the reverse complement.
TACTAATATCAAAAATATTTTAAATAAGAGTTTCATCCATGATTAGATACGGCATGATACTCCGATATAATTAGATAAGAAAGAAATAATAAATAAATACGTGACAATGAAAAGAGAGTGAAGAGATAACTTAGGTTAGGGTCCATTTGGTTGCAGTGGCAAGACGAATGGCCACTGTGGAAGGTGCAGTCGTTAGCTACCCACTGTGGGTCGCCGCGTGGTGTCTGCGTGTCCAATTTTTAGCCACATTGAGTGTCGTCGTCCTAGATGTTCCACTGTAGCATGCATCAAGTTTCCTTATCACATGTCCATGTAAATTACTGTTTAGTCCCTGCTTGGTAGTGAAATTATTAGTTGGTGCATTTAGTTTTAATATTTTTATAACGTATTCCTATATTTTTATATTCATTTATAATTTAAGATAATATTTAATAATGTAATTCCAGTTTGTAAAGTAAAATATATTAAAATAATATATATTTTTTGTTTTTTTAAAAATTTATTTTTAATACAAATACATCAAAATAATATAAAAAAACACTAATTTTTTTTTTTTTTTTTATAAAACACAATAACACTAAAAGACAAACTAGCTTTAAATGTACTTTAACAGATGTTGAATTGTCATCAATTTTTTCCCTCCTTTCTAAAGTTTTAATCGTATTTAAATTTTTACACAAATTAAAAAATGTAATTAATGGTATGCCATGTCCTTTGTTTTTAAATTACTTCGTACTATTATACTATAACTTAAAATGCGTGGGGTTTTTTTAATTATAGAGGCAAGTATTGTTCATGCACATACAAATTATTGTGGAGGGCACCGTGCTTCCTGTACATTTGTTAAAAATTCATTTTGGTTCTCAAAATTTTTTTCCTAATAATTTAGTTCTAATTAAATAAAAATTAATTATGATTTCTTAGGAAAAAATGGGGTTGAATGAAGAGGGACTAGAATGAAAAAGACATCAAACATAAGTGTTGTTCCATAAGTTTCAGCAATAAATACACTTTGGTAATCAAATTTAAAAAATAACATAAATTATACAATTTCAATACCTCAATATACTTCAAGTTGAATTTTGATAAAAAAAATTTTGTTTTAGTTATTTTTCAGTCACCAACTAGAGAGAGAAAAAAAGAGGCAGATGGATTTTAGCAATAAAAGAAAGAAAAATATCATTGACATCGATTTAGACCACTAAAATAATCAATAAATGTGTCAAATGGTTTCATTTGATAAATAGAGTTTACATTACGTTTTTTTTTTTTTTGCCTTTAAAGTCTTTTAAAAAAAAGATTTGAGCTCGGTTTGATTTTTGGTTTCAGCTTGATTTCAATTTTTGGGTTTTTTTTTTTGTTTCTTGATGCTATAAAGTAGGTCTATTTTAGTTTCTAAGGTGTTTTCTATGTTTTTGGGTTGAAAAAAGCCTAGTTTTCCAGTCACCACAATGCCTGGAATCTGAACAACATCAGAGAACACACGTTGTCTCATTTTTTTTTCAAAAAAATATAGGTAGCATCAGCCTTTTCTATTTTTTTTTCTAATGTTTTTTCAAATCATTCTTTTTTTTTAATTTTTTACTTTATTTGTATTTAGATTAATATCACTTCTCTTTTATTTTGTCTAGTGAATTTCTTTTAAATGACAATTATTTTTTGTTATGAATTTAATTTTCAAAAGGTTTTTCTTATTCATCTATATTTTTATTTTTTATATAAATGAACTTTTTTTGAAAGATCTAAATTATGTAGAAAAAATATTATTTTTTCTACATAATTTAGATCTTTCAAACAAAGTTCATTTATATATAGAAAAAATATTATTTTTTTAGTACAAATCCTTATTTTTTATTTATGTATTTTTTTTTCTTGTTGTGATGAAAAATGTATTTTTTATAACAATACGCATGAATTCAATAAAAACTTAAGGTTATTAAAATAAATATTTGAAAATTTTTATAATTTTAAATCATGAAGAAAAATGTATTTATTTAGTAAAAATCTCCTTTTTCTTATTCATTTCTTTTATGAAAATATGTCATTTTTATTATAATCATGTTTTTTCAATAAAAATTTATCATGATTCGAAAAACAAGTTTCAATAAGAAAAGACTAAGTCTTGATAATTTTTATATACTTGTATGAAAATAAGAATAATTGAAAGCTATATAAAAATTCACAATAATATATATATATATATATATATCTCATTGAATATTCATGTTCAATTTTTTTTATATGTTAGATTCATATATAATTATTAATAAAATAATTGCAAATATTATCATAAAAGCTCTAATTTTATTTTTAAAAATTAAATAATTGAATGATTTTTTAAATATCATTACAATTATTTATTTGAAAATGATTTTATTATAAAAAATATATATAAAACTTTGACTAAATAAAGTGGATGACACATCATTTATCATTTTTTTAAAATAAAATGGACAACTTGTCATTTGATTAAATAAACAATGTGTCTTTCACTGGAACATTTTCCAGCCACCATTTTAAAATTCAAACCCTTTAACATCCATCAATAGACTAAAAAATAAAAATAAAAAAATACCTTACCAGCCTCAATAAACTTTTTTCCATTATGTTAAAAGAAAAAAACCACTTTTATTGAAGTCTTCTCTTAATTGAATTTATTAATATCAAGATGAATATTTTATTACTGAAATATGGTGACTAAAATCTATCTTTCCCCTCCTCCTGTACCAATGACTTTCTCTATCTTCTCTTAACATACAAGAACTTAATGTGAGGAAAATAAAGCTGCAGGACCAAAGTATAAACACATAAAACTATAGGGATGAAAAATGTGAAAAATGAAAACTTTAGGGACCAAATTGAACTTCTTTGAAAGTTTCAAGATCAATTTAAAATTCTTGCAACATAAAGGATTGGAACATGAGAAAAATGAAGCCTTATAACCAAAATATAAACAAATAAAATTATAGGGACCAAAAAATGCAAAAAAAAAAAAAAAAAACTATAAGGACTATAATGTACTTTTCTAGTCATGAGATGGTTGCCCATTAAAACACCCAGCTTTTTAGTCTATTAGTAATAATAATGTGAAGAGTCCCCCATCTATTCAAGAAGGTTGGCCGCCAGAAAATACCCTTTCTCATTTTTATATGGAAACCTATCATTTTCAGCTCTCACTCATGGGTATGAGTTGAGTCTTCTTTCAATTTTTGCAACCAGAGCTTACATTAATTTTTATCTTTTTATATACTTTTAGTCTTTGGCTCTTTTAGGCAGCATCTTTGAATCGTCAAATGTTGATCCATTTCACCAATTTAACTTCTCTATCCTCGTTTTGTCATACTTATATATATATATATATAAAAAACATGTTCTGTTTTGTTCTTTTCTTGTTTGATCTTTGTCTTGAAATGAATCTCGTTCATTAGCCAAAACATCAGAGCATAAAAAAGGTAAAAAACCCCTCAATGGCAGGAGGGGACGGCTTTCCCAATCAATAGATATACCTACATTCAGCAATCTACTTGGTTGCCTTAGATCCTCAGTCTGCAACTGGGTTGATATTCCTAGATACAAGGGAGATTGCTTAATTAAGAATCTGCTGCAATGCTATTTTAAGAGTTCTTGAATCTGCCATGGAAGGCCCTTTGAATCTCACTTCTCAGAGACTTGTCCGGCTAGCTTGGCACCAGTTTCAATTAATTATACCCTTCGGCCCTTTATTAAGTATCAACAGGCTCCAAGCATGCCGTTGATCGCTTCTGCCACCAAACTACAGGAGACTGCTCCTCCAAGCCCTTCCCAGAATCAGTCAGCCCCTTGTCCCTGACATTTCTTCCCACAAAGGAAAGCCCCCTTCATCGCAACTATTGTTCAAAGAGGCATCGCAGATTAACTTTACTTGTCCATTTCTTGGAAGGATCCAGTGCTCGTTAACCTGTTTATTATCAGGTCAAGGTCTTTGTACATTAGCATCATATGGGAGACTACTGTCCAAAGCCTCTATCTAAAAGCCCTGTCTGCGTTTCTTGCAGTCATCACTTTGATTGGAAAAGAAACTAATTCCTTGCACTTCTTCGAGGTCCCCGCTACAAGCTTTCTGCACTCTTTCCCTCCAGGCTCCCATCGATCTAAACCCAATATAATCCGGAGAGTATCGCAGATTTATTAAAAACCTAGCCGATCTAGCAAGCAGACAGAGAAACAGGATTCGCTACACCGTTTCCTGCATGCTCACAGCCACACATAGTACACATGTGATCTGGCAACATCTTCCTTTCAATCAGTTCAACTTGGGTTGGCAGTGAGATGGTAATAGCTCTCCATAAGAAATTGACAATTTTTGGAGGATCTTTTACAGCCCATAGTTGCTTTGACAACCCTTTCTTAATCATCCCAACACTTGAATGGCATGCTCGATACCATAATATGGGATTCAAGTTACAATACATCTTTAGTGAAGTTAAGCTTAAAATATTTTATGGAGTTTTAAATTTGGCTATCGACCAAATTAAGCTTGTCAAGTTAGGAACATTTTATGAATCTAGAACATGGCCAGAGCTGGAAAGCTGCTTGAATCATTGATCGAGTATGACTACATACATGTACAAAAACAGCTAAGAAGAGAAGACGCAAGGAAATCCCTGACTAGTCTAGTCTATATCTTCCATGGAAGACATTGGAGATTATGGCAAGAACCCGTCCAAGTAGTTGCGCACTCAGCTCCAGTTTCTTCACAACACTTGCAAACAACTCCCAGTGTCGAAAAAATCTTGGAGTATTCTGCGAATTGCATGATCACGGTAAGTAAGACAAAAATCAATCAATCAATCAAGAATCACCATTGAGAGAGAGCCTTAAGTGTAAATAGTGATATATACTTACTTTGTTTCTGGGACAAAAGTGTCCTTGCTTCTGATGTTACTTGTTTCTGGGATGCAGAAACGGTGACTATAAGCAACAGCAGAAGCAGAGTAGAAGAAGGCTTAGGCATACCCATGATTGATCCTTCTGTCTTCAACGAAACATGGGGTTCAGTTATAATTTCCAGCCGACAGATAGATAATTTAGGCAAGTGGAGTTGCGAGAGACATCATCTCAGTCATCTTATATAGACAGAAAAACAATCTATATATAAACAAGGATAACAATGGTGGGTGAGTTTTCATGGTATTTAAGTGGGGGCTTCTAGAGCAAACACAAGAATCGTGCCACACGTTTTGAAGTTGCTTACTTTTCCACACAAGGGCAAATGAATTAGCTGGAAACTTCCTCCTTCACGTCAGGGTGTAATTAATTGAAATTGACATCTAATAGACATACGTTGGATACAGACACGTGGCCCTTGTCTGATATTCTTTCTTTTAAATAAGACTGTATCAGATCACACAGGGAAGACGGCCATTTCCGTCTAGAATCTCTGCATCTAGAAGCACTTTCTACGTAGACTTTTCTGGCTTGGAATTTGGATGCAGAAAAGTTGTATACAACTTTTTATAGGAGCTTTATGTGCCTTCAAAAATGAGATTCCTTTTATATAAACTGTATTTTAATTTCTTGGACAACATAGAAGTTTAATTTAAGGTAAAGATAAATTACTCTTATAATTCAAAAAATGAGATTTTTTTCCCAGTTTGGAAAGAGATCAAGAGAGTGAAATTGTGGAATCAAAATCTTGAGCATGTCTTAGTTAGTTAGTATATACGGCAAAACTTTAGCATGTATATATGAACACAATCATTGATTTGAAATAGAAGCCACGCACATTTGCTATCCCACGAGACAACAAATTAATGACAGCGAAAGATTAAGAAATGGAGAAATTGTTTAATTATAAAAGTACTAAGAAGCTGCATTGAAAATTCCATGAAAGAGAGCGAAGCGACCCAATATATTATATTTAACATTGTAGTTGAACTATATTTTTAAAATTTTCAAGGGCTTTAAATTAGCGTTTTTTTTTAATGTTTTTAAATTGTTTTTGTATATTGATATTAAGATAAATTTTTAAAAATTAAAAAAAATATTATTTTTATATATTTTAAAATAAAAAATACTTTAAAAACTAAATTCATCCACGTGATCCCTTAATCATCATTATTATTATCATTACCTCGTTTTATCCTTAAACAACTACCCACCACTTAAAACATTTATTTCAAACCTAAAGTTGACATTTGCCTAAAGGATTTGCTTTTGAGAGCGGAAATCAAAACAGAGTAAAAGAAACAAAACTAACGTGAGCGGCAGGATTCGAACCTGCGCGGGCAGAGCCCACATGATTTCTAGTCATGCCCGATAACCACTCCGGCACGCCCACAGGATATGAGAGTTAGGAGAATTCTCATATACATTCTAAAATATATTTTTAAGGATAAGCTCTCTATATAAAAAAATACATGTCCTAACTTCCTATTATGAGAAACACATTCTCTAAAAATTTATAGATTGAACTAATGAAATTTCTTAACTGTATAATTTCTGTTGAAAACATATTAACCTACAATTGACAGCTAATTGAAATCAATTTCATTTGTTTGCATGAATAGTAAAGCTACTCTTTATTGTTTTTTTTTTTTGTCTTTTTTTTCTTGAATTTGATCCTTAATTTTTTTAAACTTTATTTTTTTTAGTTTAATTCCAAGATATAAAGCTTTTGATTAAATTAAAAAGACAATTTAAAGTGAGATGACCACAATATAAAATATAGAAAAAATAAATGGTGAATCTCAAAGTATTTTTTAAATTTTCATTTTAATCCCAAAATTTATTATATTTATTTTTTAATTCTTAAGTTTGAGAAAAAAGAGAAAAGCTCACTGGAAAATAACAACGTTGTCATTTCGCCACAATCCAATCATCAAAATAGAGAATCTTTGTGTCACTATGTTTTTATTCTCGAGAGGACATTATTGATATATAAATTTGATTTTTATTTTGATTTTTTAGATTTAATTGATTTTTTTTTTTCCCTAGTGATTTTAAAGTATTTTGAGGTTGTCGGGTCACTCAAAATCTCTCTTGCAAAAAGAAAATAAATTAACAATAATGCATGTCTTGTTTTTACATTTAAAAGTATTTTGATATGGATTGCAATGAAGTGTGAACCAATTATCTAATGTACTTCCAAATAGATTCCAAGCTCAAACTAGTAACTAAAAAAAAATAAAAATTAGGTCATTGTCTCATCTAGTTAACTTGCATTTCATCTAGTTAATTCAAGTCGATTAGTTTTATTAAAACAATGTGATTTTTTTAAATTACTTGCATTAATCTGGTTGAATTTTAATAAAATTTTGTTAAATCAATCAAATCATTAAAAATTAAATCGAAATAATATATTTTTTCGATTCAATTTAAAATTTGATTAAGGTTTAGTTCAATGTTGTAGGTTTCTTGAATTAACCTATCGAGCTGGACCAGGTTCAATGTAATTTTTTCATTAAAATTTATATTTTTTTAAAAAAAAATCATTGGAATTTTGTTTGTGAATTGTAATAGGTGGAATTGGTAGTTTTTGAATTAATGAAGAAGAAGTGATAGAATAGGGATTGGTGAGGGAAATGGAAGTTGTGACACATCATCATCATCATCATCATCTGGTTGAATATTTGAAAGACTTGTTGATAATGTTATAACGTGATAACAATGAGCCTGCTCAAATCTATTTTGTTTCCTCTAGCCCATTGGGCTTCTTAAGAATGTTATTCAGCCCCAAGTTTCCCAAATAAAAATACTGCCTCGGCCGTTTTATTTCACTAACCCGGAAATAAAATTCTTTGTTTGTGTGATTTTTTAAATGAATTAGGCCACAAATTTTGCAGGTATTTTCTAAATAGATATTTTTAAGTGATTTTTTTGTTTTTAATTTTTAAAGAATTTTTTTTATTTACATATCTGCTTTATTTTATAAAAAAAATATTTATTTTAAAATAATATTTCAGATATGTTTATCTTGCATAATATTTTTTCATTTTATTTTATTCATCCACTTTTTATTATTTTTTATTGATTTTAATAAATATATTTAAGTAGAGACAAACATACAAATATTTTATTTTATGTGATCTATATCTATCTTTTTATTTTTTCAATTATTTTTATCAATTATTTTGTGTCAATCGATCAAGTTTCAGCAATATGAAGAGATGGCCACCTCCCCCACTTTAACAAGGGGGGAAAGGTGGTTCACAAAATGTTATTTAAAGTTGTGGAAAATCCAAATTAAAATTTTCTACTGCATCACTATACAAAAAAAAATTGGGTGTATATTTTCCTCTTCAAGTTAATATTTAAAATATTTAGCATAAAAATAGTTTCTAACTAACTAACTATAAGTAATCTCAATTTCAAACAATATTTTGTATCGATTTTATCTTTAAAATTTTAAAAATACCCAATTAAGTTTTTTCATTCATATTTAATTATAAATTCCATTTATTTATTTTTTTCAAAAAACACACCAAACTTAATTTTTTTTGTAAGAAATTAAATTATCAGGTGATAAAATAAATATAAAATATCATTTAGAGACAAAGTTAATACTATTCTAATAAGTGGGGATTATATTTGATGTTTTCCCATACATTTAACTTCAAGCAACTGTCACATTGCCTGGCTCTTGTAACATAGAGAGATCTTATTATTCCAATTCAAGATTCAATTAAAGAATAGGAATGTTTATGCAAATTCAAAACAAAAATATACTCATTTTCACAAATATAACTTGGAAATTAACCATATTCTTGTATATATTGACATTTATTTTCTTTACAACGTTGAAGATCAAGATGTTTTTTTCCCTATCATATTCCTACAAGACTAGCTACAGATAACTCAGGAAGTAGTATCTGCTTTGTGTCTTCCAGAAGCTCTAATGTAACAGAAAACAGCCACCAAAAATGTGGTGGCAAGACCTCCAAGAATGACACCACCCCCAGCTACTGATTTATCCACTGAATGATGACGGCCTGGAAGGTGAATGTCCTGAACTTGTATGCTAACGCTCTCTTCATGATCCGTGTTACTGTGCTCAGAAGAAGACCGAGTTTGGTCCAAGGAACTGGTTCCTTTTTTAGAACGAACGTTCTCCTGAGCTTGAGGAGGAGCTATAGATGGGCTAAGTCTCGGTGCAACGAAGGACTGGACCATTTTATGGTGATGGTGTTTACCAAGTTTCCTAATCGTGGGAGCTTGAGCCTCGTATGAATTCTGAGATGGAGCTTGTGGGTACGAGGATGATACAGAGCTAGACTGAACCATGGTTTGAACCTTTTCACTGGTCATTGCTAGACCCACAACAGCATCAGCTAAAACAAGGCAAAGAAGAAGAAATTGAGCCATTAATAACTTAGGGACTGGGTTAAGATTGTTTGAGATCGATGCTTGATCTTTAATTTGGAGGCTGAGGCCAAAACAGAGAGTTTAGCTATTATATATGGGAGGAGATTGCATCAATTAAGAAGGAGATCCAAGCGTGTGGTGTGATGGAAATTTCCCTCCTTCGATTGATAATTATTACAATTTCACATTTGTTATTGTTGAGCTGTCCCTTGAATGGGAGAAACCTGAGGGATATACACGTGGAAGCATTAGGATATTAGAAATACAACTACGAATTCAATCAAGGGAGCAGGATCTCTAACATGTTTCTTTGTAGAGCTGTAATGCATTTGGTGGCGGTTTTATTTGAATTCTTTTTAAAAAAAAAAAAAAATACTTGGCGTTTAAATAGTGATTTTAGCCTCTAGTTTATGTGGTGTTGGATATTACGGTTCAACTGTATTTTTGAGAATTTTTAATTTTATTATTTTCAACTTCAAATTATTAATGAGTTCTTACTGTACTAATACTCGGTAACACAAACAGATTCTCCATTCCCTTTGACAACGGAGAACAGGATACAAAGAAACTTATGTGTGCAGACGGATTCACACGGCAACTTTGTAATCCGACACAGGCGTTGCCCGGAAGATTGCTTATTTACAGGGAATTAAACATTTGCTTTAGCCTTCAGGAAGCTTATCTTTAGCCAGCAAACAATTGGAAATTAACAATGAAAGACAACAATCTTCTCGTATGATTCTTTCTCCATAATTATCACTAGCAAATTTGAGTCAAGAAGGCTGAACAGATCCAATATAATATCATGTTGCTGACCTAGCTACAAGAAATATATGTTGTCTGCAAATAATCTGAAGCAATAAATTAAGAGAATTATGTTTTTACAGGAATTGATTATTACCATCCCTTGACGTCAACTACCGATTACCTTCCACATTTCAAGGTACTCCACTAAACTGCCTGTTAACTACTAATAACCTTCTATTTTTCAGAATTCCTTCCACAATCTCACATCCATAATACGTGGCTTATTATACTTGCTTTTAGAGTTAATCTTGCGTGCATGCTTCTTCTTTTGTACGTGTCAATAACCCTTATGTTTTAAGTTTCTTTCAATTAATCCAATGATCGGTTAGTTATCATAAAACTCTTTTTATCTATTTCCCATAAAAATTTGCAGTATAACACCATTAATGTCACATGAGAACTGGAAATCTACACTCACGATGAGTGCTTCGAAAATTGGAGACATGATATCCAGAGTTCTAAATTCTAATGTAATAGTATTTGAGAGGACAAAAACAAATAAGGTAATGCCTCTTGTATAGGAGGCAATGGAGTGTATGGACACCTTGAGATCAAGAGACCGTGTGGCAGACTTTTAATTGATTAATATCAGGAAGTTTCCTGTCTTTTGCATATGTAACTGCGATTTGATTAGCCAAAACATATTTAAATATCAGAATTGGCAGTGCCAGCCAATGAACTAGTGATGGTCACTACCCGGTGGGGTAACATGCCGGTAAGTTGCACGTGCAGTGGTCTCTGGAAAACGAGAACCCCCGGTTCCCAAGCCCAGGCACCGCCACGACGTCCCCAGGCACCGCCACGACCTCAGGCACAGAAGCCAGTGATTATTATAGCTTTCAGGGCTGGTTGATCATCTACTCATATGTTTTATAATTGATAGTTAATTGGAGAGGTACAGCAAGTGGATCGTTACAAGTAAATGGCATCATCTTAGGCAGAAACTCACAACTCAAAATTTGAGAATTTCAGCATAACCCAAGAAAAATAAAATGTAATGGCATGCTCTTTGGCAATCTGGTAAGATCGATGTAAAAAAGATGACTCTTTGAAAATTGCACCAGCCGGGTTTCGAACCACTAGACATCTAGTGCTTCATGCAACCCCTTTGAGCATAAATAAGGTGGTAAAGTAGTTCGGTTAATCCTATGGTACTGTTTATTGAGGCACAAATCATTATGGATCCGCGACAAAAAAAGGGAGGTTTTTTTGAATCTGGGGCTAAATATATACTTTTATCTTTTAAGTTTTAATTTTTCAAACTATAAACTTTCAGTCATTAAATATTTATGATATTCAATTTTTATCCAAGATTTTATTTTTTTATTTTTTTAATTAACATGAATATTCGAGCCAGCTTGAGCGAACCTCAACTAATTCCACGAGTCCTGAAGTTAACGATCATATAAACCTTCAGTGATCTTAAGGTTTATAGTATTTGAACTGGTGATCTATAATGAGCAAATTTAGGGCCTGATTAATTGAGCAATACTTTTTAGAGTTAATTTCATTTTATTTCTTTATTCTTTGGTCTCTAATTTGAAAGAGAACAGAGAAAGTTTCTAAATTTCAGTGATAATGAGAGAAAACCTTGGTTAACAGTGGCAAAGACAGGGGAGCTGGCAGAGCCCTCGACCCTTGCAAATAAATTGTTTTTCTAATCCCTTCCTTAACAATATTTATAGTTTTAAATCAAATAATAAAACCACTAAATCTTGGCCCCCCTTTAATTTTATTTTTTTGCTTAGCCCTTGCTAATTGAGATCGATTTTGACAATGAAAACAAGTTGTTTTGATATCTATAAGTTTTTTTTAATGAAAAAAGTTTATACAAAGTGTTTGTTTTCCTTTAAACTTGCATGAAATGATAGATTTAAATCCAGAAAGAATTTTGATTTTGAGTTAATTATGGATTTTAGAGCTGATTTTTAGATTTTTAGAGGTTATAAATATATTTTACAAAATATTTAGGATGTTTTTCTAGTCAAAATATTATTACAAATAGACTTCTCTTGGTTTGAAACATATGAACCTGATTTTTTCGTAGAGGTCGTAGAAATCCAGGCAGTGCAGGCTTCATTTATAAGCTGAGCAAAAGGACCTTTCGATCTGGAATAAGCCGTGGCCGGAAGAAAAGCCAATCTGCAACTAATTAATTGATAATGTGTGAATGTCATCGATGCTGAATTGCTGATCTTAAAGTTAAAGATCTTTGGTGCAATGAAACCTAGGACTACAGCAGGGTGGTAACACATATTCCCCAGCTTATCAAGCACTGCATTGCGGAAGTCCCCGTCCTTACGGTTTTTTTGTTTCTGTATTTTAAAATTATTTTATTATTTTATTAATTTTAAATTAATATTTTTTAGTATTTTTAAATTATTTCAATGTGTTGATATTAGAAATAATTTTTTTAAAAAATAAAAAAATTATTAATATATATTTTAATACAAAAAATTATTTTAAAAACAACTATAATCACATTGATGATTGCATGGTTTGGGCTGATAATATTGCAGGAGTATACAGTACTAAATTAGCCAACCTGTGGCTGTTACATAGAAATGGACATGGCCATCATAAATCGGAAATGGAGCTAGCTTTAGAAATGAAATGCCCCAGAGAAGATCATCATGCTTATTGGTCTGATATTTCATGAGAGCCCTCCAACCAATCTGTTGCACGCCATCTCTCTACAAGCTCTGTGTTGCCGCCACAACCAAGCAGAGGAAGATTCTTTGCATTGTCTGTGAGATTGCTAAAAGGTTCTCCGCATTTCTAACAGACCTGACTTGTAGTGTGCAGATGTCCACCAACTGTTAATCAAGCTGCTGTCGGGTGATCTTGATTGCTTCTTTCTTTGGGAGTTTGGTGGCTATGGAGAAAGAGAAACATCATAGTATACAGTGATAGTTACAGGGGTGATCACTAGCTGTTAAGACAAATCTCTTAGCTAGCCGAGGATTGTCGCGCTGCTTGGAATGATAAAGAGGCTGCACGCAGACAGATCTCGGCTTTGTTAATGTGGATGTGGACGGCATCTCTCTGGAAAATCCTGGTGAATTTAATTAGGTGGAATTTTTTCTAAACAATGGTAAATAAGTAAAAAAAAGGACAATATCGTTAATAGGAAGAAAAAATTACTTGTGTACTTTATCATGTAAAGGATATCATAGAAAACAAGTTTAATTTGAAATGCAATTTTTATTTTGCATTTTTCTCTAAATGAAAAACAATATAACATGAACACATTTACCAGTTTTTGGAGTTGGAAATTGTTTTTTGAAATTTTGAGAAGTGAATATCTTTTTTTATTTTTTATTGGAAAAGAAAAACTATAAAATAAAAATAAATTTATATTTTTTATATAGCTTAAGAGTGCTTTTAGAAAAAGAAATATATTTATTTAACTTTTAAATAAAAAAACTCGAAAAACAAAAATTAGAAAATTAGATATCATATAAATAGATACAATTATAAGAAAAACAAAATACATATAAAGAATGAGTGATTTACTCAAAATATAATATAACATTCAAAAGCAACGAGCGCCTGCTCCTCCTCTCCTCCACAGCTCCACTCCCTCCACTGCATTCCTCCTTCCTTGGACGAACTGTAAAATCCAAAAGAACCCTTGATAATTTCAATGTCTCTCTCAATCCCAACGCTGTACCTCTCTTTCTCTAAAACCCTCTCATCCCAAAATCCTCTCTTCTTTCCAAAACCCTTCAGCCTCACTCTCCCTCCTAAAAACACAATAATAATTCGAATGGGCGGAGGCCCAAGAACATTCCCTGGAGGAGTCTCCAAGTGGCAATGGAAACGAATGCAAAATAAGAAAGCTAAGCAACTCCTAAAAGCTAGGCTTTGTCGAGAGAGACAGCTTTACGAAATGAGAAAAAGGGCAGAGCTCAAAGCTGCTGTTTCTGAATTAGAGCGTCCTTGGGAGGTTGTTGACAAAGCACCCAAGTTGTTTTCTGTAGGCGCTGATGAACAAGTTAAGGTTTTGGCTGACCGCTTTCAGAAACCAGGTGGTTTTGATTTGTGGAGTGAAAGAGATGGTCCCCAGTTGTTTGAGACCCCTGATGGGGTTACATCTGCCAGATTTTTTCCCAAAGGTGTTGTTCAAACTGTGAAACCTTATGGTAAGGTTTCAGCTTCTGCTTTTGGTGAATTGAGTGCTCGAATGCTGGATTCTGATTTTGGAAGCTATACTGAAGGTGAATATCAGAATGACGGAATGCCCGTTAATGAGAAATTGAGTAATTTATCAGAAATTGAAGATGGGTCGGTTTCAGAGAGTGGATATAGGAGAAATTCTGATGGGAAATTGGGGCTGGATAAGAGGAATGCAAAGAGAAATACTGGTAAATACAGGAAGAAGGGGGATAGGAGGAGCTTTGGGAATGTTTCTAATGCATTTGATTCAGGGCAAGTTGGTTTTGAGAAAGAGAAAAGAGTGGGTGGCACTACCAATCGCAGTGCTGGTCGTGATAATAGGATTAGTAGGAGCAACAATGGCAGTAGGATTAATAGGAATGGGAGAGATTCCAAGTCTGATGTTTATGATATAAGTTTGCAACAGGATGGGAGTTATGGATTCCAAGTCGAGAATGAGAAGTTCAATTCTAATTCTTGGGATGTGGAGGTATTTGAGTTCGATTCATTCTAGCTTTAGACTGGCTATTGTGAGTTGCACTGGCAATAAAGGGTGCTGTTAAATTGTGAAACCCTGTTGCATTGCTGGTCTCTTTGGAGTTCTGACACTTCATGTTGTAAGAACTGATTGATGTATATGATTGTATAATATATTTTGTGCTCGCTTTTACTAAGCTGTATATCAAGTCTTTCACTCTTTGCTGAAATAATAGAAGGAAGTTTCGCTATAATTTAGCATTTGTCACTTCTTATGTTTGATTTCTTTTTCCTTAGAGTCCAAATATTGCATGGATGGAATGGAACTATTATATACCTGAAAGTTTTCTATATCTGTTCACTTGTCAAAATAGATAGGTGTAAATCGGATTAGACATTGACTTTTGATGTGCGAAACTCTCTAGGCTGTTGAAGAGGCTGAAAGCAAAAGAAAATATTGTTGTTTTCTTGTCATGAATTGATATATATATATATCTGTTGTTGCTGAGAGATATAGGCATTGTTAGCAATTGCATTTGTGCGCAGAGCATGATGCCATGCAGTTTGGTGCAATAGAAAACAGATAATGCCATTGATGTTCAAGAGATAATACAAGTTGAATAGGTTTGCAGTCACCTTTCATGTGTGATATATGCTATTAACTTTTTGACATTGAATGTATTAGAAAGTGGAAAAAGTGTAGGAGCTAACTCCATCACTTCAAGGTTGAGTGAAGAACAAATTTGCCGCAGCTTTGTCTGGTTTGCAGACACAGTTTATGTTTGTATTTTTGTCCCACATTATGGTGGTTTAGGATTTTGAAAATAAGGGATTAGGGGTTTAGCTAAAGAAGAAAGTGTTTTAGGATTTGTAAATTGAATTGGGGATGAAGGTGGAAGATTACTAAAATAGAAACCAGATCTATAAACTTCCAGAAAATATAAAAAATTGCAGAAAATTAACCTTGACTAGTGAATTGAAACAAATTAAACTGTGTTGGCAGCTGCATCATTCTCCCCTGGTTGGAGAAAACGTGACCTCGAGCTTTGAAGTGCAGAAGTAGCAAAACATGAATATGAACAGCTAGTGAGGACTTGATGGCAGCTTCTTCTCTTTGTTGGAATGATTATAATTTTTATCCTTGGATATGAAATGGTAGACTTTTCCTGGAAATTTTTATCAACAATTGGCAAGAATTGGATTAATTTCATTCTTTACTTGAACTGCTCAAGCTCAAATTTTCGTAACTTCATCCTTTTCAATCTTGATTGTCCTGGACGAACTTTCTTTAATCTAACATCAATGCACTCATCAACTTGTGCTTCAATTTTTCACTACTTGTTCTTGCCTTTTCACTGCTGTAGTATCAGATCCAAAATTGCAGTCTAGTGCCTTTCTTTAAGCTCTTGGCAACTTGAAACTAAGCAGTTTCTAGATTCCACTGTCCTTGAAACTTCTTGGATGTTGGTTCATCTTTTTCTTGGATAGCTTGATCGAATCATCAATGATCAGCATTAGCTTCTTTCACTTCATTTTTTCATAGAAATATCTGACTCAAAGACAGATTGTAGTTTGGATGATTTTTCTGTAAGTAGCAGGAAACAACTCTTCAAATATCTCCTTTGTAGCATCTCTTTTCATTTGACATAGGCGTAGTTAGGTAGAGGGTAATAAAAGATTTATAGTAATGCCTGCTTCTGTAATTTTCAAGTGAAGCTTTACCATATCCATATTGTGATGGCTTGACTTGCTGATTCAAAGGTTAGATGATATCACTACGGTGCTTATTATTCCAGTACATTCTGCAGACACAAAAACTGAAAATCGAATATCCATCTTGCAACTATTACCATAAACACAGCTATCATGCAAGGAAAATTGTGCCAAAACAGCACTCCGCACAGATTTGAAGTTAGTGCAGGCCAACTTATCATTCTTCAAACATGATTACAAAATCCACATAGAAAATAACTATGGATCATTAAACACTTGATGCTGCTATTTCTCTGTAGTAGGAAATAGTCTGAGAAAATTTGACCTTTTCTTCATGGACATCTTCTGCGCTCAAGCTCATTGAGTCTATCCTACCAAATTTTAGCAAATAAACTCCACTTCTAGAATACATCTTCCTTGCCAATCAGTTAGCGTTGACATACTGTTTCGGATTTTTTTGTGTCTGTCTCAACAAAGAAGATCTTGAAATTTCGATGTTAAATTTGATATTAGTAATCTGAACTCTAGATACTGTTCTTACAACTTCAAACTTGTAGTTCTAGACTTTTAATGATGTTTTAAAATTTTTATGATCTTTTAACATGCAGAAATCAAATTAAAAGCTGTGAAGTAATCAAATAATCTAAATGTTTTGAATATAAAAGACAGCTTAACAGCTTATGATTAAGGAACTTATATTTATTAAATGATTCTTTAATTGATTATAAACATGCACCATGCATTGGAACTTCTTGACAGAAGAACATGAGCTGATATATATATATATATATATATATATATATATATTTTGGTATTTTCTGGGTTTTTGGATAATGAAAATTGCAAGCCTAATAAATTACAATGGAAACTGCAAGGCTGCATTATAAGTCTATTGATTATTACCTACAAACTATTAGATTACAAACTATATACTCACAAGTTATATGCCGCCTATAGAATTACAAGTTTATTATTAAACAAGTTTTGAAGATCTTGAAAACTTGATTCAATTGTATAATAACTATTGCTATTGATTTGTTGAGTTATTCATCCATCCTCGATATAACTATCTACTAAGTACCTACTTTCTCCATTATTCCATATTTTGAAGATGTACAAATGAAGCTGTCTAACTTCACTTGCTGTTTCTTTTACAAGTTTATATCACATCTTTTCTATATTTTTTCTTTTATTAGTCCAAACTTCATGATCCACTAATTAGTTCTGAAACGCATCTGTTCTTTATTGTTTTTTTATTAGTACAAATTTCATGATTCACTTCGTTCAGCCTATAACTAAGTTTCTCCTCGTTATCAACTGGCCTAGACTTTGTTTAATATGAAAACACTTATTAAATCCAGTCTGCTATTTTACCTTTCTTACCTTTGACTCAAATTACTTGTCTCACTAATAAATTTATTGAGCAACAAATACTGCCAAAAATCAATCACTAACAAGTGTCCATGGCGTTTTAAGACTTGGAAAATAAGGGATTTAGGGGTTTAAGGGTGATTGAATCGAGGATGAAGGTGAAAGGTTACTGCAACAACGTAGACCTAAAACTTTCAGAAAAAATTAAAATCATAGAAGTACCTCTGAACATTTGGAAATACAAAATGGACTCTGACATATGAAATCAAACAAAAACACATCTTTTTATTGGCTGCGTCATTCACTTTTTGTTTCTTCTTTCTTCCCAACTTGTGTTTGGTCTCTGAACTGATGAATGAGAAGCAGGAAAGCAGCTTCTCCTCGCTACCCGTGGGGAGGAAGAGAATTTCTCTTGTATAAATTGGTATTTTTGAGTTGCCTATTTTGAATAACATGCATGCTGCAAACTTTAGCAATGAAAACTTGAATAGATGAAGGTGAAAGGTTACTGCAATAACGTAGACCTAAAACTTTCAGCAAAAATTAAAATCATAGAAGTACCTCTGAACTGAACATTTGGAAATACAAAATGGACTCTGACATATGAAATCAAACAAAAGCACATGAATAATTGAAAGTGAAAGTTAAACAAAAATGTAGATATTTTAGATGGTTTGGGTTCTTGAGAACTCGTTAAGCCAATTTGCAGCACAAAAACTGATTTTACCTTCTTTTCATATTACTGGTTTTAAATGACACAAGGAACTTAAAGTGTGATTTTATGCAAAATTTCATACATTTCTGTTTGGAGAATAAAATAAAAATCATGATGTGATAGCATCATGCATCTGCATGGGACTAGCACGCCTGTTATAACTACCGTTGAGGTGTTAAAGAATCCCAGCCAGTGGCTCAGGCTCTCCTTTTATTCCTGTACATGTTCAACAGATTTTTGAAGACAGTTCATTTAGAAATTTGGACTTTTGGAACCAGACTGTAGTGGTAACTATGACCTTGAGGAACCAGACTGCCAGATTGTTCAGGGGACATTAGTGGTTGAGTTTTGAGGATTTTTTTTAAAAAAAATGATATCTTGAGTGCAATGTTGGAGCGTTGATAAATAGATTGAAATATTTTTTCATTAAGGAATTTTGACTGATAAATTAGGGCCCCAAGAGAATTGATTAAGATATATCCGTAGAGAGACTGGGGGCTGTATGAACAGTATCAACTTCTTCTCAGTTGCACTTCATTCAGGTTAACTGTTGCTGGGTCTGCTTAAGACAGAAAAAGGAAAAAATTGTGGTTTAACTGCCCCCTAATGTGTTTTTTCATCCTCTGGTGTGCCAGCTTTAATGACACGAACAGCACTGGTTGGAAGCTACATTGGTATGGAGGAACAGCTTCCACTGTGAATGGAGTAATATCTGTCATAGGTAAGGAGTTGTTTCACAACCCGCCCTTTGTCGAACAGTTGGGAAATGTAGCTTGAGCCCACTATGCTTGAATTGAACCATTTTCCAACTACATAATCAAGGGAGTGAGGAGGCTAAGGGGAATGGGTGGGTGGCTCTCTCCACAGAGCGTCTTGGAGAAATGGTTTTGTTTATGTCATCTTATCCTCAAGACTTTCGCTCTCTCTCTCTCTCTCTCACGCTCACACAGAGACGTACACACACAATGTCCTGGAATTGAAGCTATGGTCCCTGAATTTCAAGGCATGGGATATCTTTGTTAGGACTGCAGTTGCATCCTCCAGTTTTCATATTTTGCTCGGGAAAATTAGAGGCAGTCTTAATGCGGAATATAGAATGACCTTGAGATCTTCCTAAACAAGATACAGGCTACTTCTCTGCGCAAAAGGCTCCTTATCTTCTGAGATATCAGGTTTATCTCCACTTCAAGAGGGTTTAGTTCCGTGTCATTGTCTAAGTATAAATGTCAAAGAATCTCATTGGATACATGTACACTCAGTTCGGTTGTCGGTAATCTAATCCAAAATCTTATGAGGTTTCCATTTCACTTTTGTTCATTAATAGTCAACACTGCTGCATCCACATGTTTTCCTTCAAAAGCATGAGTGATTTAGTGGGCTGTTGCACTCATCTTCTCCAACCCACTAAAGTTCATGCTAGTGGATTCCATTTTCTATCATCAAAATTGCCGTCCTTATTTATCTTTAAAATTTGACTTGAGATTGAGGATTTGTGGGTTGTCACACTTCCATTTCTTCTTTGGTGCCTAAACAAGACAGTTAACACTTTTCATAACAAGGGCGATCGTATCTGTGCTTTTTTTACCTTGATTTTTTGATGAACTCTTGATGTTTCTTTGTCTTTTTACCACAGATGTTCTCATAGATTTAATCCAGGCATGCTTCTTTGTTATATATGTTTGGCCAACAACAATCTGAACTTCCATGGTTTTTTTTGGGTTTTCTGCTTTCATACATTTTTCAAATGCTCGTTGAATTGATGCAGGCTTCAAGTATGAACAAGCCACAAAGGATTCATTTAATTTGACCATTTAGAAAGTCAACTTATCCGGCATGCAGTTGTTTTGAATGTTCGCTTGCTCAATGATTAAAAGATTGTAGTGGACACCTTTCTAATGCATTGTTGTTAAATCCAAGTTTGCATCACTATGGTTAACAGGGCTAACAGAGGAAATTGTTATGGTGTTTACTGTTTAGTGCTCCTACCATGGTGGCGGCTGCTGCTGCTGCTCTTAATTCTTTCCCCCCAGCTAATTTGTCCTGTCGGGATGAGAATGTGTAGGGTATATGTGGTTGCAAAAAATGCGTGAACCATATGGATGGATACATGTTGAAAGAAAAGCATTAGAGATTAAATGCGTGATTTGTTGATTTAACAGGAAAAATGTTGCTTAATGCGGCTGTGGTTGCTTGTTCTTTTGGACCTGCTTAAAAGAAATGAAATGACATGCTTCATGTTGCGTTGGCAACAGTTGACGCCACCATCAGCCAAATTATAGTGGCTCAAGGGACCGCCTTGTGCTGGTGGCAATTGAGCAACCGCGTTATCAACCTTCAATCCTGCAAACCTTCCATTTAAAGATCAAACATGATCCTGCCTGACTCAGCAACCAAATTAGTCGTGGCTCATTGATAGCTGTACTCTTAAAGCAATCATGGACTCGTTTTAAGACACAGCTTTTTACAGAATAAACAGCAAAAAGATAAGAAGCGATCCAGGGCAGATCTTGGGAAAAAAGCCAAGTGTTTTTCTATTCCATTTTTCATCATGTGAAAATTGTGGTCATCTTTGTTTACTTCCCTACAGATTAACTTTACTTTTTTAAAAACCTTGACAATAAATCTTGCTTGGAATATAACGATGATGATGCATGATGATGATGATGATGGCATTGAGGATTAAGATGCATCATGCTACAGCTGGCATTATATGAATCGAATAAAGAAGCCATCAGAATCAATATATGCAGGAAGAGGATATGACATGGAGTGGAGATAAAGATGAGATCGTGGTGACATTGAAGATGGCAATAGCAATAGATGAATGGATTCAAATTATAGCTATGTCATCTTTTCTAGACATAAAAAAAGAAAGAAGAAGATGATGCAGATGAACGACTACCAAGTGATGCTGGCGCACTTCCTTGCTTGAAGTAGACTGCAAAAAGAAAAGCACATTATCTACTTTCAATCACGTTTAGATTTCTGAAATGTTGCTGTAACAGGAGTAATTTACACTGCATTTATAATACACAAGCACTGTTTTTGTCAGGGAAACAGGATGAAGATACACGAATCTTCTTTTCTTTTCTTTTTTCCTGCTAATTTAACCACGTTTAGAGTTCTTAAATATATAATTACATTACCTGGTCATTATTTTGGCACAAGAAAACAAAACGAAAGATACTACCGAATCTTCTTTTCACTAACTTCAAGAATTTTAGTCTCGCTTAAAGATTTATACATATTCTAGCCTTTGACTTAAAGGACGCTTGCTTGTTCACGAACCAACAACATAACCATGCATAGATTTTCTTACAATCAATAGATCTACGATGTTAACATGTTGATGAGTCTTGTACTGGCCTTGAACGCTTGAGACCCCAGTCATTGGGGGGGAAGAAAAAGTTATTTCTGGTTGAAAAAAATTGAAAAAAACCTGCCGTCCATAAAGCACCTCAAAAGCATAGAATCAATCTACAATGGCCATCCCTCACTTGTCTCTTTCAGGGTTGATCAGACATCAACATTACATGCGAATATATAACTCTGCAAGGAATTACATGAACTGCCCAGTTGTTCGTGTCAAAGGGCAAATCATAACTCTTCAAAACTTGAAACCCGACACAGGAGAGGCATGCAATATTTTGCACATATATATATATATATATATATATATATATATATATATATATATATATATAGCATGGCATGCGGTTCATGTGCTCCCTTAAGCTTCATCCTTGAAGATCTTCGAATAAGTTCCCTAGATCACGGATAACCAATTAATTTCTTAGGCTGCTTTTGATGCAAGTATAAACAAATTCCAAGATACTGTTGATTTTCCAAAACTGCAGGCTGCCGCTAGATATATCATCACTGTGATCTGAGAATGACTGCCTCTAGCTACAAATACAAAGTTCGTGTCAAAACTCAGAACTAGTTCCAGAAAAGACTTTGATGGGAAATGGTGGATTTTGACACGCCATCATAACTTAACTGGCTAGTTGAAAACGGGCTTATACCTCATCGTGTATCTGTCCATCTCTATCACTGCTGATGAGCAGTGATACCTTCATTTTGATTGAAATCATGGAAAGGTGCTGATAAATAAAAGCGAGAGAGAGAGAGAGAGAGAGAGATTAAAAAGCAAGTGAAAAACACGTGGTTCATTGGCTTCAATTGCAAGCATGTGCCCACATTTTTTAATAATGTGTTAGCTTTGTTTAATTGGCACTAAAAATTATTAATTATAAACTAAAGGAAAACTCCTCCTTCACAATGCAATATTCTTTAATATTAGATTTAATTTTTTTATTTTGTTATCTCACCCTTATATTCGATCACGAGTTTATCAAGTTAATTTAGTTTGACGTATTAACCTTATTAACTTGGGATTTTTTCTTAATTAATTTTTTTAATTAACTTGGACTGCTTTTTAAAATCATTTTCTAAATAATTTTTTTTTAATTTTATCTTTTAATATTGGTTTGACTGAGAATTAGACTTTATAATTTATTTTGATTTGCTTTTTACGAGGTTATCATAGTCTCATAACCCGAGTTGCGGATTTGATAAGTTAACTCGGGTTAACTCAAGTCAATCCAATATGTTGTTATCTTAATATTAAAAAATATATCATCTTGATTTTTGTAAATCAAATTATATTTTTACAAGTTGTATGGATTTTTTTTTGGACCCGCATATTCAACCGTGATATATCAGGTCAACCCTCACACGATTTAATTTTTTTAACTAGAAAAAAAATTAGTAACATCTGAACATCTTTTTAGGTTTAAGAAAGATTTAATTGGACTTGCAGCATCACGAGAGTCAATTTTCTAATATTTAACTAATTAACTAGTTGGCAAATCCATGTGCCATTTAACAATTTTTGGAGAGGTTAATCATGACGTATAGAGCCAGAGTGCTCTAGCCACCATGAAAAAGTTAAGCACTAATTAATTCATCAACCACAGCCACTGAATTATGCTTAATGTTGTGAACTTGCAGTTGACCAGAAGCACAGACAAGTTGAGCTTGCCATTGAGTTCAATTATAGAATTGAATCATCTGTGTTTATCTTTAAACCTCAACCACACTCTTGATTAATTAATGAAATAATATAATCAGATGTGGACTTTGGAGCTAAAGTTTCAAAACGTTTCGAGGCTACAAGTAATTATTAAATATATCCTTGTGTAGGATTTGACTTCCGGCCTTGGTTTTATCTTTTTTTATTTTCTTAATTAATCATAGTAATCTGCTTACCACTAATTTTTTTGTGCGTTTGTGTAGTGATCTAAAAGATTGTTAAAAAGGTGAAAGGTCACCCCCTCCTCTTGCATTTTTGTCACATAATTACTTGTGTGTCATGAAATTACGATTGGCTGCATGCCTTATATTCAATCTTAAATGATTATACATGGTATATTTATTTAATCAAAGTCTTTTGATTACATTCACACGCTGATTTTATTAAATGATTAATTTTTTATATGATCATTTTGTATTTTTATAATTGGTTAAAAGAAGATGTATGTTTTCAAGGAAATTGGAGAGAAGGCATTAAATAAAAAAAATAAAATGCAAGTGAACTAAGATTATATCTTAATCTACGAAACTTTGATATAATTTGTGTGAAAAACATAAAATAAAGTTGATTCTCTAAAAAAAATAATAATAAAAAAACTCAACAAGAGAAATAAAACTATAATGAGCCGAAGGAACACGATCGAGGATTTGTATCCTGCAGTATACATATGATTCTTACAGCACGCAAATTTTTGATGATTTTGAATTAGCAGCCATGATTAAGTTATTTTAATCTCCCTTAATTCAAAAACCCGATTAAAATTAAACTTAAGCACCATGCACCAATATCCAAACTTAAGTATGACTTTGGTTGGCAGTGGCTCCGCCACTTAGGGACAAAAAGAAACAATTACCCCATTAATTTTTTTTAAATATTTTTTTATATTAAAATATTAATATAATAATTTAGTGAATGGTTGATATAAGAAAGTTGTTATTGCAGCTCATTTCCTTTTCTTTCCTTTCCTTACTCTAACTATGCAAATTTCTCTTTTACTTTCCCTGCCTCTCTCCCATATATATGTCCAGCTGGTTCTTGACTCTCTTCAATATATAAATTTTTCTTCAAGTACAGTTAAGTAATTAATTTTTTTTTGTTTTTTATTTTATATTTTAGATAAATTTTCTTCATCTTTTTATTTGTTTTATTTTCTCATTTTAATTATAATTTTTTATAATTAGTCATTAAAAATATTAGGGTTTGTGATAATTTAAGGGTTTTGATATCAATATATTCAAAATAAATATTTAAATCTGTTAATATAATCAATTAAATATTTCTTTTCTTATTATAAAGGAATAAATTAATATTCATGCAAAACCATTATTATTGGCATCTCTTGCATGGTAGAATTATTTATTGAAATTTAATGTTCTCACATGATTTGTTTGTAAGTAAAATATCAAGTAGAAAAACATGTTTTTCAAGTATTGTTTCTCA
Organism: Populus alba; assembly: GCF_005239225.2. Classification (NCBI taxonomy): domain Eukaryota; kingdom Viridiplantae; phylum Streptophyta; class Magnoliopsida; order Malpighiales; family Salicaceae; genus Populus; species Populus alba. The sequence goes on along the minus strand of NC_133289.1, from coordinate 7,708,301 downwards.
ATTAAATATATAGACATGATTAAGTATAATTTAATTAACATACTTATTATATGTATATAGATATGTAAGTTTTATAAAGTGGTTTCAAAATATAAAAACTCAAAGATAACAATTATAATGTAAGGTTTTTTTTTTATTTTAAATTAATTTTACTTGAATTACTATATATATTTTGAATTGATTTATAACATATATCTACATAACATAATATTTATTAATAATTTTTCCCTTCATGTAAAAACTCTGACTTCATCATTGTTGGTTGGTGATGGAAACTAGATACATTAGGCTTTAGTGATGAGTCTCCATAAATAAATTAATGGAACAAGTAATTATTGAAGAAGTCATATTTCTTCTTGTTTCATAATCATCGTTATCATTAGATTGCTTAATTAAGTTATTAATCATTCCTATTGAATTCCAGTTGTGATCACGCCACACAGCACCACCACTGGCGTAAAAAAGGGCCAACTAGAGCCACCCCTGAGCCCCAACCACCGCCATTTTTTCCTTCCTTTCAAAATCAAGGAGTGCCGCTTCGAGGGGGGAAATGGAAAATTATGGAAGAAGGAACTGTCTGCAATCCACTCGACTCGAAACAAGACTAAAGGCATGTAGGACTATGCCTGTCTTCTGTCTTTCAAGTGCCTTTGGAATGCCTAGCAAAAACCCAGGAACACCAACATCAAGCAGAAAAATCCCACTTTCAGAAAGAGTGCCAAGTAATTAGGTCTTCATATCTTGTTCTTGTTCTTATTTAAAAAAAAAAAAAATAATAGGGAGAAAGATTTCGTACGTATCCATTTCAATCATAATCATGATTAGCTGAAAATAGAACCCGGTGATTATGACACTCTATATCTTCCTCCCTCTTATCTTATATTATTAATCAGTCAAACCACTTGATTAAGAAAAAGAATAATCAAACACTAGGTATTTTCGTCAAGCAGCCTTAATACTGTATTACATGTCTCATTAATTATTGGTGGAGCCAAAGTTTTACTGTGGGAATTGTGTTTTCTGTAAGATCCATTGCCTCAAGATTCAAAATTTCAGTCTATCTTACTGTATCACTCAACATTTTTCTTCACAATTTGAAACAAACCCACTACAGATATCATGACTTTAAGTCATAGAATCGATTAAAAATTAATGCCCTAACATTTAAAATGGGGTCCACTGTTTAAAATTTGGGATTTCATTACCAAGATCTCAAATTAAATTCCTGTAAGAAAATGAGCCAAGTACGGAATGATAAGTTGGGAACTACAAGAACACTAACATTATCCTGTAGTTCAAGATATGTAACCTATTTTGATTTCCTAATGAGTCAAAAACAAAAATGAAAAACTTATATTGTATATAGTTGACTACTGACTCATGGAGCTGCTAACAACCTCTTATTTTTAATAATTGTTTGTTGCTAGTTTTTAATTTGAAAATAAAGCAGTCAATATGACTGTTATGTTTATTATTATTTGTTTGTTTAACAGACTAATTTGCTAGAAGACTTTGTGTGCAAATATGATTCTATCATGATGTATAAATTGCAGGATAATGATAAATAACACTAAGCTTTCTCACCAGATTCAAATATTAGTTTCTAGTTGTCTTTAATATTTTAAAAAATATTGATAAAGTGGTATCAAAGAGATATTCTTGAGAAACCTGTGAGATTAAGAGAATTAAAACACAACCCCTAAACACTTATCACCTAACACTACACGAATACAAAAAACCTGCAACTTATCTGGTATGAATTCTGAAATTCAATTAATTATGATTAATTCTCATCTAGTTTTTGATTGAACAAATTATCAAGTGTTGACTATCATAATGGAAGCCTATCATGATGATAATGATCTATGGGAAACTGTTGAACAAGAGTATGAAGTTCCACCTCTATCAAATAACCTAACACTTGCACAAATAAAAAATATAAGGAGAGGAAGTAAAAAAAAATAAAAATTCAAAGGCAAGGGCAAGCTTGTTTACTGCTGTCTCATCCTTTATTTTTATTGAAATAATGATTCTAAAAGCAGCTAAGGCAATTTGAGATTTTTTTAAAGAAAAAATATGATTGAAATAAAAGGGTCAAAGGGATGCAAGTGTTGAATTTGATTTGAGAATTCAAAATGCAAAATATAAAAGATTCAGAAATAATAAAGAAGTATTGCGACAAACTTTTTTATCTTGTTAACAAAGTAAAACTCTTTGGTATTGATTTTTATTTTTATTTTAGAATAGTTCAGAAAATCCTAGTTACAATTCCTAAGAAGTTTAAGGCTAGAATATCTTCATTGGATAACTCAAAAGATATGTCAAGTATTACCTTGGTAAAATGACTGAATGCATTGCAAGCACAAAAACAAAGAAAGCTTACGAGGCAAGAAAGATATGTGAAGGGGCTTTTCTAGCTAAAACATAAAACAACAATGAAAGCAAAAATAAGAAAAAAGCCAGTGTCACTATAACAAGCTGAAAGGTTTTATGAAAAACAACAACAATAACAAAAAAAAAAAAAACACAATACTCAAGTATTTCTATCTTGTCTTCGTTGTAAAAAAATCAATCATACATAAAAAGAGTGATGGTAAAGACTAGATGCAAGATGTCATGAGTGTGGTCAGTTAAGCTATATGGAAAGGATATACAAGACTCAATATCAACAAAGTAAAGCCAATGATGATGAGGATGAAAACAAAGAGGAGCAGTTATTTGTGGCATTATATTTTACACCAATAGTTCCATTGAAAGCTGACTTGTAGATAACAGTTATACAAACCACATGACCTTTGATTAAAAGCTCTTCAAAGATCTTGATAAAACTATTGTATCTAAAGTAAGGATTGGAAATGAAGCACAAATAACAGTAAAAGGCAAAGGAATAGTGGTAATTGAAGGTCAAGAAGTTTGAAATTAATTTATTATATTTTATATGTTCTTGAAATTAATCAAAACATGTTGAATGTCACTAGTTACTAGAAAAAAGGCTATAGGGTGTTATTTAATAGGGCATTTCCATTATTTTGCTCTACTCTTCATGAAAAAAAAAAAAACAAATTGGTGAGAGATTTTTCTGAATTAAAAGAGGAACTTTCTACATGTGCTGCTTGTCAATATAAAAAACTATTAAGTTTTTCTTTTCAATAAATTAAAGCCCGAAGAGCCATACAAAAGCTGTAATTGATACACACAGGTGTTGGAGGACCTATAGACACATTATCACTAAATGACAGTATGTTTTATATTGCTTTAATTGATGATTATACATAAATGTGTTGGATTTATTTTATGAAACTTAAATATGAAGTTGTTGGCATTTTCAGGAAGTTTAAAGCTTGGGTTGAAACTAAAAGTTGATGTAAGATGCAAATGATAATGTCTGACAATGAAGCTGAATATATCTTTAAAAAATCTAACAAGTTTTGTGAAATCGCAAGCATTGAACACCAGCTCAATTACTAATGATTCGGTGTTTCATGAAAAGACGAAACACTTCTAGATAAAGTTTTATTTTCTAAGAGAGGTGCATGTAAAAGGAAGGTAAAACGCGTCTAATCTAATGGAAAACATAAAAGCAACATGATAACATACTAACAAAATCACTTTCAAATGGTAGATTTGAATTCCTAAGACAAAAACTAAGAACATGTTTTTCCCGAGTTAAGAAGGAGAATTCTTGATTAGCATGACTCATGAAACAGCTAACAATATTTTACTTTTAACAATTGTTTGTTGCTAGTATTTTGAAAATAAATCAGTCAATGTGTTTGTTATATTTATCATTATTTCTTTGCTTAACAAACTAATTTGCTAGTACATTTTGTGTGCAAATCTAATTTCATTATGATGTATATATTGCAAGACAATGATCAATAAAAATAAGCTGTTATGGTAGATTCAAATATTAGTTTCTAGTTGTCTTCAATATTTTTTTTTTTAAAATACCAAAATTTTTTTACCATAGATAATCATCTATCTAGCTAAAAAGATGACATTGAACTTCAATTTCTTTGATCGCATAAAAAAACTGAAGGTTTTGGTTATATAAGTTATCATCTAATAATTTAGAAGACTGATTAGTAGGTAAAGTCCTAAACTTTTTAATTTGAATTTAGCTTATATACATATATAATTAATTGAAAAGAGAAAAAGGATCAATGATATGAAGCATGCATTATTACTTCTTGCACTGATGATCTGATTTTTTACAAAACATAAAACATATAAATAAATCAACATATATATAAAAAATCAACTTACATACTTGTTGACAAAAAAAATAGATGTGAAAACTTAAATTAAGTTAAGGATCAATCATTTTACCTTAAAATAGTTTATTATTTGTTTTCTAGTGTTAGTAGTTTCATCGCAATATTGTTTCTCATTCTTACTCAATTTTTTTTATTATTATCAATAGCACAAACAAAAATAAGCGGCAAACTAGATTTTATACATTATTCTTTATTAAAAGTTTTTGAATTCTTCATATTGATATGAATATTTGCAACCATATATCTTTATTATATCATTTTAGTGGCTTAAAGGAATATTATAAGGCTACACACACATGATTTTAATGATTAAAATAAACAAAAAAAATCCTTTTAAAAAAATACAATCCTATTTAAAATGATATAATTTTATTTTAAATAAAGTTTGAACAAACATAACTTTAATTTAAAATCTTTAATAAACACATCTCTAGATTTAAGAATTTCAATCGACACAACTTTTCATCCGGTCCAATAGATCAACCACGAAGGCAATAATATATACAATCCATCTTTATTATCATTTTAGTGGTGTACAAGGCCTACGAGATTCTTTACCATTTTGAAGGGTCCAATGAGTCCATGAGTGAAGACAACATTTTGGGATGGATGCCATTCCCATCTAGAGAAGACGATGACATCTCTGAGTAAGTGGATGTGGGAGGATAAAATGACCATTTTCTCTTTCACAATAATTTCCAAGAAAAACTTCTTCTTTATTATGGGGTGGGAATAAAGAGTTTTCAAAGCCTGCACTCAATGAGTCAACAAAGCAAGTCCTTTTCTATATAAAGAGGTCCAAAACAAGCTTCTCTCCCCACCATCTCTTCCACAAATCCACAACCATAGAAGCAGCTGCATTGCTCTTGCTTAGAAATCTTAGGGCCCTGTAAAAAACATTATCAAGTGATCAGCCAGTTAGGGAGGGAATATTATGGAGCTTAAAAAGGGAGTAGAAACGAGAGGTGTTAATGAAGAGAAATGGGTTCATGATTCCTCGGTGGATCATAAAGGAAGGGTTCCCCTCCGAGCCTCTACTGGTGCATGGAAAGCATCACTCTTCATCATCGGTAAGGACTAAATATTTTCGTGCAATAACGTATAATAAATAAGAGCTATCAACAAATTAACACACACACTGCTATATATTTTCTGTGTATGCTGTGTTTGGTTACTGATGAGGAAGCTTGCTTGGGAGGGAAATAAAGTCTCAAATTCTTTCGATAATATTTTATTTTCTTTGTGTTCATGGAGAATTAATATAGCTTGATCGAGTTTATTTAAAGAAAATCCATGAATATTACCCCTAGAAAAGGACTATTTTTCCTTCAATGCCGATGGATAACTCTTCATGGGACTTTTCTTCTTATTATCCCAAAACGAAAAAATGTCTACCCATGCAAGAGAGTGAGGTGTTTAATACAATTTTCGCCGTTACCATGTGCTTTGAGAACTTCTTAAAGGAAAAATATGTGCTCACAAGTGGTCAAACTAGCTGGTAATGTTGCTAAAACCTGAAGTTAGCTAGCGTGTCAGATGGTCGTCATGGAACCTGGGCTCATGCTCATACACAGCTGAATAATTCTAAAACTCCTGTACAATGGGAGCTAGCAACAAGAATACTTTTCCCACGATTAATTTCTTTTTGGTTCAATATTTGTGTGAGTTTTTGCAAGATGAAAATCACAATGAAATTTCACTAAATATTTTCTCAAAAGAAAACGCTAAGTTTCGATCGGTTAACATACATGATTGGATGAGTGTGTGTATCTAAGGTCCTCTATATTTTAGGACATTTTGGTGTGTGTGTGTGTGTAAAAGAAACATTAAAGATAAGCCATACATGTTAGAATTTGGATGATTCCGTTGGTCTTATGCATAAAGTGGAGGGCCATTTGTAGCACTAACCAGTATATCAGTGCTTGGATGCAATGGATATATAACACAACAATCCTCATCAGCTGTATCTTAAAAAAAAAAAAGTAGACTCCTAAAAAGAACATCTGTTATTCAGAAAAATAAGTGATAAACCCATTACCCTTCCTATAAAGCTCACACTCAAATCTGTCTTATAATACTTATCCTAAAAACAACTTTTTTTTGTGTGTGTGTTGATACGTTCTAATCCGAATTCACTTTTTTTGTGTGTGTTGATACGTTCAAATCCTAATTCAAAGTTGAAAAACATTAAAGATTCTCCAAATAGGAGCTTAGATATAGTTTTTTTTTTTGTTTTTTTGAAAAAAGAAGAAAAAAGTTATTAGCTTGTACTCGTGTTTCTGTTCACTGGAGTGCAATTATTCTTAGTTCGTGGGCATGTTTTTGTCAACATCAGTAAAAGCTTCATACTTTTGATTCTTCCCTTACAATCACAAATAAGAAGAACTTGTGCTTTACATGGTCCTACTGCTTTATGAGGTCAGTGAATGAATGAATAGCCTGTAATCGCTGCAAAGATACGTGGTAAGGTCCACAATCGCAGCACAAATCTTTTCTTTCTCGTAAAATCCCATGACAAGAAAACAAATCCACTAAGTGATTAATATAAATTTCATCACTAATGTCAAATGTAGCGATCACAATGGAGCAGTCCACAGTGGTTCAAGGCCCAGAAATTCTATGATCATATCATAACTTTATTTTTATCCTTTTGGAGTGTGAGAATGAAGTTTGAAGTAATTATTATTGTTTGGCAGCGATTGAATTCAGTGAGAGATTGAGTTACTTCGGAATAGCGACGAGCCTAATCATTTATCTTTCCAAGGTGATGCATCAAGATCTTAAGACAGCTGCTAGGAGTGTAAACTACTGGGGTGGCGTGACTACATTGATGCCATTATTTGGAGGCTTTCTTGCTGATGCTTACTGGGGCCGATTTACCACTGTTTTTGTTTCATCCGTTGTCTATCTTCTGGTAATTTAATTTTCTATATATGTTTTTTTTATTTATTTATTTTTGGAATTAGAAGAAGTGTATGATATATTTAACCCTGAATAGCTATTCCAAGTAGCACATCAATATGCAATGGATTTAATTCTTCTTTCACTGACTTATCACATGGTGATAGAGAGAGATGGACCTTCAAAGGTTGAGGAGGACCATGAAAGCTAAATTTGGGGTTCTTGTCCATTGGATTTCTTGAATGTTTTCGTTGATCCAATATATGGGCCAGGAAGAGCTCGTGTAAAATGATGTTAATTATCGCCATCGATCGTTTCGTCTTTGCAAAAGAGAGAAATAATTTAATTCTTGATCCCATAGTTTCTTTCAAACAATTTTATATTATATTTCTTCTGAAAGTTTTATTCTATCTATTTGAACCAACAGGGCTTGATTCTCTTAACAATGTCCGCGTTTGTACCAAGTCTAAAGGCTTGTGAGGCAGCTGTGTGTCCCAAGCCTAGGAAGGTTCATGAAGTAGTCTTCTTTCTTGCAATTTACTTGATCTCCGTAGGAACTGGAGGGCACAAACCCTCCTTGGAGAGTTTTGGAGCTGACCAATTTGACGAGAATCACGATGAAGAAAGAAAGAAAAAGATGTCCTACTTCAACTGGTGGAACTTCGGCCTCTGTTGTGGACTCCTGTTTGGTGTGACTGTGGTTGTTTATGTACAAGATCATGTTGGTTGGGGTGCTGGAGATATCATTCTTACAGCAGTTATGGCTTTATCACTAGTTATCTTCATTATAGGAAGGCCATTTTACCGCTATCAGGTGCCAACAGGGAGCCCCTTGACCCCAATGTTGCAGGTCCTGGTAGCTGCCATTAGAAACAGAAACCTGCCATATCCTTCCAATCCTGCAGAATTGTATGAAGTTCCCAAGTCAAGAACGGACAAGGGGAGACTTCTCTGCCATACCGAAAGTCTCAAGTAAGCAAGCGAACGAACTCATTGACATGATAATTTATATATATTGAATGGTGTTATGTATCCTTGTAATTGATTTAGATCGCATCTTCATCCTAATTGTCTAAACTGCTCGTTTGGCAAATGAATATTACGTACGTACAGGTTTCTTGACAAGGCGACTATTGTGAAGGATAGGGAAACTGGTGCTGAAAACCAAAATCCTTGGAGACTAGCAACCGTGACCAAGGTTGAAGAGATGAAGCTTATTCTCAATTTGATCCCAATATGGCTAGCCATGCTACCATTTGGAGTTTCTGTTGCCCAAACCGCCACATTCTTCATCAAGCAAGGCACTACGTTGGACCGGAGTATTGGTAACGGCTTTCAGATCCCTCCAGCCTCGGTTTACGCACTTGCCGCTATTGGAATGATCGTCTCCGTGACGATTTACGAGAAGATTTTAGTCCCAGTATTACGAAGGGCTACAGGAAATGAGCGAGGCATCAAGATCCTCCAGAGAATCGGCGTTGGAATGCTTTTCTCAATCGCAACAATGGTAGTTTCAGCCTTGGTTGAGAGGAAGAGACTAGGTGTTGTAGCGAAGGATCCGGTGAAGGGTTCACTTTCAATGAGCGTCTTCTGGTTGGCTCCACAATTCGTCATCATTGGTGTAGGAGACGCGTTTACTCTAGTGGGCTTGCAAGAGTATTTCTACGACCAAGTTCCTGATTCTATGAGAAGCCTAGGCATTGCCTTTTACCTTAGTGTAATTGGAGCTGCAAACTTCCTCAGCAGTCTCCTGATAACAGCCGTTGATCATGTGACTGAGAAAACCGGCAAGAGCTGGTTCGGAAAAGACTTGAACAGTAGCCGCCTGGACAACTTTTACTGGCTTGTAGCCGCCATGACTGCAGCCAACTTCATCCTCTATGTGTTCTTGGCTCGGCGATATCCATACAAAAATGTGCAGAGTAGCGTGGCTGTAGCTGACTGCTATGAAGATGGCCTGGAAGGTTCAATGGCCTGAAATACATATGCCACTAGCTAGTATATATATGAAATAACCTTCGATGCTTAAGGCATAACATGTGAATGTAATAGTATATGATCGATCAAGAGAGTTTATTTCATGTTTTTGCTTATTATTAGCGGTGGGAAATTTGCAGATGTTCTTCTCTGGTGTTTTTTTCAACTCTTCCTGCTTCATCAATGCATGTTTGTACGCAATCAACAATCTATGATCAAACTCAGTCCAGAAGCAAAAGCAGAAGAGCGGCTTTCAGGAACTGCAATGAATTATTAGTGTCATAAAATAATAACAAATATCAATAACTAGCAACTATTCATGGAATTGCCATTGCCATGAAGCAAAAGGGTATTTATTGCCTTTATGGCAATCAGTCGCTAATATATAATAAAGATACCATAACTTTTTCTTTTTAAGTCGCCGACATGTGTTCCAAGATATTTGTTTTTTAAAATATTTTTTATTTGAAATTTATTAAAATATTATATTTTTTAAAAAAAATTATTTTAACATCTATACATTAAAAACAATCTAAAAACGCTAAAAACTTTAATTTAAAAAAAACTTTAATTTTTTTAAAAATACTTTTACAACATGAAAAATAACCAATATCTTATTGGGCATTGAAAACTTAATTTATTTGGGTACCTCTTAAAGAAATGAAAGGGTCCTTGAAGGAGTCTTTAGAGATTAAAGCCACAACACCCATCTCAATTTTAGGGTGGATTTCATTGCATATTAAAGACTGTTTTGTTTTTATATTTTTAAAAGTATTTAATATTTTTTTTATTTATTTTGTTTTAAATTATATATTTTTTAAGTATTTTCAAATCATTTTAATGTGCTAATATAAAAAATAATTTTTTAAAAAATTAAAAAATTTATCATTTTAATATATTTTTGAGTAAAATACATTTTAAAAAATAATTATTATCAAATTCTATCTACATTAGCAACCAATAATATAGCATTATGAATTCCTTTAAATTAAGCCCCCCGCCCCCATGTTCTTTTGCCTTCTCTTTTTGGAATTTCTTCATGTTATCCTTTATTTTACATTATGAAGTCCCCTTGACCACTTTTTCTATATCAACAATTACTGCTTGCCAATTGGTTCAAAAATAAATATTAAAAAAGAGCAAAAAAGAAGAAGCATATAATCAGTTATGAGAGGGATGAGTAAAAAAATTAAAAAATAGATCAAATTAAAAAAACTGAAAATAAATAATTAAAAAATTAAATTGTGAAAAAAAACTGATTAGACCAATTAAAATTTTAAAAAAATCTACATCGGTTCGATTCGGTTTTATAAGTCTAAAACCGAAAAAACCAAACCGAACCGAAAAAAAACCCAAGCTAAACCAAAAAAATCAAGCAAACGATTTTTTTCCTAAAAAACTGAACTGAAACTGGACGGTTTGAATTAATTTCAGTTTTTTTTTAAAGAAAAATTTTATTTAATTATTTTTTTAATAAAAACTGAATCAAATTGAAAATAATCATCTTTAGTTATGGGCAATACCTGACACACCCATGATCCTCCATTTCCCAAATCGGGTTGAGTGATATAGCTACAATACACCCATAACTACCGTGCGTCGGGGTCTCAATGCCCTCTCGATGAAAGCACCATACTAGGCCCCTCCACAAATGACTATCACAGCCGTTGAATAATCACCTTCTAATGCCAAGATCACTGATGGTCCAGCTGATGGGTAATTTTGGGGAAAACCATCCAACGGTGGATATTCTTTCACCACTTTACTCGTTTAGTGATCAAATAAAATTGCTTTCTTATTAATAAAAACATTAAAAGATTTGAGGTGGAAATTTTATGATTAGTTAAACATCTCAAATCTTTTTTTTTTATTATTGGATTTTTTTTTCCATTTGCATCCTTTTTTTAGAGTAATTTTTCTTTTCATTAATTGTAAAATTGATGCTCTATATACCAATAAATGATATTTGAATTATAAATTGTGAATTATCTCAAACTTTTTTTTTCATTCAAATCCTTCCTTTTTTTATTGAGATTTTCTTTCATTAACATCCTTTTTTGTATTGAGTTCTTTTGCTTTTCATTTAACAATTGTATTTAAGTTTTGTAAACTTAATGCTTTGTAAATTATGAAATGGTGTTTGGAATCATGAACACAAAAGATATTAGTTACCCACAATATTTGAATTGAAGAAATATTAAATAAAATAATAAAAATACAATATGGGAAAAAGACACAATCCACTTGAGGTTATAATAGTTATCCACAATGTTTTTCTTTTTTTTTTCTTTAATGTTTTTTTGTCACTTAATTTTTTATTTTTAATTTAATCCTTTCAAGTTAAGAGCTTGAAATTGAGTTTGTTGTTTTATTTTGGTTTATTTTAAGAACTCACTTGTTCCTAATGGCTTTACATCATTTTGTTAAATCAAACAATTTCCAAACTTAGTTTGATTTTGTATACTCCACCTTTTTTCAATAGCTTTAATTCATTTTTTCTTAGTAGAGCATGTAAGAATTTCATTTATATTTCTTGGCCCCTTTTTTTCATGTGGAGTAACAATAATTGCTTTGCCTTCAATCTTAAAACAATGATAAAGAATAATATAATGACCATATCATTGTAGTTGAAATTGATTCATTAATAAATTAATGGTACTGCTACTCTCACTTGAATCAATAATCATTATGAATTCACCATATAAAGTAATTGAGTTTTAGTTAAAACTAATTCATCATTTCTCAAGATGCTTCCACTCAGAAATGAGCATGTTTGTGTTTGGTTTTGCTGCAACCAGAATCTAATAGAATTAAACTTGTTGTCTAGCAAGATCTAATAGAGTTAGGCCTTACCCCAATAGAGTTTGACCCTACTTTTAATATAATCTAATATCATTGAGCTATGTTATCCATTAAAATCTAATAAAATTGAGTTGTCGTTATATTTAAGATATTTAATATATTTTTTATATTTAAAAAAATTATTATTGATATGTTGAGAAGTGAATATTAATATATTTTCGAGCACAAACCAATGTGCTAGCATGTGTATATATATATACCAACAAAAAAATCAAATAATAAAAAAAAGGTAGAAAACCTCTTTGGATTTGTCTTTGTTCAAACCACGCATATACCAAAAAATATTCCACCCGCCGCTAAAAGTCTAACTGCACAAACCCCCCTAATCAAGTGCCAAAATTGCGCACACTCTCATTAGGGTTTTACTCTCTCTGCTTTCTACTCTAGAACTAACTACACAAGGGTTTCTCTTCGCCACCATCACCACCACGACTTTCCCTTTTCTCACATTTGCACAACACTCAACCCATCTCATGTTACACAATCCCAAAGAGCACCAAATCTATTCTATTTATTTAAATAGTTAAAACAGAATATGAACATGGAAGCTAGAGTTGGTGCGGTTGTTGAGGGAGGGCAGAGAGCACTTAATTCTGCCGCCGCCGCCGCCCATGGAAGCATTTTGGATGCAGGTGCCAGGAGATTCTTGCAGCAACAACATAACAATAGTCACCAACAACATTCACAGCTAGGAACTATCCAACAATTGCTTGCTGGTGGTGTTGCTGGTGCTTTTAGTAAGACTTGCACGGCTCCTCTCGCACGACTTACTATCCTCTTTCAGGTTTTTATATTTTTTTTCCTGCTATTTTGTTTCTTTTTTTCTTTTGGAATTATGGGTTTTGGGGTTTAGCTGGAAGGGGTTAATTTGGTTCTGTTTCGGATTTCAATGCAAAATTGGTATGTGATTAGTTTCTGCTGAAAAACTTTTTCAAATCCCTTCCAGTTGGAGGGGAGTTCTGAAAATGAATTAGATGTCTGATAATGCCCCTGAATTTTGATATCTTTTTTTCTTTTTTGTAAAAAAGAAAGAAGAGTTTTTTTTATGTGTCCAATGTATTTTGTTACAAAAGGAGCTCGAGCAGTTTGCTCACTTCCAATTCTAGCACTGTACGAGTTTCATAAGAGGACTAACGTTGCTCTCTACTTTGCTGATGACAATGATTTGCTGGATTGGTTGCTCTTTTATGCTGTCCATATTCACATCAAATACTTATCCGACTGCCTTTTACTTCGTCATTCTTCTAGGTTCAAGGCATGCACTCTGATGTTACAGCATTGAGCAAGGCTAGCATATGGCGGGAGGCATCTCGTGTTATGAATGAAGAAGGGTTTAGGGCATTTTGGAAAGGCAATCTAGTGACTATTGCACACCGCCTTCCTTATTCTTCAGTCAGCTTCTATGCTTATGAACGTTACAAGAGTGTAAGTGCATCCAATTTCTTTCTTCAAAACTCCTATTGAAATTAAATTGGATTGACATGTCATCTCAATCTTGCTAAATTCCATATTGTTTTGCTCTTTTGCAGTTATTGCAATCAGTTCTTGGTGTTGAAAATCACAGGGGGAATGGAACTGCAGACCTTGCTGTGCACTTTATAGGTGGTGGGATGGCAGGAATAACAGCTGCTTCTGCCACGTATCCACTGGATCTTGTGAGGACACGCCTAGCAGCACAGGTAACTCTATCATGCTTGGCTGGCTAAAGAACTGCCATGGGTTGGGTGGGTTAATGAGTATTGGATCACAGATTCGGTTTTTTGTTCTTATCTTATTGTATTCTTTCCCGTTTGAAACTTTGTCTTGATGCAGTTGTTTTGAACCTTGCAGAGAAACACAATATACTACAGAGGTATTTTGCATGCATTTCACACCATATGCAGAGAAGAAGGTTTCCTGGGCTTGTATAAAGGACTTGGAGCAACATTACTTGTAAGCTTCTGTTACACATCTCTATTCTTTATCTTTCTTTTCCTTTTGCTTCTCCTTTTCTATCAAATTTAACTGCGAACATGGATACTTTTGTGCTACAGGGTGTTGGACCTAGTATAGCGATAAGCTTTTCTGTTTATGAGTCTCTCAGATCGTTTTGGCAGTCTAAAAGGTGAGGACTCCCTAAATTAATTCAATTGAGCTATATTGAGTGCTCCATTATATTTTTATGCTTTTATCTCTTGCTTGGTGTGTTTGAGTTGGAATGGTGTTTTATAAGCTCGCTTCTGTGTTGTTTTCAGGCCCAATGATTCTACTGTCATGGCTAGTCTTGCTTGTGGCAGTCTTTCAGGCATTGCATCCTCAACAGGTGAGTGACCAGCACCTCAATTCAACCCTTTTTTTCAAACCTTATTCTATCTGTACCTGGACTTTTTTGCTGTGACTCTTGTTTATCATGTCCCATCTGTTAGTAATGCTTCAGGTTTTACTTGGATACAATGCTATGAGGACTAGTTATTTTTTATTCTTCTGTCAATCTAGCCAGTGTGACTGTTCTAGAAATCACTGGGATAGGAATAAATTATGAAAAATTGTTTGTTGTCTGTCAACATCTTATTCTGTTAGATTTTGTTGTGTTCCTGATAAAGTGAACACAGTTTCCTCAAGTATCTACTAAAATGCTAAATTATTATAGGCGATCGCTGTATGCTGTATGACTTTGTTTTTCTTTCCTCATGATTTACAGCAACATTTCCTTTGGATCTTGTGAGGAGAAGAATGCAGTTGGAAGGGGCTGGTGGTCGAGCACGTGTCTACAAGACTGGCTTGTTTGGAGCGTTTGCCCATATAATCCAGACTGAAGGGTTGCGAGGCATGTATAGAGGCATTCTGCCCGAGTACTACAAGGTGGTTCCCGGTGTTGGCATTGTGTTCATGACTTATGAGACATTGAAGATGCTACTATCGTGCACCCCCAGCGGTTATTAGTTGCATGAAATCAGTTTATATTGATGCTATCTATTTGAGCCCATAGCATGAGAAAAATGAATGAATCAGTTTGTTATTTATAGTTGAAGGTAGATTGGAGAAATGTCTTGAGTTATTGTGTCAAGAAATTCCATGGTGGTAAATTTTGTCATTGCTGCCGTGAGACTATACTTTATTTAATGTATAGGTGCCATTTCATGCAAAGATGAAATGTTTGGAGAGTTGGGCTTACAACCGTAAGGATGCAGGTTTTGAGAATTGGCTAATTCATGCGAAGATGAAGGGTGTCTCTATATTTCTGTAGGACACTAACTTGGTGATAGTAGGGTAGATTAGATTGCGAGAGCTACACAAGTGTATCCGATACCAATATATAGTCGTTAAGTTAACAGTCGTTGATGATCTCATTATCTCAACAGTTTTGTAATCCCAGCTTGTGTTCGTACTTGCCTAGCAGTCTTGTAATCCTAGGCTTGTGTATTACTTTTGTTTGAGCAGCTACTGTTTGAGTGTTCTTATGGAAGAAGTCATTTCCTATTTTCAGTGGGCAATCTCCTCAATCCCTAAACATCAATACTTGGTTGAAAACTTGAATGTTATATTGTTGCCAATAGTGCCTGTCATCGATGCAAACTGGGACTTGCATGACTTGCGACCAGAGGACAGGGAAGTATATAATTTTATGTGGTGCTAAAATCATGACACCAATCCGTGATTTTTTTTTTTTTTTTTTTTTTCTAGGGAAGGCATCAATTTGCGGCGTGAAATTGGAATGAAGTACAATGAATGCGAGATAATGACAGGACAAGTCGTCCTTGGCCCTCAAACGTATTTTCCAGTTTTGCTCAAACACGAGTTACTATGTGGGATCCAGAAGACAATTTTGAAGTGTTGGAAATCAGGCAGAACATAATTCGCCCCGGAAATGGAGTAACCTGTTAACAGCTTACAGTAAAGAACACTTACCGTCACCACTTGTGTTCGATAACTTGCATGCTGACATGAATCTTTATTGCAAGCCCCTAGCAAGGTTACATAAAGGTAGCTCTTCCCTCATGGGAAGTTTCCAGTATGAGAAATTGAGAATCAAGCATGGAAACTCAATTGAATACACAGGTTCGATCGATCAATTTCATTTCAAATTACGATCTGCGTCTTTGCCAGCGAAGTTAGTGCTTTCGGAAGTCACTTATAGAAGCATCTACATTTGATTATCAGCATCACCCAAGAAGGGAATTGATGCTTGTGTAGCCCCGCTCTATGAATTCTTGAAATGGTTTCTGCTTAAAATAAACTATGATCATTCACCAAAATATTATATTGCACTTGTAGCCTGTGATAATTAATGATGTGTGTTTCGATAGGCCAAGGAATAGAATATGCTACTGTGTAAGAAAAGAAACAAAAGCAGATGGTGACCATCACACTAGATGGTAATACTACAAGAAGGCAGTGCGGCTAGACTACCTTTCCTTTTCGGTTCACTGTCTTTAGATTTGATAGGATTACAGAATCATGAGCATATGAGATATGTGTTTATAAAGCTTAAATAGATGGATTCTTAACTACAGCCTCTAGTAAGCTTCAAGCACACTAATTGAATAGCCACACGAGACGATGGTGACGGAGTTTGTGATGTGGGTTTTTTCTTGTAGCTTGAATAGCGTTGCCATTATTTGAAAAGAATCGTTCATAATTAGCAAGAAGATCTTCCAGTCTTGTTGAAAAAGCAGTCAAGATCAACATCATTGTCTATGGAAAGTAATCTACCTGGCCTATATGATTGGTTTAGGAAGAACAGAATCTCCAGGGCAGAGCACCTTATCATCGCTTTAAAGCAATTATGCATCCCTTTCTTGCAGAATAATCATGTTTAGCTTTAAGAGCCATTATAAATTCCTGCAATCAATCATTCAAATGAGCATCACCCAGCAACTAACCTTCAACTTATCACTTTCTTTACGTCTCTTCTGTTTTCCTCTTGAAATTAATTACTTCATCCTTGATATTGGGTCAGGATTGGGTAATCTGCATCCTGAGGTTTGGATCACCACATGTTCTGATCTAGTCCTTGGGTTGCAGATTACCTCTTCCTCACTGACAATGTAGAGCTTTCCGTTCGCACCTGGACAACTCAAAGTTACTTGAGGTGGCTACTGGCTACACTAAAACCATGCTCTTGCTCTTCAGGTCATTTCTTTCTGAGCTCTCCTTTTTCTTGTCAATAACAGCTGATGAAAAATTTTATTTGCTTTAGTTGGATGCTATTCCCAGAGATATACGTTTAAAACTTCAAATGCTTCTTTCGTTTGGTAGGCATGTCAAACAACTGAGAGCTAGCTGCTACCTGCACTGATATTTCTTCTCCACTTCTAACTCTAGGTCTTTGATCCTGTTGGCAAACTACACATTTTACTTATGGTTCCACTCTCTTATGATAGTTCAGGTATGGCCATACTTGAAAATAATGATTTCACAGCCACCCCTGACACTTAGGTCTGTTTTCTAATGCCCTGGCAAAGAAGCATAACAGAAAAAGGAGCGAGTTCTCTATAATTTAGATTTCTGGTTCTAGCAAAATTGAACATTCTTGTCATATTCCAAGTTCCTATCTAGAAGTTTTCAACCTCTTGAAGCAGATGGAGGTTTTCTGTAAGACATGGCAAGAAACTATATGAATCTAGGTGTCACTTTTCTGGAATTGCTGCAGCACTCCAATAGCTTCCTCCTTGCTTTCACTGAAGTCCCTGCCATCTTTGAAGATTAAAAACTCCATCATCTCCACCCGGAAGAAAATGAAACTTCCACTTAAGTGTGTAATGCAACAGCCGAAGTCCTTTCCAACCACACAGTGCCATGCTGGTCCATAAGCATCATCAAATTTCTGTTTAGCAGTTACAAATGTTGTTAGCTTGAACATTACAACAATAGCTTCATTAAGCAAAATCTTCAACACCATCATTCTTTGATGTCCACCAACATCGATGCTGGTTGATCATGTTAATAGATAGAGGGATAAATAACACTTCCACTGTGAACTAGTGGCGTTCAGAGAGGTAATTCAGAGGTGAGAAACATTAATCTGTGGGGTTGCACCATGATTGTTGTCTGTGATTTTTTGAGAAAGAAAAAACGTGTGCGAGAGAGAGAGAGAGCGAGCGTGAAAACCTCTTTGTTTCATGCCCCACTTGGCATATTCAAATTCAATACATCAAATTGAGCATTATTCGCCTAGTAGCTTATTCCAAGTTTTATTCTTAAGAAAATAAGTTGTTAAAGGCTGGGTATTTTGCTGACAAGACTTTGCTACAATGAGAAAGATTGATGGATTAGATCCATTTTGGGTCCTTCTAAAGATGATAACTCTTCGTATTAAAACCTAAAACCATGTATTGCATTGAATATGGGAACTTGTATAGCTCTTGATTTTCCGTACCAAGCAATGGCAGACCACTTCCTACATTCCCATGATATGCAAATTCTCCCCGCTGAGTGAGTAACATGAACTTTTTCATAATACCTCTTTAGAAAGAAAGAAAAAAAACCAATCGAAAATCATGAGATATTAACCAGATTGAAATAAAGAATATAGGAACATCAAGAAAATCTTCTCTCTTTTTTCTTTGATTTTTTTGAACAGAAGTGGATTTTCTTTAACTCTGCCCATTTCTGCATAAATTGGAAAGAGAGAGAGAGAGAGAGAGAGAGAGCTGCTAAGGTTTCTGTGATGCAAAAGCATCAGTTTATTTATTTCCTCGCTATATCAATTATTCTTATGGCAGCAAGCA
Source organism: Populus alba (assembly GCF_005239225.2). NCBI lineage: Eukaryota > Viridiplantae > Streptophyta > Magnoliopsida > Malpighiales > Salicaceae > Populus > Populus alba. The sequence goes on along the minus strand of NC_133289.1, from coordinate 7,689,574 downwards.
GAGCCTTTACAATCTTATATTGCTATGTTGCTTTTTGGAAAAGAAAGATACCTTTCTAATCATGCTTTGCTTCCAGGGCATAACACGCTAACCCACCAATCAGTATCTTATCACTTTAAGTGTCTGATATGTTTGTTGCCAAGAATAAGTACCAAGGTACAATATTTCTCACAAAAGATAAAAAAAGAAAAGAAAAGAAAAGAAAAGAAAACGATTTCTTTAATCTTGCTGATTGGAGTGTCAATAAGACAGACTACATATATAAGATAAGATTTTTAAGGAATAAAGGAGACCTGTTTGATGTAATGAGCAATGGATTGACAATCAGAGACCTCATGTAGATCAAGAGCCTGATAAGCTAATTCCATGGCATGGCTCTGCATCTGCTCTGGCATGTCTGTCTCACGCAGTACACCTTTTCCCTCCAGCATCTTAACCAGTGACCAAAACCTAAAGTAGCTACTAGCGGGACTAGTTGATGCTTATTAAAAGCCTTTTTTTTATGAACTTATATACTACTACAAAATAGAACAGACTTGCTTAGAAATGCAGACTAATAATCTTGTGGTTCAGCTTCGAAGCTGCTTGATGATATTTTTTTCTGCAGAACTACTGAGAACAATTTTCACCTTTTGTATTCCTAGAAGCTGTCAAAATCAGAACAGTTGTAACATAAATATCTTATCTTAAGGGCGTGGATCGTTTCTTCTTAGTAATCCGACCCAGTATTTTGCAGCAATCGAAGGACCTGTGAGACATTTCAGCTGGAATATTGAATGGCTTTCAAATTTTGGTTCTTATAATAGCCATGTTGCTTGATACATGACAAGCTGTAATAGATGACTAAAAACTACTGCAGAAGAAATTGCAACCACAGGTGATTCTTACAGAACCTAAATTTGATTCTCTGTCTGTATAAGCTGTCAGCAATTGTCATAACAAAATAGTTAGGACAAAGAGGTCAATTTGAGACTTTGAAAGGCCAGGAAGATTCGAATATGAGATTTTGTGGATGGTAGTCTCCCCAATCCTACGCCATTCATTAAGCCACTACAACGAGGCCTACATGTTGCTTTATAGAATTTCTTCAGAACTGCTTAGTGTCCCAACAGAGACCAAGTGTAACACTACTCTGGTTCCTGTAACTTCATTTTTTTTCCTGAATAAAAAGCTTGCTGTATTTTATTTTCTTTATAAATTCATTCATTATAAAAAATTATTGAAACTTTCTCAAATCAGATGCACAGGAATTTTGAAGCACGCCACTTTTAAATTTTAGAAACCTTCAGCTTCAACAGTAATGAATCATAAACTCTGACATAGATCAAAGCACACATTTTCAGATACAAAACTTGGATAAAATTTCGAACACTCTCTTGAAAAGTGAAATGGTACACAAATCAGAGTCTTAATGATCCTTTTATCCATCAGAGTTAGCCCTAAGAACCTAATCAATGAACAATTTGAATAATCCCCAAGTATGGAACAACCTCAATATAATCTAGCCCTCTATATTACAAAAATTAAATGTAATTAGCCATCTCTTTTTATCAAGATCACCCTTCCTAATCCTCAAAATTCTTGATGAAGAATCCCCCAATCAAGAAAACGCTTTGTTTTCTTTCATGCCCCTCTTCCTAGTAAAGAAAGAAAAAAAGGCATTCTAAACGTCAAGATTTACTAGTACAATTTATCAAGGCATATAAATTATATAGGTCCAAGATTATCAAGACCTCATCAAGAACACACTGAGTTCTTGACCAGGACACTCATCTGGGTTAATCAAATGAAACGATTCTGAATCAGCTCTGCCAACCATATGCTCATAATTAGCCCTCATATACATGATCTCCTCCGAATTCGAAGATCACCCCAACCTGGCCGGAATAACACCCGCACCAACCGTCATTGACTGCACTGTCTTCAACATCAAACGAATCTGCTCACTTGAATTTCTCCTTAAAGCAAAACCTGCTTTCTTCCCATTGCAATTCACTATCCAGATTGGGACTGCTCGTAGCGGGACAGAGTTCAACTCAGATCGATTGCACCCAAGAGCGAGGCGGACCAGCCCACATTGCATTTCTTTGACGAGTTGGTGGGTGGGGATTGAGAATTCAAGAAGGAGAAGAGGTATAGTGGAGAGACGGTCATGTTAGATGCAGAACCAAACGTGGCCTCTGCGGTTGCAGAAAATGGTACCGATCACCATTGTTTTTGAAGGGCGTGGTGGGGCTAATGTGATTATGGGGCTGAGTGTCGATTGTTGGGGGCTGGATTCTTGGTCTTCTTGGATTCGAGGTTCTTGATTGGTGGTGATGGGGTTATCAAGATCATCACGAAGGGAGGTGCTAAGGCGTTTCTTGGTGGTGGTTGTGGTGCTGGTGGTAGTGGGAGGAGAGAAACAAGGGAGGAGGAATCGACGTAGGGCGTCAATCTTGGTCATCTTTGTTTTTGGCTACCCGAACAAAAGAAGAAACGGGTACGATGTGTTATTCTGAAGAGTCGCATGGGATAATGTGATGCAGATACATAAATATAGAGAGAGGGGGGGGGGGGCGGGAAGAAGATATAGCCGTTGAGATTTGTTTGTTAATACTGGTTCAAGATCGAGAGCTTTCTGTTTTCGTTTGGAGTAGGAAATTAAGTACAATCATCTTAAAATTGTAGGGAGGTCTAGAATGGGCATGGCCATTAGGCCATCGGCAAGGTACCAACCCCTAATATTTCCTACAGTCTTCTTTCCGTGTGCAGGAATTCTGTACGTAAATCCTGTTTCTAAGCATTTCCCCCTTGGAATCAAACTTCTTCACATATAGGCATAGTAAAGATCAGTTACTTGCCTATTTATGGGATGTAAACCTTTAAAAAGGCAAAGCTTATCAGACTTTTATCTTTAGAAATAAAACTATGTCTTAGATTATGTTTGTGACAACTCTATTTCGGTCAAGTCTATATCTCTCTTACTAGTTTCTATACTTAATTGTGCTTCCGCCAACATCAAAAGTCTTCAACGTATGAAAGATGGCAATTCTGAGCGTTTACAAACTAATTTCACATCTTAAGAGGAGAAAAAAGAACAAAAAAATAGAAGAAGAAGAAGAAGAAAAAACCCTTGCAGAGGCGAGGAAATAGAACACACCATAGATGCTTATAACACAAGACGCTGGTGAGCCAGAGGTGCATGATACCAGGAAGGAATCGAGACTTTGCCGCAAATCATTAAGTTTTTGAGTCGTTAAGCAGCTTCATTCATCTCTTCATGCCTTGATTCATATCTTTTGTCAACTTGCTTTTCCAAATAGCGGAATGCAAAGAGATTGAAATAAAGGAGATTTAATGCTGCTAAACTAGCAATAAGGTAGTAGAAGTAGTCGAGTTTAACTTTATTGAGGTCACGGCCACCCAACCATGGAGATTCTTTCCCATTGTTTGAAGTCACGAGGTGGACTAAGTTGATAATAGCCGTGTTCAAGTAGCTGGATGCAGAGAAGCTGAGAAAGAAGATTGCCCCAGAAAGAGTCCTCATGGTTTCTGGCAAATGGTTGGTGTAGTATTCCATAATAGCAACAGCAGCAAATGCTTCGTTCAGACCCGATAAGGCAAACTGTGGCAGCAGCAGCAGAATACTTTGAGGTGACACTAAGGTTCCCTGTTTCAAAGCTGCGTCCCGGCGGCTCTTCTCAACAATTGCAGCCACCACCATGCATAGGATTGCCATTACAATACCAGTGTTGATTCTGTGTCTCGTTGTAAATCTAATATTCTTTTTTGACCTTTTCCTTGCCTGAGGCAGGTAAATTTGCTCGTAAATGAATATCCATATTGAAAGGCAAATCATCGAAATAAGGCCCATCCAACCAGGTGGAATTTTAAAATTGTGGACTTCGTTGTTCGACTGAATTGCTTGCAACAAGCCAAAAGTATTCATTTGGTCCATGGTAATGAAGCAACCGATTCCTGTAAACCAAACTGGCACTAGTCCTACTATTAGTTTCAGCTGTTCAACTTGCTGAACACTACATAATCTCCAATAATTCTTGGGCGAGCCTTTGTCATCCAATTCGCTTGGATCAGTAATTAGAGCAGCCTTGTCAAAGAATTTGAACAGATCAGTGTGAGCAAGCTTTGCTACACGCTGATCTGACTCAGTCAAGGGAGGATCATAGAGGGGATGCCCGGAAGATGATTCAAGACTCACTGCACGCTTCTTACAGGCAGCTACAATCACTTTCGCAATATCGACAAAAACGGTTCCTTGGGACTTTGTGATTATGTAAGTGTGTTTGCCAATCAAGAAAATGACAATAGACGACAAGAGGCAGGCAGCTGGTATGGCATAACCTATAACCCAGCTAACATTGGTCTGAACGTAGACCACTGCAGTGAGAGCTATCACGAGAGCCACTGTGAAAGAGAAATACCACCAGTTGAAGAAGCTCTCAAGCTGGGCTCGTCCTTTTTCAGTTCTGGTGTCGAACTGATCAGCTCCAAAGGCAATGTTGCAGGGCCTAACACCTCCTGCTCCAACGGCTAGCAACCCAAGACCCGAATAGAGGACTCCAAGCTGCCATTCCTGAGGTTTTTGGCAATTGGATACTCCAGGGCAGTTGAGGGGTCTTAACTTTGGTATGCCTGCAGTTAGGGCCAGGACCACCATGCCCTGTTAAAACATAAAAGAACATATTCAATGGATCATGATCCTTATTCAGTGTTAGTAATTTAAATCTCCAAGTAAAAGTAGAGAATACATATCCAAAATTCCTAACGGTAACTAATTAAGAAACAGCCATCCTTATAATTTGTTCATTCAAGCGAACGGAAGTAGAAGATTAAGGATTTCGTAGAACATGTTTATTTACTATATCACAATCTACACGAGTCTTTGGAAATGTGCAGACAGATGATTTTACCAGGAAAGAGGACATGGAGCCGAAGAGAAGGGTGCGGAACCTTCCCAGATAAGCATCAGACAAGAAAGCACCAAGCATGGGTGTGACATTGGTGGAACCAGACCAAATATTGTACACATTAACCAATTGAATACCATCCATGTTGTATCTTGTCTGTAGATACACTGTTAAATTGGCTACAAGACCCATGGAAGCCAACTTCTCGAATGACTCGTTCCCTTGAAACCAAGCAACACAAAATACATGAAAACAAATTAATTATAGAAAAAACATGCAGATAATTCTAATCGACTGCATTAATTACCAAGAATGTATTTTACAGATCTCCATCCTCCAGGTGCCTTTTTAGTTGGAGGAAGAAAAGAGATAGGAGGAGGTGGAGAGATATCGTCATCTGAAGGAGATGAAGTCTTAGCAGCAACGACAACATTCTCCATCTCTTCCTTCTCTGCTCCGTCTCTGGGTTCTGTTCCTCCTGCCCCCTTCCTGTTCAAGGCTTTATTCTGCATTTCGCATGCAATCCTTATCTCTCGCATCAAGTGACACCTTCTTCCTTATTTTTCTGTTTCTTGTATTTTCAGAACCTAGCTGTTCTCGATCGGTTTTGTTTCTAGCTAACAGTACAAGCTGTTTTTGTTTGTGCACTTAAAATGCGGATGAGAAATATCTGCCCTTAATTTAAGCTGTCATGTTATAATAAGAAAATAGCAAATCAGAAAACAAAAGACCTTAACCAGCTACAGTACAGCCCTTTCTGATGCTCTTTCTTTCTTTCACTAGTTTGTTTGCTTGCTTGCACAGCAAGAATGGCAAGAACATAACATATGTGGTCGATCTCTACGTAAGATCGAACATAACACATGTGGTTCGAGTAGTTTTTCTTTCTTTCTTTCTTTCTTGCTTCTTACAGCCTCAAACTCAAAGAAGCTGTCATATTTAATGAATCGTTCTGTTATTTCCTTTGGACAGCTTAATTATCTTTCTACGCACCTGACCCATGTTCCTTCATTTAGGGTTTTCCTTCCTATTATTAACAACTTGTGGAAGTTCAACTTATACAATTACCAGGCTATAAAATTTTGAATAACGGCTGCCTATAATTCCTGGAATATATATCTAATAATACCTAATAATTTCTCACAAAATATTTCCAGATTTGATCATGAATTCACAACTTTTAGTATAGGTTAAACTTATGTGTTGGGCTTTTATAGAACACCCTACTTGTTTAATTAGTCAAATCTACATTGGTGTGTTTGGCTTGAAGGTGTGGTGGCTTTTTGTTAAAGATACAATACTTTTTAAACACAAACAACACCTTTAAAAGCTATAAAAACATGTTTTTTACTCAAAAAAACACAAATTACCTCCCATTCAAACACCCTAAGCTAGGCTACTTTACAACTTCAAAATTTATAGGTGTGACCAATATCTTAAAATATAATTAATATTATTTTTTAATATATATTTTAAAATAATTTTTTTAAAATTTATACATACATATATATATATATATATATATTTTGATTTTTATCAAATAAATAAAAATAATAAAATTTAAATTTCTAATTGTTTTATTATCAAAACTTTAATTTCGTATCAAATAACCATTTTAATTTAATAATTTAAATTATTAAATAAAATTTTAAAATATATTTTATATTATTTTCCAATAAAATAATTAAAATTATTTGTACTAGGGATAGATAATTAGTACGCAGAAGCATGTCCCCCTTCAACGTAAAGTTTTGAATAAACTATGAATAGGGTTCTTTCTAGCACTGTATATTTTTCTTTAAAAAATAATAAATAAATAAAAACATGTCCTCTCAAGCATTGCAACCGTCCTTTGAGGAAGAGGATAAATCAGATTAGACAGGACAACAAATGGCAAACAGTATGGATAACCGTCATACATCTGACGTTGAACCCAAATCAGTTAATGAGAAATTGCTTGAATGTGTAGTTGTGCACAAAACATATGGTCATGAATCCTTCTCTTTTCATGGTTTGTTTTTTTTCCAATCATAGGTAAATAAGTATTTTTATTTTGATTTAAAGAATCGTTATTTAACATTATAGTTACTAAAAATCTTAATTAATTAATAAAAATTCTATAATATGGTATTAATTACATAGAAAAAAATATATTATTATCTTTTAAGTATTATACTTGAGATAGACTACATTACTAATTTTATTTTAAATTGCTAAGAGTTTGTTGGATTATACTATGATGGTTTAGTTATAATATTCTTGACTTTAGTGTCAGTGAATATTCAACTACAAATATTTTTAACTCTAGTGTTGCTAAATATTATGTAGCCAAAAAAACATATGTTATTCTTAACTCTAGCGTCAATGAATAAATTAATAAAATAAATTTAAATCAATGCATAATTTTTTTTTAAGAAAAAAAATATATATCATATACCAAATTTGCATTTCATAGTAAAACTTCATAAATCAATTATATAGTGAAATACCTAAACAAAAATGCGAGGGATATAAAAATAAATTCGAAAGGGCCCATGAAATTTTTTGGAATTTTATAATATCAAAAAGGACTCATTTAGCCAAATATCAAAACAAAATAGAATAAAATAAAGGGGATTGGGTCGGTTGGGCTTGAGCCCAAGGCCTAGCTCAGCCTCAGCTTTTTTTTTCCTTTTTTTAAAAAAAAAAATCATATGATTAAGCTAGACCCAGCAACTCAGCCCAACCACTAGCCAAAGCCAGTGACCTAGCTGGCCATGGTCAACAAGCATGTGTGAGATGTTCACCCACGCTTGCTACAGAAGACAGTTAATTAAAAATCAAAAAGCATAGTGTTAATTGTAATGCAAAGAAGAGAATAAACTTGGTGGAGACGAAGACATGAGGTTGCTTGGTGCACTCTCTCCCCTATTTCTTCTTCACTTCTTTTCTTTCTCAAGTCTTTCTAACCTAATTATTGGTCTCTTCGTCTTCTCTCTAGCTCTCTCTGTCCAGTCTCTTTGTTCCCTCTATCTTGTATTTTTTTTTTCCTGTTTTTTATGTGATCTTTCTTGGTCCTGTGTTCTCTGCTTGTGTGTTATTTTGGTTTCTTGTCCTTTCTTTTTGTGTTCGTTTGTCTGTTTTTCTCCATGTTTCCCTCTGGTTTTTCTACTCATCGTCTTTTTTCTCTCCGGTGTTTTTTCATGTTTTCAGCTCCTCTAGTATGTGACCTTTCTCTAACTTTTATAAGGCCAGAGAATGCCATGCAGTCATGGCTTGGTAACAACATGCATTGTGGGGGCGAACGATAGCAGCTGGGAGACGCAGTCCAAGACTGAAACGATTTTATGCCTTTACTACTGAAACGGTTCTAGTACCTTTGCTGTTGAAACGGTTCTTGAGGAAAAAGGTGATGAATAGTTTTTTTAAAATGGCTCCGTTTGTATCCCTAGAAATGGCTAGTTTCAATTTGCCTCCTGAACTTCTGACATTTAACAATTAGGCCCCAATCTTCAATTATGCTCCTGATTTCATTAATTGAACTAATCCAAAATTTAATTAAGTCCTTAAACTTATAAATTTTGACCAATTGACTCCCATATTTATAATTCAATCATTATTAGTCCTTAAACTTTCTATTTGTGTTGTCTTAAACCAATTCTCAAATTATTTTTTTGTTATTTTTATTTTTAAAAAAAATTCAAAAATTGGGTAATGACAGTATTATTAATGATTTTCATATCTTGATATACCAAGTAAAGTATAACACAATACTCTTAATAAAAAATCATCTATATGTGTAAGTAATATGATTGCTTCTTTGAGAATTTCGATAAAGGTTGACTTCTCCCAAGCACTTGTGAATCTATGAGTTTCTCGAGATCAAAATGAACATAACAATGAGAAGTTCAAAAAAATTTAGGTAGAAAACTATATGAGTATTATTATCTTGGTTTACAAAAGAAAAAAATAAATAGTTTAAAACATCATGTTTATTATTTAACCGAGTAAATTTAAAAGAAAGGTTCAAAACCAAAAGCTATCTATCCTGATATAGTAATCTATTAAATTAATATCTCTCAACAAACATTTGAGTCATTTTCAAATTGGTGAAACAATTTCCATTCATGTTGGGGAGTTTTGGAAGATTTGTTAAAACATATTCACTTTTTGAGTTAAGACTTTATTGAAACTTAATTTTAATCTCAAACATAAGCTCTTTAATATAGAACATTAACATGATTTAAATAAATTATGGGTAAATGAGAAGTTAATCTTAAATAACTATTGGTTAGCATGTTTTGATGAAATCTAAAACCCTCTAAAAGAACTATATCCTACATAGAAAAGAAATGAAACTTTCTTGATGTTTATAAAGAGGAAAGTTAAAAAGTAAAAAGCAAGTCTAAAAACACCTAATTTCTTAGAAGTAAGATGTTCTAAGTAAAATGAGCTATCAACTTAAACCCACGCGCACTCATACTAACCCAATTTGACTCGTACTCAAGCTTTAAGCCATACCTATGATTAGGTTAAGGTTTATTGTCAAATAATATTTTGTACCACAAAATATTATCTTTTACTAGGTAAGATTTGGACTTAGACTTAGTCCAAAAAAATTATTTATTTTAGCTCATTGTTTTATTTAGTTGAACTCATGAATATTAACAGTATCTTCCAGAATTTTTTTTTTACAATTTTGAATAGTTTTTTTAGTTTAAAAATTCGTATTTATAACTACTATGCTCAAATTTAATTCTTGATTTATAGTGGTTAATCAAATATTAATAATGATAAAAATTAAAATTTTTCATTACTTTAAACTTACAAATTTTAAACCTTTCTTGAATACCTTTTATGTTTTGAATGTTTTTATTTTTTATTTTTTATGATAAACTAAATATACTTCCTTGCTAAACAAATATAATTTAGATGCTTTTATAATTTTTTATTCTATTAAGAAAACAAGAACTACAATCACAATTTTTAAAGTTACAAAATTTTATAAAAATAAAAATAATATCTTATAAATAAAAAGTGATTTTGGGATATACATATATAACCAACTAAAAAAAAAATCTCATATAATTATTTTATTAACACAATAAGATTTTTAAATTAATTTTTCACATGGGCTCAAATTAATATTTAACAGGAAAAACTATTTTTCCTTTTCTTTTTCCGTCCTCACCTCTCTGACTCCATGCCAGACAGCACTCCTCCTCAACCGCCACCCACATCGCCACCATCAACGTCATTAACCGTCCTGGCTGAAGCCTCCGCGCCTCTAACAACCAACCTTTATTACGATTTGCAAAAGAAACATTTGGAGGAACCTGTGTAAAATTGTTGAGGAGGTGATTCAGATTCGTTTCAGGGTTTAAATTAGCCAAAACCCGCAATGGTATAGCCTTTTTTATTTTTACCTTCAATCTTGAAAGCTTAAATTTTTATTACTTAAATTCATGTTTGAACTCTGTATCAACAAGTTAAATAGAAGATGTGCGATTTTAATGCCTGATGAGGAGATTCGGAATTTTAATACGGGACTGTGTGATTGCTGTTACTAAAAACACTCTTCATACTCTTACTTTATAAATGGCTGTTAATATGAAAAAGATGGTTTTGCTTTGGTTCATGTATTTGTGCGATTTTTGGAGGTTAAAATGCACATAACTGTCTATAATATTAGGCTTCAAATGTGATTATTAATCTCCATTGAACCCACTTTTTCCTTTCCTTTCCTTTCCTTTTTTTTTTTTTTTGTGTGTAATGAGTGAAGATTGCCTGGTTAGTTTTTTGAGTTTAGGTTGCGCTACTTTGATGTCTTATGCTTCTCGTGCCATTGTATGCTTCTGTTTCGGAACTCTACTGGTCTGGTTTAAGTAAAAAGATGCAGTTTTGAGCATGTTTCAATTCTGTGTTTATTTTCATTGTTTTTGGGTTCCCTTGTTAATCTTTGTTGAGGATGGCTTAAATTAGGTTAATTTTTATTTTTCTTTAATGGTAAAAATGCTAACTTATTACTCTAAATGCTGGCTGATTTGATTTATTTCGGAGAAAATAGGAAACATGTTAGTTTTATGTGCTTGCTGAGTTTTGAATTTTTTACGAAACCACTGCTTGTTTGTTTCCCTTTTTCTAGCTGTTTCTCTATGAGTTTATGTGATTTTCGTATTCAGTCATCCATGCTGGAAAATTTAGTTAGCTTTGACAGGAATCTTGTATTACTGTCAGATTTTAATAAATACATGTGACTGCATGCTGATTTTTACCAAACAGACCTCACCCGTCGGGCATAAAGAGATGAGACCTGGTTTGTTATAGTAGAAGGTTTAAAATGAGTCCAAATAATAAATGACTGATTCATTTTAACAGAACATGGACAATATATAAGCCAGTGGCTAAAACCCTCCAATTTGTGTTGACACGCTCACAGTGACACAGGAGACTCTCTCCCCATTCACTTAGTGATGGTGTTACAACTGAACCCAGTTCTGTTGTTTGTGGACTTGTAGGAATTTTACAGCTCATCTTGACTGAGTTTTATTTTATTAGCAATTTTCATTTTCATTCTGTTTCTTAATCTCAGACGTTGCCCTCTCTTTCACTAAGGTTTGGTCTTCCCTCTCTCTTTTTGTGTTACTTTGTTGATATGGCATGCTAACTTGCCTTTTTTACTTGTTATTCATGAAACTACTGCTCTGCTGCTACTACTGTTGCTTTGATTAAACTTCATTTCAATCTATTATTGATTCAGATTGGGCATTTAAGGAGAATAGGAGTGGGCAGGGTGCAAACCTTGCTAAATTCTAGCTACAAAACGACAATGGAAGTTCAAATACTAACATCTAAGACACACTCTGCTGCTAATGCTGCTTTGCCTTTGTCACAGGTGCTCAAAACAATTACTATCCCTATATCATTTAATAGCAAAACTAAAATTAAATTGTTCCTTATATTCTCATTAGTTTGCTTCTTGTTTCATTTTGATTGATGTTAATCTCCTGAATTATATGCATGTAATAATATTTCAGGCGGTTTACCATGATGGAAAATCAGAGCAGAATCTGAGGCGAAACCAAATTGGTGACAATGTCTCCAAGAAGGACAGGATCAAATTTCTCATTACCTCAGTAATTACCCAAAACACAAATTACAAATTGCTATCTATTGACTCCAGTACTTGGAAAAATCATTTCTGAATTTAGTGACATTGTCACTAATGCTGTGCGAAGGTTATTTTTGATTTAGTAATTAGGATAATGGTTTGCAGAGTTTTTGAGCCATTTCTGACCTGCATATAGCAACAACTAGCCAAATCCCTTTTCTAATTTGGTTCGCTAACCAGCTATTTTGTCGGTCTTCCATTTATTAAATCTGTAATGCAGCCTCTAGGGTTATAGAAATTGATTAAGGAAATAAACAACGAACCTACACACAAGAAAGCAAGTTAAGCACACTCATGGTGGCAATACATTAAAAAAAAGAACAGAATAAACTAATTTCTGCACTCAATGACCCATTCAATAGCTTGGTAGTTTTTGTAGTTATGAGGCATAAGCTGCTTAGTTCTGGATATGGTATTTGAGAGTTTCTAAATGGCATCAATGTCCATAAACTTTCATCTTTTTGTTTCCATAGCTTGTACTATTTCAGTATTGTATGACAAGACAATCTTACATATGCAGCTTTTAGATCTAAATGACAGCAAGGATGCTGTTTATGGTGCTCTTGATGCCTGGGTTGCATGGGAGCAAAAGTTTCCTATTGCGTCAATTAAGCAAGTATTGATTGCTCTTGAGAAGGAACAGCAGTGGCATCGAATTGTTCAGGTCTGATACTCTCTCTCCCCCTCTCCCCCTCTCCCCCCACCCTATGTGACCCTAACCTGGATGCATGCTTTTCTGAATATGATGGTGTTTATGTACTGCGTGAACATTAAGAATAGCAGTGGATTCTTGTAGGATTAAGTCTAAAAAATAAGCAGAAAACATGTAAAGATCACAAGACAACTGTCATATGGATGCCAGATAAACCTTTCATTTTATCTACTTAAAAATTCATGGTTTTAGCACTCTCCTAGCTTGTGTAACTATATCTTTTTCAAATATTGACTAAAAAACTTCTCACAAGCCATATGAATCTAATATCTTAAGTTATGCTGGTGGGAAAAACTTCTATGACTTATTGCAAGTGATTTATTGCTCATTTGGCAACTGATTGTGTTATTCCCACTGGATAATCTTGATGTTATACCAAAAGTTGTTAAAGCTTTTTGGTATAACACTCTCTTTTCTTCTTCCTCTTTTTAAAAAACTAGTGACAATTGTTGATAAGAGTTTGCGCTGTGGTAGTCATGTTATTTCCATTAATCAAATCTGACCACTCATTGTTCTCTATTCTAGAATAAAACTTTAAATACATGTTCTTTGTATTGATTGTATTTTCCTTTGTTTGCTAATACGGGGTAATATAATTGGACACCTTCTCTATTATATTTCATAAACTGATGATAAATAGAATTAACTTGATTTAATTGTTTTTGGGACAGATTTTTATCTCTCACGTTAAACAAAACAATTTTGATTGGCTACTTATATTCTTTCTAAGGTTGATGGTTGAGATCGTTGAGCTTTTCAAACTATGGTCTGGTTTTCTATTCACTCCCAGCAAAACAAAATGAACAATAATAAAAGAAATGGTATTTTTTTGGGACAAATTTTTATCTTTCATGTTAAACGAAATAATTTTGATTGGCTACTTGTATTCTCTCTAAGATTGATGGTTGAGATCCTCGAGCTTTTCAAACTATAGTCTGGTAGGGGTGTTTAAAAAAACCGAATAACCGAAAAAACCGAGAAAACTGATGGAAAATTAACCGAAAAAACCGAACCGAGATAAAAAACCGATTAAACCGATTACTAAAACAAAAAATCTTTCCGGTTCGGTTCGGTTCCGGTTTCACCACCAAAACCAGTGAACCGAACCGGCTACCCATAAAAATAAAGCCAGAAAGGCAGAAACGACCTACTATAAATACTAAACGGTACAGTTAAACCTAAACCTAAATGATTTACAATTCACTTCTGCAGCTGCCGCCCACACCAAACCAGCCTTCTTCCTTTCCCCTTCAATTTCCATCTTCCCTGCCTCTTGCCCCCTGCATGTGTCTCTTAACTTTCTTCTCTAGCTGATCAACAAGCAAATAACCCACATCTCCGCATCCATAGATCTAGTAGACTTGCAGTGGAAAAAAACCCGAACAAAACCCCTTGGCCTCTCTCTTCACCTGCAGTAGAAAGAGTTAAAGAGGTAAAGAGTTGAGGGAGCGTTAAATTGTTCAAGAGATACCGGGCCTTACACTGAGTTGTGATGATTGATTTACTGTCATAATTAAAGAGTTGTTCATTGTACACCTTTTGCACAATGCTTTAGATAAATTAAATAGAATTTAATGTTGGCTCTGGTTCCTGTCTTGTTTCGCTAAATGAAATTGCTTCTATTTCATATTGTCAATGATACTGCTAATTTTCAATATAAGTTGTAACATTTGTGGGTTCCATCTTGTAACTGCCCACGATTCTTTTTCTACTTTTCTTGTAAAACCATGCTATTTTGAAGTGAATTCCTGCCTTTTGGGATATTTTGTAATGAATGAAAGACTAAATCTTCCCAAACCATAAGCCAATTTAAAAAAAACCTAAGGGATTAGGTTTCCCGGTTTTTTCCTTAAAAAACCGGATTTAACCGAACCGGTTTTCGGTCCGGTTCGGTTAAATTTTTACAACAATACTGTAATTCGGTTTGGTTGGTTTTTTGGGTCTAAACCGAACCAAACCGAACCGTGAACACTCCTATGGTCTGGTTTTCTATTCACTTCTACCAAAGCAAAGTGAAACAAGAATAAAAGAAATTGTATGTCCATTTAAGAATCTCTATTAATTATTAAAGACAAAAGTGAAGGAGCAAAGGCAGAAATTTCATCTTGTATTTTTTTTACGGAGCTGCAAATCTTTGCTGTTATGCTATCTTGATACTAAGTTCTTAAGGCATCAGTCTCTTCTTTTGAATCTTACTACAAATGACTAGTAAAATTGTATAAAAAATGAGAAGGAAATGATTGGAATCAAGTTGGTCAATTCTTGAGAACTGATGACTAGATACTGTGTCTGTGATACACGAGTTTTTGTTTTTTGGTTTATCAACAGAGCCACTAGTAAAGGCAGCTGTATCCCGGTTCTTTTTGCCACCCTAAATTTGAGATCTAGGATTGTGGTCCAGTAAGATATGGAAGTGCAAACTATACCGTGTTTTCTCTAAGAGAAACCAAAAATTGGTGCTTGATATGGATGTACATTGGATGTACATACTCCTTCATAAATCATGGAATAGGATTACATTGTTAAACTTGTTGAAGATGGTTTTTTAATACTATTATTGTGAAAACGCTTTGCTTATACTGTACTTATCTTTTATTGTGAAGCTGTTTTTTTTTTTTTCCATGACTCCCCATTGTGTAAACAAGGAGGAAAGCTCTATCTCATAAGAGAAACCAGAAAAGAAGATTTTGGTGTTTGATGCGCCTGAATCAATGAACAAATTTTGCGTACTAACATATCAATTGATCAAGTGGAATATGTTACCCTGTAACCAGCCCATGTCATTAGGTTACCAGGCAAAGCAAGTTAGAGCTATTAGAATCGAGAAAAAATGTCATTTAAAAAGCATTAACCTAGTTAAATTTTGAGAAGATTTCAATTTGATAAAATTGGATGACTCATTGTTTCACTCTCTCCTGGCTGCTGATAATTTTCTGGCTAGAAAAAATGATTCAAGGGAATGTCAGATAAACATGGTTAAAATGACAGCTGCGGTTGTTTCTAGGTAAATAAATTAAGAAGTAATAGGTCAGTAGGTTGCACAATTCATCTAATGAAAGTCCTCGAGAGGCCTTGGATGCAGAACTCTTAAGAATTCAAGAGTTGAGAAAGACTAATACATACTGAAGGAGTTGCCTTTAATGAAGATTGATCAAAGATTTTAAATTTGCACTTCAACTCCATATTCCAAATGATAGTAATACCGCTTGTTTCTACAGAGCTTGCTAGTCCTCTCTCATCCTAAAAGCCATGAAGTGGATATACATAACATCCACCTCACTCTACATATTGCCTCTGAAGACTCACTGTGAATACTACAGATTAAGTGACCGTGCATCCCTTTGTTGCCATGGTTCATAGCACAAAGAATATCAGGTGATGGAGCCTAATTTTGGCTTCCTGATTTGCAATGGATCACTAGTATTTCTCTTTCTCTTCTTGAGTACTGTAGTTTAGAAAAAGGACCTGAAGTTGGGGTATCTTGTCTGTGTGGATATGTTAGCCTGAGGTGACATGGGTACATTTGTTGTCTGCACAGGATAGTATAGAAGTCTCACAAAGAAATATCATGAGGAACTGGAATGGGCCATGATAATTAGAATTATTAGGAGATCTTCATGGTGACAGCTGCAACTGTGTTTTTGCCCAGCTGCTTTGTGCTTACTTTTCTTGAAGAAATTGGTGAAGGCATTTTGTGAATCTCATATTTGGCTTTGCAAAAGGTCTTCTTTCAGCTCCTGGTGATTAGTTTTCTTATATTGTCATTAGAGAATGTTGGATACAGTGTTTGTTTGTTTTTGCTTTTATATTGGTAACTTTAGTTTAAGATAACTTCCAAGACCCACATTAGCTGCTCATGGAGCTGTGAACTATAGTGACTACCTACCTTGTATGTTTGACAACATCGAATTGTAGAACAATATTGTGAGCTTGGCTTTTAACATTTTCATGGTGGTGTTTGTAATGTTCTTTCAAAATATTATTTAATTTTCCTTGTTATGCTGCTAATTAATGCTATTTCATTAACATTGAAATTTATTTGATATGTTAATAGTTTCTTGTTAATCTCTAAAGGTTATTAAATGGATGCTAAGCAAGGGGCAGGGAACCACAATGGCAACTTATGCACAGTTAATACGAGCATTAGATATGGACCACAGAGCAAAAGAAGCACATGAGTTTTGGTTGAAGAAAATTGGTAGAGATCTTCATTCCGTGCCATGGAAGCTATGTAATAGCATGATATCTATATACTACAGAAACAACATGCTAGAGAATCTTATAAAGGTTTGCTTTGCAGCATGTCATATGCCCCTTCACATGGAGAATTGGTTGTGTAATGAACTTATTATGTTTACTAGGCACTCATCCTCACGATTTGCATACCATACTTTTTTCATTGTTCTGTAGAAAATGGTGGTTTTCTAGAAATACATCATCCAATGCAAGAAAAACAATTTGAATATTTTCTGTAGAAATTTATTTTCCAGTGAAGGACACAGAAAAGCTCTATCCTTGTTGAGGTAGCTGCATAGGAACATGAATGAAAATGGTAGAAAGGTGTTCATACTAACCATTATTACTTTCTGACGCCTTGGATGTGTAACTAACTCAAGGAAATGTTACAAAACTTGAAGATTCTATAATGTTTTGAAGTCAGTGAAGTGAGATTTCTTTCTCAATTTTTCTATAGGATATGAAGCTGGCAGTGCAACTGTATCTATACACCCATAGATTGTCCATTTTTTCTTGCAATAGTTGCATGTGAATCTCTCTGATTTTAGTGGTGTAGTCTATATTTTAATATTTCTTCCATTCTATCCCAAGAATAAAGCAAAACAAAACTCTGTTGATTTGCTGCTTAAATTGAACAGAGTTTGGTAGTCATTGGAGGATGTGGAAGAATTTATCCTTTGTTAAAAAAGTACAAGGAAGGAGAAAAGTGCTATAAAATTCATTTCTTGTTGAATCTACTGTTTATCTGTAAGAAAGGAATGTTAGTTTTGCCTTTCAGTATGCATTCTTTAGATTTGTCATTTGTTGTCTTTGTTAGTTGGTTATAGGTTGATGTTGGATTAGCTTTTTTCTATCTTGAATTGTTTAAAATTGCACCTTGTATATTGGTTGGACTAACGCAGCTTTGTCATTGTAATTGGATGCAAAGCTTTTCAAGGGGTTGGAAGCTTTTGATCGTAAACCTCCAGAAAAATCAATTGTGCAAAAAGTAGCAGATGCATATGAGATGCTAGGCTTACTTGAAGAAAAGGGAAGGTTACTAGAGAAGTACAATCATCTGTTCATTGAGACAGGGAAAGGATGGAACAAGAATTTTAGGGTTGTCTCTTCCAAAAAAAATAACAAATCAGGTAAGGCATTTTCAAGTCACTTTCTGATAGCAACAAATTTTTGTGCTGTAAATTTGCTCAATAACTAGTTAAAAGGAAAAAACAAACTAAGCAAATTTTTGAAATGAATGTTCTGAAAACAAGATTTCTTTGGCCTATGATTGTACTTTGCAATTAGAGCGTGTATGATTACTGTGTCTTTGCCATTTGGTGCTGTAGCAAATATCATCATTTAGCTTCTATACACAAACATGAACACATTTCAATTTAGTCTTCAAACCTCCAAACTACTTCCAATGATGGAAAATTGGATACAGTGATGGTTTATAGTATATGCACAATCTTTGCTATTGCCCATCCCTCAAATTTTTCGTGATTGCAAGCTTTGAAATTTGACTGCATTGAAGATTATACAGTAGTGGATGGGGACCAAGCTAGACTTTAAGTTTGACATTTCATAAAAAATATGGTTTTACCTGCTTTAGTCCTTTGGATAGTTTGATTTATCAAACCCAGCTCAACCTTGACCTGCCCAAGGGCCTGGAAGTTTCACCTCTTCTACAACTGGTGGGTCACTGGGTATGATGGTCGTTTAGTTCAAATATATTATTTATTTATATTCAAAAACATTTATTGGATTATGCACAATTAAAATATAAATAGGTCCATTAAGTGAAGACATGCCATAATAATATGTATAAAAGCATTTGGTTTCATCCAATTACAGCCTTCAAATCTTAGTAAGAGATGTATTATTTAGTATCTGCAGTTTGCTTTTCTAGACAAAACTATTATATCTTTATTCATTACCATCACTTACAATATCTTGGAATTCCCATTCTCTAATTGAGCATGAGAGGCGTTTTATTATTGTTTGGTCGCATTCAAGCTCTTTTTCCAAGCTAGATGATTTTGATGATATAACATTGTAAGAAACATGTGCCCCACATGAAGTTTCAAGGGCTATTAAAGAACACGACATTCAGAAGCCCCCAAACACGTGTTGGTATATGTCCTTGTGTTTCTAGAACTGAGCCTGATCATATGATCTTTTCATATTTGTGATAAGCAATGTATGTCCATGTGTTTGTTATGACAACTCTAGAACTGAACCTGAACTCTCTGTTGAGCCCTAGGACCTATCAAATTATCAATCTGTTGATTTTCATGTGCAAATTCATCTGCTTTAATGAGTGATCCTTTTACGTAGATGAGAGAAAGACATTAAAGGCCTTTGCCTCTTGATTTTGACACTATTCAGGGAAGGCAAAAAATTGAATATGCTTCAGATATGCTTGCTGATGCTGTGGATGGAAAACAGCAACTCCAAGATTATCAGAACATCGCAGATAAATTTCCTCTTGCTTGAATTTTTGGAATTGCTCCTTTTTCCTTGGAGAAACCTTTGCTGAGTTGATTTGGCCAGTGACTGTGTTGAATGCTTTGCTGCACCGCTGGGAATTAGAGATTATGGTGACAAGGAGGACAAGGGTGAAGACTATTTTATTTTGTTCACTCACCTTGGAGAATTATACGAATATTTTCCTGTTTTTATTCATTTATTTATTTATTCTCTCTTTTGAATAATCATATCATAAAGAACTGAATCTTCTTTAGTATGTAGTTTTTTCAATTAAAAAGCATATGATGTTAATAATTTACATTTTAGATATGTTGTTATCGTCTGTACCATGCGGCATTTGTTATTTTCCACAGAATATCTATAGATGGATGGATGCATATGCTACAAGTCAAGCAGGCAGCAGTCCGAACTGTGCTGCAAGTAAACCAGTTTTGAACTAAACAATTTAGTTGATTTCCAGTTGATGCATTATTTGTGTTCTCAAATTTAACAGGCCATTTTATTAATTTGTTGTGTAGAAATAGTAAATTGGTTTCCAATCGCAACCCTCGTGTTATTTCAAAGTCACTAGATCACGTCTGATACTGATATCTATATGTGTTTGGTATCTACATGTGTTTGGTATTGTGGTGTTTTGAATTGTGGTATCTACACTCTGGAGCCATGTAACCTTTTGTTCCTCGAATTCGTGAGAAGTCAGAGCTATTGCTACCCCTCTGAGACAGCTTGGCTAACCCGAAATCTGCAATCTTAGGTTCAAATTCACTGTCCAGAAGTATATTTCCTGGCTTCACATCACAATGTATAATCCATTCTAGACGCTCTTGGTGAAGATAAGCCAAACCCTTAGCTGTCCCCAAGGCAACTTCAAACCTGTCTTTCCATTCAAGAAACTTTGGGGAGAATAGATGCTTGTCCAGTGACTGATTTTCCATGTGCTCATAGACTAGGAGTCTGTGTTTGCCCTCTGAACAGAATCCCCACATTCTCACAAGGTTCATGTGATTGATTTTTCTAATTGTGCTAACTTCTGCCCAAAATACATCCTCCCCTTGGTACATGTTTTCCAGTCTCTTCACAGCTACAACCCTTTCATCTGTCAAAATGCCCTTGTATACGGTTCCAGAACCTCCCCTTCCCAGCTCTTCCTTGAAATTATTCGTCGCCTTCTTGAGCTCAGCATAAGTAAACCTCCTAAATCGATTTGATACACATGATATCCATCTCCCTCCAAAGCTGGCACACCATGCTTTCTGAAAAGAAACCACCAACCTGAGACTACAAAGAGAAGTTCAATAAAACCAATGGCAGAAGCAAATGAATAGAGATAAACCCATCTTATTCTCTTAGTGTTGGTGTTATACATAGATGGAGAACCGATCATTGTTTCCAATTCATCAGACTGGCAAATGGGGTCAGTGCCATTAAGAATAGCGAGCTGAGATGTCTCAACAGTCGCTGGCAATTAGAGATATATTTTGCCTTCAAAACTTGGAGACTGGTAACCATTGAAAAGCTCACTTTTCGTGTAACAATGTCGCTCCCCAGTTAGCTTATAGTTAAAAGCTTTACACCGATAGTCCCCCACGCAGCTCTTCATGCAGGAGTCTATCGAAATGGATTCGGTGTAATTAAGATCAAATCCCCTGTGATCTACATGCGGCAACTCCACAAATTTCACTTGCTGTGACTGGAAAAGAGTTACGTTAAACAAAGGCTTGCAGCCTTTATTCCAATTACCAGGCTCAGTGATCTCATAGCCAGGAGGGCATGGACACTTAGGCTCTGGTGTATTTACACAAATCGCATTTCTCCCACAAACTGCATGAACATTACAAAGCTGAGAAAGAGCTTCCCATGATGTCAACCACAACCCAGTGTCATTGTCCAGGCTATAAAGCCTGAGATTCCCATTATAGTCCATTGTTAGCCTCCTTTTGATCCTTAACGAACCCATGTCAGAAGCAATGAACTGGAACCGACCACTAGATACAAAATGGCCCGTTTCATGCATTTCTGCTACTATTATAGCTTGTTCTACCATTTTCGAACACAGTCAAATAAGGTACAGGCCAGTATATGCTTGAAATATCAGAACCATCATATTTCAACCTCAGCACATTATCATTATCAAAAAAGAAACTAAAATATCCAGAAGCACAAGACCCTCCATGTAATCTAGCAATCAGCTTTGTACTCTTAGTAAATTATGGGTTTGGAAGAAGTGTATCAATCGGAGAATCAAAGCTTTGCCATAGAATTTCACCACCAGGGCCTTTAATAACAAGGTTACCAGTATCCAGAAGCTCTGCCATTCTAGCATCAGTGGAGGTGGTGTTAGTCTCCCATATGAGGGAACCATCAACATCGGACAAGACCATGGCACCATCTCATCGTAGAGAAACTCTTGAGCCTCGGCCATTGGTAGGTCTGTCTCTGTTGGCCATCCAAACCACAGTCCTGTCCTTGGAATTGGTGAACCAAATAGAGAACCAATAAGCATTTTGTCCCATCCCATAGAACCCACAAGAGAATTTTATATGGAATCCGTTTTGACCTTCTTTGCCTACTAATATTGATACCGCGGGATATAAATTTTGTTTTGCAAATAGATGAAACTATTTCCACGTTGGGAGATAATTTAAAGAGGATGTTCCAAGGCGCAAATAAATCTCCTCTTGTTTACCGTTCTCTGCTGCCTTGAAATTGAGATTTGGGGGTAATTTAAAGAGCCAAGTTCGCGAGTCTTTCAATAATCTGTTAAGAAATTAGATCAAAATTAATGAAAGAAGTTTGATTGGTATTGAGCTGCAGCTTTACCAAATATTTTTCTAAAACACAAATTCTTAGATTGTTCATCTTGTTTTCTGCTGTTATTTTTCCAACAGGGTGAAAGTTGTGTTGGGTTTTTCATGGAAGCTAGCTCGAAACATGATTTGTCAGGAACACAACTATATTTGCTACTAACAAATGCTGGAATTTCATCCTCATCTCCTAATTAACTCGGTGAGTGTTAATGGATGCCTATGGGTGACATGGAAAAAAACTGCTCTCGACTCTGAGCTTTTATGGTTTACATAGAGCACAGTCTATATCCATGCTAAAATTGCACCATTTATAGTAGAAGTAGAAACTCTCATTTCTTTTTTATTAGTAACATGTTTTTTTTTCAATAAATAACTTATCAAGCCAGTTTTCAGCAAAAATATAAAAAATATGTCTTCGTAATTTTTTATGTGGCAAAGTTAAAAGGATCAAAGACTATTTAATTCTCATTAAATATTCATATGCAATTTTTTCATAATTTATTACATATTAGACTTTTATATAATTGTTAAAAAACGTTATTGCAAATATAATTATAAAAGGTGCCATATCATTTTTTAAAAGTATGGTATAACTATAAATGGAATTGTAATTATTAATTTAAATAATAATTTATTTTAAATTAAAAAATAATTTTATGGGCCTAAGGTACGAAATCAACTCACCTAGCCTTAAAAGAGGAAAGGTAAGGCGCGCATGGCCTGAATCAAACTTGCGTGTGTGTGGGATGACTCTGTTTATTTTTGTGTTTTAAAAATATTTTTTAAAAAATTTAAATTTATTTTATTTTTTTTATTTTAAATTAATATTTTTTTTATTTTTAAATTATTTTGATATACTGAGATAAAAAATAATTTTTAAAAAATAAAAAAATATTATTTTGATGTATTTTGAAATAAAAAACACTTTAAAAAACAACCATAACCACACTTCTAATAAATCAAATTTGTATATTATGCATTATGACTAAAAAAAAAAAGGGAAACAAATCTATTTCTAACCCCAAAACATTCTAAAAGCATCCAAAAAAAAAATATAACTAAATCTAAATTTTTTTTACAGGTTCCAATCAATCCCCCCATCGTTGATGGAAAACACCATCATTAAATTTCCATCTCTAAGACAAATCAACTAATATCAAGATTGTTCATTTCTATGTTCGCAACATGGCTAACTAAATTCTTTCTTTCATCGCTATTATATATATATATATATATATATATATATATATATATATATATATAATTCAGGATATGGAAAGTGATGAAAATAAATTTGTAGAACTAAAATATAAAACCTTGAAATTTCATGGACCAAGTTATAACAAAACAAAAACTCAAAAGATCAAAGTGAATTTTTACCAGTCAATGTTTCGTTTTAGTGACGAGAACAATACATCTAGGGGTATAGTAAAAGGTAAATCAATCAATATATTTATATAATTATACTTATAATTATAATTATAATATATTAATGTAATAAGGGTATTTTGGACTAATCAATTGTATGGATTATGGATTTTACATGAAAAAACCTAAAGCACCTCAGAAACATACATGTTTTATTTGCTATCATGTCATCAAAATTATATTTCACAGAAGTTAATAACATTAATGTAACTGTGTTTTACCTGAATAACCAGCTTTATAAAGAAAATTCAATAGTAGAATACAAAAAGGTTACATCCATAATATACAAATTGTGTACATTTTATTAACAATATCGCATAAAATAAAATAGTTTACTTAAAGTACCATAAATAATAGAAAATTCAGATGATTATTATAGATAAATTTTAAGGTAATTTGGGAGTGAATGCTACCCAGACTAGTATAAATTATTATTTAAAATAGTTTCATCTCTACTTTTATTTTTAAAATATGAAAAATACTCTTCTTAGAACATTTTTTCAATTTTTCCAGACTTTAAATGGAGGCAAAAAAAAATTTTCCATTTTTAACAAATATTTATGTACAAATATAAGGTTAGGAACCTACAAAATAAAACGTCTGGGTGGTGTAGTTGGTTATCACGTTAGTCTCACACACTAAAGGTCCCCGGTTCGAACCCGGGCTCAGACAATTAAGCCATAAATTTTTGCCTTTTTCAACAGGAGAAAAGGAGAGAATCAATTTCAATGGCTGCCTCGCGTCTTAAAACGCATACGTAACGTCAACACTTTGAGAAAAAAGATTGATCTCTCTCCTCTCTCCTCTCTCCTCTCTCTAGCTTTCGAACTTTCCTCTTCATCTCCTAAAAATCAGTGCCTTTCTTCGTCATCTTCGTTTCTTAACTGCTACTTTTCCTTCTACTGTTTTGTAATAGTAATGGATTGGGGAAATGTAACGGCAGAAGATCTGATCGACGCGCTTCGAGAAGTTGACTGGTCATCTCCACCTCGACCTCTTTCTGAGTTCTTCTCTAGATTTACTCTCCCTAAATCCTCCTCCAAATGGAACAGCCGCCTCAAATGTAATCTCTACTAGTATGTTCTCTCCATTTCAATCCCTATTATCCAAATAATCATGTCATTTTTTTTTTCTATTAATCTTAATTTTTTTTGCTTTAATTTGAATGGCGATTGCTGTTGTCGTAGATAATTTTTTTTTTAATTTGTTTGCAGTTACAGGACGAATTACTTCATTATGATGGTTCTCATTATGGGTAAGGAAGGAGACGGTGCTGTTATGAATATTGTTTGTGTCTAATTTTGCATATTATTGTTACTACAGGACTGGGATTCCTTAGGAGGCCACTTGCTATTGTCGCTGCTCTTTTAACAGCACTCTCCATTGCATTTATGAATGATAGGTAGGTTGCTTCGGACCTCTTTATTTGTGTGCGTGTGTCGGAATTCATTTTTGTATTTTTCCCGTCATTATGGAAATGAGCGTGTGCACTTAATCTCAGAGAGATCAATATTTCTAGGGTGTCATAGAATTGACATGAAATGCTACCTGTTAAAGGCTTGGGTAAGATAAATTGGGTAAAAGGGTTATATCTTGTTATAGTGTCATTCCAGCAGTCCATTGTCTGCCCTGAAAAGTAGACAGAATACCTTTGTCACTGCAAAACGTAGTTCTGAATTACCACTGCGATCAAGAGTCATGATGAGCAACATAATCACTAATAACAAAGTTCCTTAGTTTTACTAGATCCAATATCTTAGCCAAAATTCAAATCCAAATTTGCCACATCATTTTGGTGTACTATAGAATGAATGTAGAGCTTATAAGGGGCCTATATTGAAACAGGCTAGGGATTTGCTTATTAGTATTATTATAAAAACTTATGTCTAAGGTTTAACAAAAACAACTGGGCATTTCCTTTCTCCCAGCCATGATTTTCATGGTAGACATGAGGCTTTATTGATGTAGTACTTTTAGTCACATTGGCAACACCGGATCTGGTAAGTGTGAGGAACATTTTTGGTTGCTATCTAATTCTCATTTCTCATTGCTGTTTCACCCTTGCAAGCATATCGGCATCTTTTGGTTATCATCTGTTCTTGCTTTCTTTTTCCCATTCATGATTGTTGAGAATTTTTCTTTACAGCTTTGCAGGTACTTTTAGTGAGAAGGTAACGAGAACTGTGAGGCAATTCTCTCCACATTTAGCGGCAAAAATGAGACCTCCTCTGACGTAGGTCCTTTTGTTTATATTGTTTCAAGTAGCATCTAGTTTGCTGTTTTATTCACTTTTTAGCTTTGACAGACCTGTTATTCGTGGACGACCATCAGCAAAAAGAGCAATTTACATATGTGGTCGGCCTCGCTGGTTCTTTGTCATGATATTTTCTTTTGGTACTTTAATACCTTCCCGCATCTTTTTCCCCTTTCAAAGCAATATAAAACTGTTGTGAACCAGGTAGCCTTTACTGGTAATTGATTGTATTTGCTTTCTACTTCCCATGTTCTGCAGTGAGTTTCACCCTTTGGTATGTCTCCTGTGGTCTCTTGACTGTTCTATGGGCACTTGCCATTGGACTTCTCGGTTAGTTTCTTTCTTGCTCATATCTTTCACACTTTCTTTAGAATTTCATGTTCTCATTTCTTTATTCTCTCCTTTTCTTTCTCAGCCACTATCCTACATGCAAGTTTCCGAACACCTAACCTGAAAGCTCGTCTGAACACATTTCGTGAGGAGTTTCGTGCAGTTTGGCGCAATTACAGTGAGCTGTAGCTTGAGCTTGTGGCCTGTGTTCATATCTTTGAATCTGGGGAGTTTATTTTCTTTGCATGTGTAAGTAAAAATGTGCTATTATTGCTGCTACATTAAAAATGTCGTATTACTAGTTCAAGGCCACCATCATTGCTGCTTGTAGAGGTGGTTTTACTGTAAAATATCCTTTTCATGGGGAATGCTGAAGCCAGCAGTTGCTTTTTATCTATCATGTTAATTATTTACAAACTTTCATAGTAACAACAGGTTTGCTTTTGTGCAGGGATTATTTCTTCATTTCGGGGCTTTGCATAGCTCACTTTATTCTGGGGTTTTAGCTGTTTCTGTTGCTACAAAGCAATCTTCTCTGACTGGACTGGAAATTCTCAGGCTAAGGCTTCTAATGTTTACATATCTCCAATATGTCATGTAAATTGTCAGGACTTCTTTCTGTAAAGTGAACAGTCCATATTAGAAGAAACCTAGAAAGAAAGGGAAAAAGGTTGGCATTTAGAATTCTTGGATGAAGTCTTAATGCCCAACTTGATTTCAAGGGTTCTATGTTGTTATGAAACGTGTCTGATGTAGTTTCTATCGAAATGAGTTGTTATCTACCGATTGTCCATTTTCAACTGATGCAATTGTAGCTTCTTGATCTACATCAATCAGTTGTCCGGGGGTGAAGTTTTTTCATACCAGATCGTTCCTGTCATTGCAACCCACCACTTTGAGTTACTGAAATTCTGGAACTGAGCGAACCAGAGATGCTACTCAGCGTGGCAAGTGCTAATCAGGGACATGGCACAAGGCGGTCTGTCGGATAAGAAGCTATGGATTCTTTCCGATACTCTTGGTTTGGTTGCTTATGTGTATCAAACAAATTATATTCCTTTACAGAAGAAGCCAGCCCAGGATCTGAGTAAAACTTCAACGATAAGTAATGGGAAAGAGTTTACTACATCTGGAGGAGGGAAAATCACTTGAGCTGTTTATAATTGGATCCGTTTGCTCTCTTCTACACCGAAGTGCAAATGGCACTCAACTGGATTTTCTGTGTTTTCCTCCCATTTCCAGTTCCACCGGTGCAAGCGTGGGCCGCTTAGCTCCTTCTCCGGAATGATCATCTTTCTCAAAACTAGCATATTCTGTCAACATAGTATTATAAAAATTTGGACGTGTGGCAGGTTCCCTCCCTAGCTTTACAACGTGATTATATGTTTGCTTCACCGTAGTAATCATGCTCACTCTGTTGATAACCTGACTTGCCCCGAAACAATCTCTTGGACATCCTCAACTCTCTCTCCCCCTCGTCTTTTGGGACAAAGACCCCTTCAATTCTTCTTAAAATCTTAGTTAAGACATTATTTTATGGTTTATGAAAAGACAGCAAAAAGGAAATAAAAAAAAAACAAAAAAAAGAGGTGAAGGAACAGCAAGGCCTATCAACAGAGCAATTGAATATTTTTTTTTTAGCTCAAATCAGCACTCAATTGCTGATTCCTTTGAAAGAAAGGATTGGATTGAAAAATAAAGGATTAAAGTGAAAGAGTGGAAAAATAGGGGATGGCTTCAAATTTTATTTGAAGAATTCATTTTAGTTCTCATATCTTTTTTAGTTATTATGTGATAAGTCCCTTTAGATGTAAAAAAATTAATTTTAATATCAAACTTTATTTCCCTTACTTTGCAATCCTTTTATACGAGAGAAGAAAGAAGCTCGCTGGATTCTAGTGTAGAGAGAGAAAGTCTTCATAAGCAACAATTCCAGCCATAAAAATAATCGATATCATTGTTAAAGAGTTCTATTTGATAAAGAGAGTTTTACTTGGGTTTTTTTTTTCATTCACCTTACTGAAGGTAGTAGATTTGCTCGCGAGAAAAGTTTTTGGTTCATGTTGATTTCAATTTTTTGAGGTCATTAATAGATTTATTACAGTGACTAATTCTGCAGAAAAAAGACAATGTGTCTTTTATTGTCTTTAATTTTTTTTTCTTTGTTGTTCATCTATTTAAGAAATTAAAAAAAGAAGAAGCTAGGCCTAGGCGTCTAGACTCTTTTTTGTCTTCTTTTTTAATTTTTAATTTTATATTTGGGTTAAAAAAATCATTAAACCCAATTGAGTCCATAAGCCGAGTCATAGTTTGAACGAGTTAATTCGCAGCATCCTGGCTATTTTTTTTTTAATGCTTTTTTGCCCCTTAATTTAAAAGAAACACAATTTCATTATTTGTTATTGATGATTTATTTTTTTATTCAACTCAAAACTAAAAATAAAATGCAATTTCATCAGTTGTTATCAATGATTTTACTTTTGCTATTTCAGCCATGTGTCAATCACTGTTTTTCTTCCTTTTAAAAAAGTTATTTCATACAAAAAGATTCTCATGTGCTTTGTTTTTGTATAATTAAATGAAAATAATATTTTGGATAAAAAAAAATTATTGAATCTAATGGCGTGCATGACTTGTATCATGAGTTTGTTTTGTTGACTTGAGTTCATTTAGTTTTTTTTTTTTTTAATTAAGTGTTGTTTCATTACCAATTTTGTCATTCATCATTGGGTTGGGGATTGAGCTTTCCATTTAGTTTTTTCAATATTGTCCCCATGAGTTTTGCAGGTCAAACCAAGTTAATTTAGGTAAATTCAATGTGTTTTCATCTCAATATTAGATAAAAAATATAGTTCAATTCATGGTTAAAATCTTTTTTCTTATGAGATATTTTTATTTTTGCTCTATTTTTATTTTATTCCGACCCACGGTGTAATACGACCCAATTGACTAGTATATACTATTGGGTAGTGTTTTGTTATTGTTTCACCAATGAAATGTGTTTAGTTTTATGTCTATTTCATAGATAATTTTTAACTATTTTTTTGTTCTAGTTCTAGGTTTGTAACGGGAATGCAAACATGTCATGCACTCAGTTAGCTCAGCATTTTCAATGTAGTATAATATACAAAAGTTAGGGCACATGTCAATTTTCTGGTTTTCTAAACTGAGGGGTTTCATTATGGACTTTACAACATAGAAGTTCTCTTTCAGCTTGTTCCCTTCAGGAAAAATGCTTCTCGTCCGTTCAATAATTTTGTCATAATCAGCCTCACTCAACCCGTGATCTAACTTGATGATGAACACCTGTGCTACGACTGATAATTTACTGTGGTTTGTGCATCCCTCCCATACTGGTTTGTCAGAATCTTTCAACATATCAAAAAACCTTGTTGCATCCACAATATATTCTTCTTTTACGATTGAACATTAACTAACATTACTTTGATTCATTATCATTGCATTCATAATCATATTTCTATAATGATTACTATTGTCATTTACAACTTCATGCACGTTGCTAGTACTAGAAGTTGACCCAACCACCCTTTCTACCATGCTCTTATTAGGAACAAATAGTTCTTCATGTGCATACCAACACATGTAATCCTCTATGAACCCTTTGGTTAGAAGATGCATCGTTACAATTTCTGGATGCAGAAACTTTTTATTTTTACACTTCCTACATTGACACTTAATACCGCCATCAGAAAAATTCCTCGAAATAGATATTGTGAAATTAATAAAACCCTGAATCCCATTATAATAATCCATCCTCCACAATCCTTGAGGTGAGTCTCAAATATCCATGCATGATCATCCATGACTTCTATCAAGCTTTTATAAAATTATGATGACAACATGTATTAATTAGCTATGTTATGTAAATAAATTTACAAAAATATTGGTTTGCCCCGACATTATCCAACAAACTAAAAAAGCACTTATGTTAAATATTCATTATCAATTATCAACGTCCATATAAATTTATACATTTATAAATTTACGAAAATCACAACTCCGCAATAGAATTGATAAAAATTAAAATGGACCTGTAAAACAAGCTATTATTTATTTTATCACAGCACATCTAATTTGGTATAATTCAAACAAAGTTTTAACAATTTACATACAAATACAATTTGATAAAATCTAAAACAAACTATAACAACTACAAAATTATACATTCATACTACAAGTTTCTTTGACACATAACAATAAAACAAGTACATATGTTAATAAATATATATACTAAAAAATAAAAATTAATAAAATTGACATTTAAATGTTAAAATTAAAAAGGATAGATTTACTTATTAAAAATGATAAAATCCATAATAAATTGGAGAACAGATGTTGTGACCACGTACAAAAGTATAAGAAAGATGAGTTCGTGTGTTGAGAAGAGGGGGATGTTTTTAAGGGGTGGGTGGTTGTTTGTAGTTTGGGAGGGGAGAGTTTGGCTGGGGAAGAAGAAGGAGAAATAGAGGAGGAGAGAGTTGGTAGAGTGTGGATATATTGGCTTTTACCGATGGAATCACCAACAGACACAACCTGTCGGTATACCTGTCGGTAATTCTAACGGTGAATTGGCCACGTCATTGTATGTAGACCCTGATTTGAATTCCTCGTTTATTCTGTCGGTAACATCGTTTGAAAAAATTCCACGTCATCAAAGGGTTTCTTCTTTTTAAATTTGTATATATTTCGTCAGCAATTTGGTTGGTATATATCGACGGTATTATTCCATTAGTATATACCAACCACTGTTATTAAACTCGGCCCGGCGGGTGACCCGGTCGACCTGATGGCTGGACTGGTATGGGTTTAATAAAAGATTGGCTGTGGCAACAACCCGTCCAAACCGGGGCTACCTGGTTGGTCGACCCGGGACCCGGGCGAACCCGGACGAGACCCAATTTTTTTTTTTTTTTTCAAATGTGAGATAAAAAACTTTTTGGTTTAAATATTTCAATTTAAAATAACAACATAGTATATGAAACCCATTAGTATATATACTCTATGTTCCCAAGAAAAAAATCATGTTTTTTCAATGTGGGATAAAAAACCTTTTTAGTTTAAATACTTCAACTTGAAAGGATAACATAATATATTTTCAATGTGAGATTTGAAGCCTTTTCATATATATACTCTATGTTCCTGTTGTAACCCATTTTTGGGTCCCCGCATAAAAAATAATAAAATACAAAAAAATTAAAAAATATATTATAAAAAAAATATAACAGTGAAAAAATGTCAGAGCGCCCTAAACATGCGAAAAAAAAAAATTGTTTAAGGATTTTCAAAAATATAAAAATTATTTTTTGACAGTATATCATTGACTGATGAGAGCCCCGATGATAAAGAAAATTCAATTTGAGAAAGAAAAATGCAAAATCAGAAGTTTATGGACTCAATTAAATTTTATTGAAGGTTTAATTGAATTTATGGAGTTTTTAATTGCAAGAAAAATTGATTTTGGAGTTAATTCGGGCTTTAATTGGAAGAAATTGAAGTTCTGGGGGTCAAATTATAATTTTTGGAAGTTAATTTGGTCAAATCAGGGGCTTAATTGCATAAATATTGAAGTTTATGGCCAATTAGGGACTTAATTGAAGAAATCCGAGACCAAGGACTAAATTGAAAAACGCGCGCAACTTAAAGGCCTGCTTTGAATCACGCGTTTTGGCGCCTTTTCTTTTTAAATGAAACGGCGCGTTTTGACCAAAACGGCGCCGTTTCATGCACTGTTGAAAAAAAAAAAAAAAAAAGGAAAACGCAAAACGGTGCCGTTTTGAGACGGCACCATCGTCTTCTTCCCTGCGCACGCAGAGAACAGGGGAGAAGAATTTTTTTCTTCTCCACTTTTTGCCGAACTTTCTTTCCCATTTTTTACGCAATAAGACGCCCACCATTCGGCGCCCACTTGCCTCCTTTTTCTCCACTGATCGATAGTGGAGGGGGCGGCCAACAGTGGCCGCCCCACCGTGACGTCCTTCCCCTGTTTTTGCCTATAAAAACAGGGGAAGCAGACCAAAGAAAAGGGGGGAGACCGAGGGACAGAAGGGAGAGAAGGAGAGGACCGAGAGAGAGAGAGCAGAAGAAGAAAAGAAAAGAAAAAAAACAAAGAGGTTCTCACCTCTGCACCGAAGAAGAGAAACAGGGGAGAGGCTGCCACTGCCATCGCCAGCACTGTCTCTGCCTCCGCCTCAGCTGCCACCAGCAGTCACCGACGTCGCCGCCTCTCCAGGTAAACACTGCCCCCTTTTACTTTTATTTTCGTTTCTTCCCTCGCCATGCAGGACGTGCACGGTGCACGCCTGCAGGCGAGGTGAAGCTGCTAAGGTGGGCCGGGCCCGAGCCCAGCCCATGCATTTGGGCCAGGTTCGGCCCAGCCCACTGAAATGGGCCGGGTCCGGCCCATTTCAATTTTTCTAATTTTTTTAATTTTTTTTATATAGAATTTTGACAATTTTTTCCAGCACTTGTTTTTATCAACCACCTTCAATATCGATCTGTATTTTACATCGTAAAAATACAAATCCGGTATTAAAATACCCGATTTTCGGCAAAAACTTCCAAAAATACAAAAAAAACAAATTAAAAAAAAAAGAAAAAAATGTTTTTGTGCATACGGCCAAATATCTCAAAAGTTAAAAAATTCATTTTGTATTTTTCATACAAAAAAAAAAATGTTTTAGCATGCATTTTGACTTTAATAACCAGTTTATAAAGTCAAGAGAATATTGGCCAAAATTTCAAAAAACACAACAAAATATTTTATTTTGTTTGATTTTAGTATCAAAGATTATGAATTTATACGTAAATCGTATTCCTGATATTAAAAAGATATTTGCTTTTGACGACTTTGAATAATTAGTTTTTTACCCGATAAAGATAAGGATCTCCTTACAGAGGAGGACTTTTCGTAAACCGTAAACGAACCAACAATTCAAAAACCACAACACGATTCTAGATTTTATCAGACATTAAAACAATGCAGCCTGTCTTAGGTAGGGCGTAGTTGGGGTGCTAATACCTTCCCTTTACGCAACCAGTCTCCGTACTCGATCTCTGAAGACCAGTTAAGGTTCCTAGTAACCAGAATACTAGGTGGCGACTCCCGGTCCATTTTTTCACTTGTAGAGACAAGAATTCCTTGTCTATCCTTATTTAACAGGAATAGGAACAAATATTCCGATTTGTTTTTCCTTGAGGGTGGACGATCGCCGCGCCGCCGCACACGTGCGACAGAATGGCGACTCCACTGGGGACCTTGTGGACTAAGCTTTGTTTTTGTCTGATTATTGTGTTTTATTTGTTGTGGTTTGCGTGTTTATTTTTAAATATGCATTTCCTTTATTTATTGCTTACGCGCTTTAATTTCTGTACATATTTGTTCATGCATTGTATAGAACTGCCTCATGCATCACATGCTTTATATTTTTCAAGCACACGCAAGCTTCTAAGTTAAGTGGGGAATTAACGATCTGCCCTATGACTATTGGTCGGGTTCAGATGCGTGAAACACCCAACTCATATCTGAGAGCCTGCTTGGTAATGGTGGGCATACGTGCCTTAACTGTTCTTTGCAACGCCCCCATACTGCCTTTACGAAGGACGTCACTGGGCAGATATGAGACCCTTTTGAGACCAGGTAGAAAACCTATTCATGAATAGACCCTGTCTTTAGTTTGTATGCGCTATCTTTCTTTACAGAATATGTCATACAAAAAAAAAAAAAAAAAATCATGTCACCCCTTTAAGGGGCAAATGCATCATATAAATTACATGTTCATACATTTAACATGCATACATGTCAGATTGAAATATAGGTCCCCAAAAAGTCTACAACACCCGACTTCGAGCAAGAAACATGGAAGATGAAGAGCGTGCTCAACGTGAGGCCTATTTGCACGACGAGTTGGAGTCTCTGAAAATAAGTGTGGCTCACCTCACTAGCTTACTCAAGCAAACACTAAGAAATACCTCTGATGAAGGTCCTTCTAATCGACCGATTACCTTTGATCCGACGACTCCTACTACAGTTCAGCCTAAGGAAAGAATGAGCGAACATAGTCAAGAACCTCAGCAAAATCCAACATTTGTGCAGTCAACGACACCTGCACCATCCCCAACAGTCGTAAAGGCATCTGTTAATGAGTCCCACGAGGCTAAGTCATCTGATAGCATTGATCAAGCTAAGATAGAGGCGCTGGAAGCCAGACTCAAAGCCATTGAAGGGATAGACTTATATGACCCGGTACGGGCAGCAGAGATGTGTTTGGTCCCAAATGTGGTTGTCCCAAAGAAATTTCGTGTTCCTGAATTCATCAAATACAGTGGAACACAATGCCCCATGACTCATCTCAAGTCCTACTGCAATAAAATGGCTGAGGTAGTACATGATGAAAAACTACTAATGCACTTTTTCCAAGACAGTTTAAGTGGGGCAACTTTGAGTTGGTACATGAGATTGGATAACACAAAAATTCGCAACTGGAAAAATCTTGTGGATGCTTTCGTCAAGCAATACAAGTACAACATGGACATTACGCCCGACAGAACCAGTTTGTCCAATATAGAGAAAAAGGATAAAGAAAGCATAAGGGAATATGCTCAAAGATGGCGAGAATTAGCTGCTCAAGTACATCCCCCACTTCTGGACAAAGAGATGGTCTCTTTATTTTCCAATACACTCAAAGCACCATAGTACGAACATATGATGGGTAGTTCAGCCCAACAATTCACTGATGCTGTGATAGTGTATGAACGCATAGAGCAAGGTGTCAAGAGTGGTAGAATTGCTGCTCTAACCGAGAAAAGAGGCGTCGAAAGAAAAGATGTTCACCATGTTGAAGATGGCTACAAGGGTAAAACAAATACATCCCAAAATTACCATACTCCATCCCAAATTGCCAACATCAAAAAACCTGAACCCCAAAACTTTCAAGCCAAAAGCCAAATTGGAAATTTCCAAAGGTTTCAAGAACAACTACCTCCACTACCGTTACCCCTGAATGAGATGTATCAAAAGCTATTGAGCATCGGGCAAATAGCTCCAGAACCTCTGACACCTCTGCAGCCACCTTATCCTAATTGGTACAAGCCAGAACTCAATTGTGAATACCATGCCGGTATTACTGGGCATAACATCTATACCTGCAACGCCTTCAAGAGAAAGCTTCTGCAATTAATCAAGGCTGGGTGGATAGAGTTGGAAGACACCCCGAATATGAATACAAACCCGTTGCCTAATCATGCTTGAAGCATATTAGGATGGAATATTTGGGGAATTGGAAAGCATCAATGGTCCAGCATGATAGCTTGAATTTTGTAGAACTCAAATTTTGACCGTGGTGTTGTTCCGCATTGTCTTTGAGTTCCCTGCACAGAACTTTGGAGAGGAGGCTAGCCTAAGAGCAAATTCGCCAAAATAGAGGAATGAAGCCTGCTTTGTTATTGCCTTTTATTAATGCTTTTGAACAAGACTTTCTCTGTTAATGAGCTTCTCTTGTGAAATAAGATCATGTGTTTTCTTGTGTTCACATCACACTCTTCTTTGTTGTTATTCCATGTAAATAACATTTGAGCACAACTTTTCTCACAACACTACAACATAAAGAATCCTTTGGTGTTCCTTTCTTCCAAACCCATACATTAATCTCATATGTTTTCAAGCATATTTTTTTGGGACCTCCAAAGTGAGTACAAAAACAAAAATCGTGTTGATATTTGTCCAAAACAAATGCATTTTGAAAATTCAAGTGATTCCTTAAATAGGTACACATATACCTAGAAAACTTGAAACAAAAAAGACAACAAAGACAAACAACACTATGAGGTGACTCAAAAGCTGAGTTTTATTTGACTGGATAAATCATTTGGCATACGCGCATGAAAGCAAGACCTATCGATCCTCAATGCATGAGTTTGAGATGAGGAAAGACCATCTTTGATAATCTTTTCACAAGGCTAAAAAAATATCCGTTGCAATCCCATTTTGAGCCTAGTAATGTTTTTTGGAAATAACCTTGACTAGGATCACACCCCACACTGGGGGGGCAAAATAAGAGAGTTTTTTGTTTTTACCATCCAGACAAAGCAGTGAAGATGGGTGCTGGAATTGATCATGTAATGTTTACTCTTTCATTATCATCTAAATGAAGTAGTGATTGGTTAAAAAAAGAAAAGAAGAAGATCTAAAGGATCTAAAAGATTTGAGCTTCTCATACAAACAACTGATATGATTGTGCTCAACCAAACAAAAACAAAGCCCAAAACCGACACTGGGGGGTAGGATAAATCATTTTGAAAAACAAACAATTCCAAAAGACAAAAGGTCAGGAAACAAGCACAAGTGATCCCTAGTCTTGAAATCCCTTAAACACCTTTTGAGCCTGCAACATATCCATTTTCTTCATAACCAATAGCCAAAGCCTACATTACATACCTGATAAAGCCCTTTCTGATCAAAGGCAAGTAATCTGAATCGGTATGCAGTGCTTTCTCGTGCGAGTCAAATCATTATTCATGCAAATAAAATAAATGCTTTGAATTATTTCGGTTCTCAATAACCCTCAAATTGAAATTTAAACCTTTTGTGACCAACCAGATGTCACTTTCATCTTTAAACCAAAAGCAAAAAAAGCTTTCATCACTTCAAGAAACCTGTCCATAGGAATCACTTGAATTTTTTAGAACAAGTTTATTTTGAACCAATATCAAAATCATTTTTATGATTGGAATAACTTGGAAGTTCCAAAAATTTTGCATGAAAATATTTCATTGTACAAAAAACCCAAACTTACTTTCACATATCCTCACCCCAAACTAAACCCAAGTTGAAACACTTAGGGCATGATCAAGCTGGGGGGCAATCAAACACACATGGTAGGGCTGTCTCCATGATTCCTTTTCTAAGGAAAATGTCGGGCAAAATTGGCAACTCTTGAGATAAAGGGTGAAGGACAAAGATGTATGATGACATCAAACCCTTCCCAGAGGTCAAGATCACAATGTGTAACCCGAGTAAGCAAAAGTGGAAAAGCCATCGACGTTTACTACCAACACTACAACTTTTGAGAGAAAAGAAAGACACCATGAAGAAATGGGGGCCTATATTTCTCAGGTAAGTATACATGCATATCAATCATAATGCATTTGCTTTTCAACATTGACAATCATTGTTTCAACATCAACTTTTGGGTAGTACGTTTTATAACCCTACCTCCCTTTGAGTGCGCCTTTGAGCCCTCACCGCCTTTTGAGTGCGCCTTTGAGCCCTCACCCCTTTGGTAGTGCATTTTCTAACCCTACCTCCTTTTGAGTGCGCCTTTGAGCCCTCACCTCCATTTTGAGTGCGCCTTTGAGCCCTCATCCCTTTGGTAGTGCGTTTTCTAACCCTACCTCCATTTTGAGTGCGCCTTTGAGCCCTCATCCTTTTGGTAGTGCGTTTTCTAACCCTACCTCCGTTTGAGTGCGCCTTTGAGCCCTCGCCTTCATTTTGAGCGCGCCTTTGAGCCCTCATCCCTTTGGTAGTGCGTTTTCTAACCTTACCTCCTTTTGAGTGCGCCTTTGAGCCCTCACCTCCATTTTGAGCGCGCCTTTGAGCCCTCATCCCTTTGGTAGTGCGTTTTCTAACCCTACCTCCTTTTGAGTGTGCCTTTGAGCCCTCACCGCCTTTTGAGTGCGCCTTTGAGCCCTCATGCCTTGGGTAGTGCGTTTTATAACCCTACTTCCCTTTGAGTGCGCCTTTGAGCCCTCACCTTCATTTTGAGTGCGCCTTTGAGCCCTCATCCCTTTGGGTAGTGCGTTTTCTTAACCGCTACCTCCCTTTGAGTGCGCCTTTGAGCCCTCACCTCCATTTTGAGTGCGCCTTTGAGCCCTCATCCCTTGGGTAGTGCGTTTTCTAACCCTACCTCCCTTTGAGTGCGCCTTTGAGCCCTCACCTCCATTTTTGAGTGCGCCTTTGAGCCCTCATCCCTTGGGTAGTGCGTTTTCTAACCCTACCTCCCTTTGAGTGCGCCTTTGAGCCCTCACCTCCATTTTGAGTGCGCCTTTGAGCCCTCATCCCTTGGGTAGTGCGTTTTCTAACCCTACCTCCCTTTGAGTGCGCCTTTGAGCCCTCACCTCCATTTTGAGTGCGCCTTTGAGCCCTCATCCCTTTGATAATGTGTTTTCTAACCCTACCTCCGTTTGAGTGCGCCTTTGAGCCCTCGCCTTCATTTTGAGTGCGCCTTTGAGCCCTCATCCTTTGGTAGTGCGTTTTCTAACCCTACCTCCTTTTGAGTGCGCCTTTGAGCCCTCACCTCCATTTTGAGTGCGCCTTTGAGCCCTCATCCCTTCGGTAGTGCGTTTTCTAACCCTACCTCCTTTTGAGTGCGCCTTTGAGCCCTCACCTCCATTTTGAATTCAATCAAATTTTGAGACGACCCGTTTCAGAAAATCAATTTTGTTTTATCTTTACAACACTTACTATGCACAAATCTTTGCTCCGTAAGCATTGTAAAGAGGGGGGCAACTGTTGTAACCCATTTTTGGGTCCCCGCATAAAAAATAATAAAATACAAAAAAAATTAAAAAAATATATTATAAAAAAAACTATAACAGTGAAAAAATGTCAGAGCGCCCTAAACATGCGAAAAAAAAATTGTTTAAGGATTTTTCAAAAATATAAAAATTATTTTTTGACAGTATATCATTGACTGATGAGAGCCCCGATGATAAAGAAAATTCAATTTGAGAAAGAAAAAATGCAAAATCAGAAGTTTATGGACTCAATTAGATTTATTGAAGGTTTAATTGAATTTATGAGTTTTAATTGCAAAAAAAATTGATTTGGAGTTAATTCGGGCTTTAATTGGAAGAAATTGAATTCTGGGGGGTCAAATTATAAATTTTTGGAAGTTAATTTGGTCAAATCAGGGGCTTAATTGCATAATATTGAAGTTTATGGCCAATTTAGGGACTTAATTGAAGAAATCCGAGACCAAGGACTAAATTGAAAAAACGCGCGCAACTTAAAGGCCTGCTTTGAATCACGCGTTTTGGCGCCTTTTCCTTTTTAAATGAAACGGCGCGTTTTGACCAAAACGGCGCCGTTTCATGCACTGTTGAAAAAAAAAAAAAAAAAAAAAGGAAAATGCAAAACGGTGCCGTTTTGAGACGGCACCATCGTCTTCTTCCCTGCGCACGCAGAGAACAGGGAGAAGAATTTTTTTTTCTTCTCCACTTTTTTGCCGAACTTTCTTTCCCATTTTTTACGCAATAAGACTCCCACCATTCGGCGCCCACTTGCCTCCTTTTTCTCCACTGATCGATAGTGGAGGGGGCGGCCAACAGTGGCCGCCCCACCGTGACGTCCTTCCCCTGTTTTTGCCTATAAAAACAGGGGAAGCAGACCAAAGAAAAGGGGGAGACCGAGGGACAAAAGGAGAGAAGAAGAGAGGACCGAGGAGAGAGAGCAGAAGAAGAAAAGAAAAAGAAAAAAAACAAAAGAGTTCTCACCTCTGCACCGAAAGAAGAGAAACAGGGGAGAGGCTGCCACTGCCATCGCCAGCACTGTCTCTGCCTCCGCCTCAGCTGCCACCAGCAGTCACCGACGTCGCCGCCTCTCCAGGTAAACACTGCCCCCCCTTTTACTTTTATTTCGTTTCTTCCCTCGCCAGCAGGATCGTGCACGGTGCACGCCTGCAGGCGAGGTGAAGCTGCTAAGGGGCCGGGCCCGAGCCCAGCCCATGCATTTGGGCCAGGTTCGGCCCCAGCCCACTGAAATGGCCGGTCCGGCCCATTTCAATTTTTTCTAATTTTTTTAATTTTTTTTATATAGAATTTTGACAATTTTTTCCAGCACTTGTTTTTATCAACCACCTTCAATATCGATCTGTATTTTACATCGTAAAAATACAAATCCCGGTATTAAAATACCCGATTTTCGGCAAAACTTCCCAAAATACAAAAAAAACAAATTAAAAAAAAAATAAAAAAATGTTTTTGTGCATACGGCCAAATATCTCAAAAGTTAAAAAATTCATTTTGTATTTTTCATACAAAAAAAAAATGTTTTTAGCATGCATTTTGACTTTAATAACCAGTTTATAAAGTCAAGAGAATATTGGCCAAAAATTTTCAAAAACACAACAAAATATTTTATTTTGTTTGATTTTTAGTATCAAGGATTATGAATTTATACGTAAATCGTATTCCTGATATTAAAAAGATATTTGCTTTTGACGACTTTGAATAATTAGTTTTTTACCGATAAAGATAAGGATCTCCTTACAGAGGAGGACTTTTCGTAAACCGTAAACGAACCAACAATTCAAAAACCACAACACGATTCTAGATTTTATCAGACATTAAAACAATGCAGCCTGTCTTAGGTAGGGCGTAGTTGGGGTGCTAATACCTTCCCTTTACGCAACCAGTCTCCGTACTCGATCTCTGAAGACCAGTTAAGGTTCCTAGTAACCAGAATACTAGGTGGCGACTCCCGGTCCATTTTTTCACTTGTAGAGACAAGAATTCCTTGTCTATCCTTATTTAACAGGAATAGGAACAAATATTCCGATTTGTTTTTCCTTGAGGGTGGACGATCGCCGCGCCGCCGCACACGTGCGACAGTTCCCATGAAAAAGTTATGTTTTTTCATGTGGATTTGAAACTCATTAGTATATATACTATATGTTTCCAAGAAAAAAATCATGTTTTTTCAATGTGGGATAAAAAAGCCTTTTGGTTTAAATACTTCAACCTTAAAAGGATAAACATTAGTATCTTTTCAAATGTTGGATTTTGAAGCCCTTTCATAAATATATTCTATGTTCCTATGAAAAAAGTTATTGTTTTTTCAATATGGGATTTGAAACCTATTAGTATATATATATTCTATGTTCCCAAGGAAAAAGTTATGTTTTTTTCAATGTGGGATAAAAAAATCTTTTTAAAATATTCTTTTAAACTTCATTATTTATAATATGTATAAATCTATATTTGCATTGATTTTTTCATATGAAATATTAAACTTTAATTTTTTTTTTTAATTTTTTCCGGGTTAATCCGAGTTGACCCGAGTTTAACCCATGAAACTCGAGACCCGGCCCCTTGTTCGGGTCAACCCCCGGGCCGGGTTTAATAACTATGATACCGACTGAATGGCCGACATAATCTATGTCGTCGGTAATTATTACCAACAGAAAAGGTTTGTCAGCATAGACCGATAAAATTAGAGACAGAATTATATCCGTTGGTAAAAATTATTGACAAAATAATTCTATTGATAAGTATTTTTCGTTGATTTTCTAATAGTGTATTTATGGTTTTTATGTTTTGGTTTGTCACGGTATGCGTCGTCTGTATATATAATGCACAATTTTCATTTCTAGTGGGGCAAATTTGAAAGGAAAACATGGAATCTTCTTTTTCTTGGTGATGCTTACAGTATTTGGCTAACTGATTTTCAAGGAAATTCAATTGGAAAGCGTGTTCTCCTCTAACAAGTAAGCTAGCCCATGAATCA
Source organism: Populus alba (assembly GCF_005239225.2). Lineage (NCBI taxonomy): Eukaryota > Viridiplantae > Streptophyta > Magnoliopsida > Malpighiales > Salicaceae > Populus > Populus alba. The sequence continues at coordinate 7,647,755 of NC_133289.1, read as the reverse complement.
TTCAATTACCTGGAAAGTCAACAGAGAGACGCCAATTTTGATTTGAATTTTCACATAATAAACTATAAGACTTGTCAAACCGCGGGTTTAACTGGACACGTCACTGTTTTAAGAACTAAAGAAGAGTGGGCTAACGGCTAACTTCTCTGCCATGCACAACTATAATCTATAAAAGGAGCCGTAACTATGTTTGTATAACTAATTATTTTAAGTGCATAAAAGAAGAGAAAGGAAAGAATGCCAGGAATGCACCCTGGCATCATCTTTGTTATAGCTGTGTGCTCAATGTTTGCTTTCTGTGCTCTTTTGAAGTTACTAGGAGTTGTCGGTGAAGAGAATAAAAAAGTAATTGTGAAAAGCTGGAAAATTAAGATGAAAATTTAAATAAAATACTAATTAGATGGATGTTTTATAAACATTTTCAACATGCTGTTTTTTAAACATCAATCATTCAAACAAAGATTTTTCATCTTATAACATTATAAATAATTGTATATTCACAATTCTTTATCAAATCATTTTTTAGGATTCAAATCTTGGATGATAAATTAACGTATTGTTATAAATATTACATGACTTGACGGATTAAATTAAATATATGCAAGTCGATCCTTCTGGTCAAACGAGTCGCCCCCCCCCCCCCCCAACCAATATTCCAAGGGACATTTTGTCGTCTAACTATATATTCGTGGATTAGAAGAGAAAGAAAAGATTGAGAACTAGCTAGGAATCTGCAAAATGTGCCAGAATTAAGGTCTTTAGTGAGGAATGCGACGATATTAATCAACACAAGGAGAAAAGTTTGAATAGTCATAGACATGTAGATGATAGATAATTTCAGATTCATGAATACCCAAGAATTGTTTTACCTCTAATAAATACGAAAAATCAACAAGACTGTATCTCTCCGTGTTGATGATGTCTCGGTCTCGTCTAATCCTAGCCATGCATACTGTAATCTCCCATACCTTAATTACCTTTTACTATGATCGTGGCCCTATAGCATGTAAAATTACAAGTTTCTTTCTTCAATTACTTATTATTTTAGGCCATTTCAATGCTATTTCATCTTAATAATATCATCCCATAATGATTTTATAAGACCCCTAATTTCACATAAGAACTTTAAATTCAAGAATTTAGAATTCAATCAAAACATCAACTAAACTTCTTAATATCGTGTTCAAATAAGCTTAAAATACTTTACCGGGCAATAATATGCACTCTCAAAGCTAACCGGTTAAGCTTTCTCCAAGCTTTCTCCTTTTTTCTTCACCTCCCTAACTTCTTCTCTCTAACTCCTTAACAATCTCACACTTTTCCCCACCCCTATACACACATATGAATTTTGTTAATTATCACTATGTCTTTTCTTTACATCCTTTTATGTTTTTCAGGTAATATTTTCTAGATTTCATTGTTTGTTTATACCAAATTTAAGCTAGGCTAATTTGAATTTCATTTCATTTTTATTCTTATTTCTATATTTTTTATTTTTCAACCACTTTTTGTATTCTTATTTTTAAAAATAAAACATACCCATTTTATTTCAAATTCCAAAAATCTGCTATCTTCCTCCTAGTGTAAATAGTCAATTTACTTACTTAATATAATATTTACTTCGTTATTCTTATAGATCTTATCTAGGGTTTACATCCTATTTTTTAAAATAATAACTTACATGGTTTAAATTTTTTAAGAACTCATTTTACTCTATTCAATATGTTCATAATTATTTTCTAATTAGCCAATTTTATTTAACCAGTAGAACCCAAGCAAAATTTCATTTAATCTTCTTACAATATACCAAAATGAGAAAGAACGAGGGATTTGAATGAAGAATTCAAGAAACAATAATTCTAAAAATAATAAATTGATATGTCGTTAAATCAGTTCAAGGATCCACATATCCATTCCTATAAATAAATTGATCATTGAAGTAAAGTAAATATTCTTTCACATCAAGAAAATAAATTTCATATCCCTTAAAGCTGAGAAAAATCAATGAGATTACGAGTATATTAATTAGAAAAAGCTCTCTAATCATTTTCTTACCATCAAACAAATGAAATATTGAAAGTAATTTTCATTCACTTGGTTGTAGTCTTAGGAATAAAATCTATGCATTTTTTCTATGCAAACGTTCAAAAGCTTGACAAATTTAACTTAGTTTATTCTTCTCTAATAAATCAAGATGAGAGTTGCAGAAATCAAATTAATTTCTTTTGCTTCTTACTCTAGTCTCTAACAACAATTATGGATTGAAATAAACTAGAAATCATACATGACATCTTAAAACAATTCAATAAGTTTGAATAAGAATCAATAACATAATTTTGAATAAGAAAAAATAAATACTTGAATCTGAAACAATTACAATAATAATGTTATTTCTCACATTGTGCTAATGGAGATAATGTGTATCCCTCTTAAACCAAATTCAGGAGTTTAGTTCATGGTTGTTGGAAATTGACAAAAACAGAGAAGAAATGAATGTTTTTTCAACCTTGTTTTAGTTGTGTTGTGCTTTCTTTATCCTCTCCTTTTGCTATTGAAATCTCCAGAATTCTTAGGCTAATTAATTAGAAGTCTTCATGATACTAAATTCATTCCTTCTTTATCTGATCTTTAAGGTTGGATAAATCTCTAAGAATTTGTGTTGAAATATGCTTCTGCTACTGTTACAATTTGATTGTAATACCAACTTTATTACAATTTAGATTTTTATTCTGACTTGATTTTTTGTAATATCCGATCATCTCAACTATATTCTTTCATTCAAGACATGTTAAAGACTTGATCTATAACTTTCTTGGTTCCTAAACCCCACTATTTTTATGTAAGACTCTCAATCATATTTGGATGTTCGGCATTGTTAGTTTTCAAATCAGATCAAAGGATCCATTTCAACCAACCAGATTGCGTCTGAATTTTGTCATTCAAAATAATTTTATCTAACTTTGAGTCCTTCATGAAAATTATAGTCCTGAATGTTTAGATGAATTTAGATTTTTGAATCGCCTGATTTCAATATCACAAGTTCAAGATATTTTTGTTTGAATCTCTAGTATGAAAGCAGAGAATCCTACTGCAAAAAGGATTCTAGCCTGAGTTTGCAAGCTAATTCGAGGTCTAAATGAGATTGTAATTTTTTTCATAATACCTTCCTGGAAAGCTTGACATGTGTACTTCAACGTAGATTGAGCCTATTTTTTCATTCTGGAACTCTAACTTGGCAAAAAACTTGTCACAAGAAGTTAGGTTCAAAATATAAAATGCAGAATTTCTTATCTTTTAATGATTAATTCATGAAATCTTTTTTTTTTTATGCCAAACTTATAAAAATAACTTCCAATCAATTCAAATAAATTCAAAATACATTAAAAATAATAGTGTAAAAGGAATATATATATATATATATATATATATATATATATATATATATATCACTTATCAATGACACAAGAAAAGGTAGGAGAGGTGAATTTCAGCTGAGAATAGTAAAAGTTTTTATCAGGCTAAATTCCCATGAATAATCATTTATTCTCAAAATAATTATACATAAAATATCTAAATTAAACTAAACTTTTAACTTTCAGTAGCTTTTTTATAAATGTTTACTTCACTAATTGTTTTTTTTTTTGAGGTTGCATTAATTCCAATAGCATAAAAATTAAAAAGTGTAATGAATCCCAAAAAGTTTTCCCGGCTGTACTTGTTTTCAATTTTTTTATTCAGCGTGTTATTTAAAAAAAAAAAAATCAGTTATTAGCGTTTGATAAAATGATTTCCTAAGAAACAAGAAAATGAATTGACCGTTAAGTTTTGCAACATAGAAGAGTCAACAAGCAAAATTAATTATTCTGGATGCCGATAGGACTGTGTGGGTTTTGGCTCATTTTCCCAACCCAATTTATAGCCTAGATCATACCCTTTTTTTCATAGAAAAAACCCTCAATGTAGCCCTAATTTACATGTTAGCCCCTTATAAATTGGGTTTGAAACCTCTTAGATTTTATTCAATTTTACTCTAAATATAATAAATATCAGAAGAAGTCATCTCTCAATTCATCCACTATTAACAACAATTAAATATTTGTCCAATCTACGCATTCTCTAAGGCTTTCATTTAAGATGCCAAAATAAGCTCGAATATGTCATAAATTTCATCCACTACACTAGCTCATAATATATATATATATATATATTCAACACTTATATAATTCATGGTTTTTTATGTTTTGGTTTGTCACGGTATGCTTCGTCCGTATATATAATGCACAATTTTTCATTTCCAATGGGGCAAATTAATTTGAGAGGAAAACATGGAATCTTCTTTTTCTTGGTGATGCTTAGAGTATTTGGCTAATTAACACAGTAATAATATGATTTTCAAAGAAATCCAACTGGGAAGTGTGTTCTACTCTAACATTGCATTGGCTGTCAACCTCTAAGCATAGTTATTTGTAAATTCAAATGTGATTTTATATTAACAGCCTTTAATAGGGTTTCCTTTCTGATTCATATCGTGATTTTTATTTTGTTGATAATCCAAGTATAGTTTTCATCCTTGCGGCTTAATTTTCTTGCCACACTATGGGATTTTTTTTATAAAAAGAAAAAAAAATAAAGAGAGGTCAATAAACTCTTAAGCCGTGTTTGATTGCAGGAAAGTAAATTCTTGGAATTCACTTTCCTGCTTTTCCTATGTTTGGCGACGATAAAGAAAAATAATAACGTGCTTGAAAGAAAGTGTTTTCCTTCTGTTAGAAAAGGAAAACACTTTCCTTTCGGCGTGCGTAGCGCACACCTTCACTTGCTACAGTGGCAAGCGATATAATTCACTTGCCACAGTAGGCAGTGATATAATTCACTTGCTACTGTAGCAAGTGAATTATAATTCGCTTGCACTGTAGCAGTTAATTAAAATGCAAAGCGGTGGGTTTTTGATTAAATCAAAGTTTAATTAATTCCTCAAACTCATTAATTCTTCAATTAAACTCTTGATTTCTTTAATTAAAATAATCTAAATTTTAATTAAATCAATTCTCCAATTAAACCCTTGATTTAATTAATTAAACTAGTCAAGAGTTTAATTAAATCTTTAAATTTCCAATCATGTTGCCCTTAACCCAAATTTTAATTAATCCTTCATTTATTTTATTTTTATTTTTCATCATTTTTTTTTTTTAAATAATAAATAAAAAGGTCAAAAATTGGGTTATGACAATTGTAAGTGATTAAATATTTTATATTAAATATTTTATATATATTAGATAAACTTTGAAAAAAAATTTAATTCATTAATAAATTATTTTTCAGTTCATTTTCCATAACACTACCAAACATCGGAAAATATTTTCCCGGAATTCACTTTCCAGGAATTTACTTTCCCCGAAATTCACTTTCCAAAAAAAAACTACTTTCCTGCAAATAAACGGAGCCTTAGAATCAGCAATCTTGACTCTCGAGTGTTGCGTTTAGTTAAACGAGGGGTTTCTCTCATTAATTCATCCTTGTACTCTTCCATTTTTTTATTTTTATTTGAGTTCCTCGATTGATTTTTGTTTGATTGAGTCCTTATAGGTCATGCTATGTTGATAATATGGTCCCCTCTATTAAAATTGACTATTAGTTAACAAAATTGAACCCCTTGATGACTGACTTTATACATTTCTAACAAAAAATATATAAATATTTTTTAAATAAAATAATTTATTGTATTAATGTTTGTTAAAATAGAAAAAGCAATTCAATATGATTACAAAAAAAAAACGATCTCCAAAATAAATTCTCAATTTCTAGTTAAGAATACAATGAGCAATAATAAACATTAACATGAAAAAACAAGATTTCAAAATCAATTTTAGAAAAAAATAAGAATCAGTAAAGTCTAAAAACTAGAATCTTATCATATAAAAAAGTTATTAAAAAAAGATATTAAAAAGAGAAATCAATATAAAAAAATCTCCGATGTTTTTGTGATAAATAGAAATTAATATTGGAGGTTCGTTCTAAATGATATACAAATATTAAAAAATATATTAAATTAAAACAAAAAAATTAAAAACAATTTAAATTTTTTTAAATGTAATTTTAAAACACAAAAATAAATTGAGCCTAGTCACGAAGGAAGGACAAAATTATAAATATTCCGTAATGTACAGTGATTCGAACAGTGAAGCTATAAAGGGACCCAATATGCTACCCTACGTGGCAAATGGTAATCCCTTGAAGAGAATTAGTCAGAAGTTGACCAATTGTTATAACAAGTAAGCTAGCCCATGAATCATTCAAGTACCTGGAAAATCAAGAGAGAGACGCTAATTTTGATTTCAATCTTCACATAATAAACGATAAGACTTGGCAAACCGCGGGTTTAATCTGGACACGTCATTGTTTTTAAGAACTAAAGAAGAATGGGCTAGCTTCTCTGCCATGCACAGCTATAATCTATAAAAGGAGCCGTAACTATGTTTGTATAACTAATTATTTTAAGTGCATAAAAGAAGAGGAAGGAAAGAAAGACAGAAATGCAACCTTTCATCATCTTTGTTATAGCTGTCTGCTCAATGTTTGCTTTCTGTGTTCTTTTGAAGTTACTAGCAGTTTGCTTTCTGCTCAACAGCACTGGCGGCGGCATAAAAGGTGGTGGTGGTGGTGGCGGTGGTGGTGGTGGTGACATAGAAGATGGTGGTGGTGGTGACATAGAAGATGGTGGTCTTGGTTGGACACCTGATTTTTGGAGGTGGGGGAGGGGAGGCTGTGATTTTGGAGGCGGGGGTGGGGGAGGCGGGGGAGGGGGAGGCTGTGATTTTGGAGGCGGGGGTGGTGGAGGGAGGGGGAGGGGGTGGCGATGGGGGTGGTGGGGGTGGGGGTGGGGGTGGTGGAGGCGGGGGTGGGGTTGTTGACACAATGACACCAACTCTCTCTTGTTCGGGATTCATGATCGAGGATGATTCCTGGTGTGTAATTGTGATTATTTGTTGTACAAGTTCAATTATTGCATTTTTAACACCATTTTCTTTTTTAGGCCATATATTTGTTTAGAGCAGGTATTTCTTTAATGTATATAGATTTGTTTTCATTTATTTAATACCATACTTATTATAGTAACGAAGTTTTTCTTATCTCATTGCACATCAATCGAAGCTCATCAAACGATATTACAAATAATATAATAATAAGAGGATTCAATCTTCCAACGCTCAGCTTGGTATGGATAGGATAGCCTCTTTTGAAAAAAAAAAAAAAGTGATTGTCTTGTTCCTTCTAAAACCTCTTTTATCTTTTCCAATAATATAATTCAGGTCCATAGTATTTAATTTTTATTTAAAATTTTATTTTTTATATTTTTAGTCCTGCTTAAAAAAAAAATAACTAGATTCTAAAAAATTCTAGAGGAAACGTTATTTGTTTTTTTTTTCAAAAGCAGCCAAGACAAGCAAGAAACCCAAAGGAGATGGCTACATAAAAACATTCCTCAGTACTAATTAATTTGTTCTTTCTTTTCATCTTTTTCTCATGTCAGAGCATATAAAAAATAAAGTGTGGAAAAATATTGTGTGAACCCTCTAAATCTTTACCCACACCATTTAGTTTTTTCTGTAATGATTATCCATAATCTATAATTTCATCCATAGAGATTTCTCTTGACAGTCAAAAAATGTATCGGGTTTCCATAGAGATTTTTTGTTCAAGGTCTTGCCAATAGTTTTCTCATTTCGTGAAAGAGATTTCTTAGTTTCTTTTCCTGTATTTTGAAAACAAGGACTTCGAATTAGTTTTTATATAACATAAAACTAAGTCTTGTAACGTCGTAGTTTAGTTCAGAAATATAGAATATATCTGTTCACTAAAAACTACACTAAGCCTCCAGGGATTTCTTCGATGCAATCTATCTCATATTTGTATTTTTGCATGCCAAGGAATGTTATTAGATAGTGATCTCATTTACGCACGTGGAATATATATGACTTCTGTTTGAGATTGTTGCGGGATGTTCTGAGGAGAATTGAGCGAAGTCTCCGAGTTTGTCTTCTTGGATATATCCTTAATTTCTACGTCATTTTCTATCATCCTTGGCCGCTACAGCCTGCGTGCAAACTGGAACTTTGACGGAGACCCTTGCAATACGCAAGAATTGACGTCCTCAAACTCGAGGCATGGATTAGATGGTAATGATTATGTGTAGATCGGGCAAGTCATCTTAAGTTGGACAGAGGAAAAATGGCAGTTCCTGTTCTTACCATCAATTCAGAGTTTTGAGTTGCTCGGGAAAATCAACAGACCAGGGTTTGCTCCTGTTGTGCCTGGAATCGTAAACTCGTTGTTTTCTTTTTCTTCGGAGTAACTAAAAGCGCTCGCTCCGCCTAGCTGTCTGCAAACCTTAGACAATCACTTGGCTATAAAAGAGAGAGAGGCAGTGATATTCCTTGTTTCTCAAGTTTCAGTAATGGTATGGAGACCTCTTAGCTGCATTTGTAGCAGCTTTCTTGTCGATTTGTCTCTGCAAGCTAGGTTTTAACCGCAACGAGGTCGAGTAGTCCATGCCAATTGAAGAAAATGGCACCAAAATCAAAGCTGTTGATGAAGATTATGGCACCATATATAGAAGAGTGTCGTGAAGCTGGTGGTAGGAGCGGTAACTGAAACTACTTGCACGTTCTCTATCATCTCTGTCATGCTTGTTACTTCTTACATATGATCATGATCATCTTTGTCATACTTGTTACTTTAAAAAATTTATCTAAAGCAAGAAAAACTGAAAAAACACAGTTGGGCCATACAAACAAACAGTACCTTAATCGACCCAAACCAGGTGGATCAATCCTCCTCCAAGCCTACTTAACTCATGCGCTTTCTTAGACCTCTTGTTTTTACGTATTCATGGAGTGGTGGGATATTCTGTGCCACTCTATTTCCCCATCAAATTCTACAATATAGGACTTGAAAGATATACCAACTCCAAGCCAAGCAAGTGGACGATCGCTCTCTCCCCCTTTAAGTTGAATTTGTGAAGAGAATCATCCAGCGTTTTCATTGACGATAGCCACTGTGATCCGATTGAAAAAACCCAGGAAATTTAAAATTCCAGGACTCGGTAACTGATCAATGATTCTGCAACTAAAATGTCGAGCTTGCAAACTGCTTATGCTTTTGAATTAACTCATTTTGTCATGAATTATTTATATAAAAAAAAATTCAGAATCAGTACTCAAAAGTCAATAGTCATTTCTACAAGTCGAAGTGACAATAAAAAGCATGATCATCCATGCTATCTAAGACTTCAATTTCAAGTGGCTGATGTGATTTTACTGCATGCTTTGATTGGGCGCTTCACAGTATGCCAAGCAAGCAAATAAACTTTTTGCCAATTAGAATACAATTTTCTTTTCTTTTACAAAATTCCTCAATTTCTGATTTTCCCCCCTTTCTATGAGCTGAACCATTGCAAAAAACTCACGAAAGCCTTTTTAAGTCCTGAAATAAGTGACACTCAATAATCAAAATTGCAAGCCAGGACAATTAAGAACAGGCTAGAGGCATGCATGAAAATCTACTTGGACTTCATGTTCCGAAGCTGCGATCTCCTGCATCTCCAAGTCCAGGAACTATGAACCTGAAAAGAACAGATTAATAAGAGGGTGAAACACACATCTTCACCTCTGTCTGTTGGGTATAATAATGGTGACAGGTACTTACCCTTTGTCGTTAACAGTGGGGTCTATTATTCCAGTGTAAACATGAAGCCTGGAAAATCACCAAATAAGGAAACGGTAAATGCCTTACAAATGTTTCATTCATATTTACTTGCAAAAAATCATTTGAGGATATTACTACCCCGGGAATTTCTCGCTGAGCTTTTGAAGGGCTGGAGGAGCAGCTACAGCAGATATCTGTCATACAGCAGTTTTTCCTTCAGCAATCTACTCACTGAAGTTTACACACACACACACTTGAACAGAGACTAAAAGACCAGACTTCCAATATTCTACAAACAATTATCAATAACCCAAATCACCCACTATGCATCACACCTTAAACTGCTGAACAACTAGCATTTTATCTTGAAGCAGATTTTCTTCTAAGCAGTGAAAGCAAACCCCATATAAGATGAGAAAAATGAAAATAATATTAGAACTTGATGCATTTTCATGGAATGCTGTAATTGCATTTGGCAACCCTATGACACCTAATAATATTCACTCAAAAATACAATGCAAGCAAAGATACACATGATTGTCTGAAGCGCACAGAAAAGGAAGTAGATATTAACAAGCTCATTGAGTCAGATATATAGCTCGCATATCTCACTTTTGTCCATATAACAGAACAATAAACAACCAATGACAATCCTTCAACAAGCATTTAAATATAATAGATCAACACAGAGTTATATGATATGAATCTTTTCCTATCATTTCCATACTATATGAGATTTTATCTTTAATTCTGCATGTTCATTTTTTTGGCATTCCCAATCCTAAAGCTATTGTTTCCAGGCCTTCAAAGTTCAAACACTTTCTTGGAACATATAAGCAAGAGAAATCATTGGAAAAGAATTTCCAATCTTATTGTAACACAAGATGTGGCAATAGATATTGAGGAAAGCAAATCACTATGCGCTAAACATTCAAACAAAAAATCAAGAAATATAACATGCAAGCAACTGCATATACCAAAACCCGTCCTCCCAATTTACTTCTGCAGAATAAAAGTGTGCCAAACTTGATAAAAAAAATCCAGGATCTCTGATTGAATTATTTACCACTTTGATCTGCTGGTTATCAACCCCACGCTCCTTAATAAGTTGAAGTGACGCCACTATCGTCCCCCCTGGAATCAAGAAAAATGCCTCAAAATCAGGAATGGTTACAGGCCACCATTGAGGAAAATAACTTTCTTAAAAGATGCAACATTTTGTGGTAGTAATAAATGCAAAAGTATGCACAAGAAATTACACATCACATGGAGAATTTTTTTGGTGGTGGTGGGCAGGGGAAGGAGAAAGAGAGGATTGGAAATATTTTCATACAAAAATTGATAAATTCAGTCATCAAGAGTTTCTTCTTCTCATCCAGCGAAGCAATGAAAGATTAATTTATATATATATATATATATATATATATGATGAATAATATACTGGATAATGGCTAGATATTTCACCTAATCTGTTTATTAGAAATTTGTATATCTTAGAAAGATGAAGGAATAACTACGTATTTTATTTCTATTGTCCTTCAATGAAGCAATAATGGTTAGACTGCAAGCTTGCAGTAGAAATGAAAGACTGGTTATGCAAATCCTACTTGCTTTATATAACCAGTATTATGGTACTGCACTACTGGATGGTTTGTTATTTCATGTTGCAACATCAAAGAAAGACAGCAGAAGACTTTATTTTGATGAATTCGAACTTTATCAGTGTTGCCAGCATTCCTATTTATCAGAGTAGATCAGTACCTGTAGCCAGCATAGGATCGACCACAAGTACTCGAGACCCTTCAGGGAATGTGTCAGGCAACCTATTGAAAGAGTTGAAAAATGTGAATAATAAACATGAGGGTCTGAAAACGAATTCTAAGATGAAATACAGTAAAAGAATTAAACCAGACAAACAAACAGGAAATAAAAGAAGATCCGGTGCACTAGAAGTACACATTAATAAAAAGAGATGAGAAGATTCCAATTCATCAGTATTTAAAACTAATAGATGACAGAATCACATAATGCAAACGAAGGGTGTTATAAACATTTCCTTATTTCCCAGACAGAAAATTCTTACTTATTCAGATATATTGTTGGTTGAAGTGTCTCTTCATCTCTACTTATCCCTATTGCAAAAGAACAAACAAAAGAACAAGACAATTACAATTCTTAAACCAACAATGTTGTCAATCCACAATAATAGACAATCATAGATCTCTCATTCTCTAGGGCAAATGGAAAAGTAAAATTTGAAAGCTACTTAGCTTGATGCCAACTGTTTTAGAATAACTGTCATTTTGCAGTTTCTTTTAAATAGCTGACCCCAAGAAAATAGGTAGTAGACCTACAGCCCATTGCAGGCATGGACTGGATTTAATCCCAAATCTATAGGGACAATTATAAGGAATCTTATCATTATTATCATGACTTTGCTCTCATATTTAGCATTTGTGAACGTTCTTACCTAGATGGTATGTTTTGGTTGCTGGAAGAATTGATGATGCATGTTCTGCAAGAGCAAGACCAGCTCGCAAGATTGGAATAATCTTCAAAACAGAAGAAAACATTAACTCATCACCCAGCTAGCAGCATTCAATTAGATCATAACACTTTCATTACAACCGTACCACAGAAACAGATACTTTAACATAGAAACAAAAATTGATTGACAAAGTCAATAGCAGAGTAGCAACAATAAAGGAAAAAACCATTGAAATTCTGCAATTATTAACTCACTGCCACGGGCTCTCTTGGATCAATAAATTCAACAGATGCAACTCCCATCGGTGACTGAATCTCTCCAGTGACCATAGGCTAGCAGCAACAAAACAGAAAATCAAGTCAGAAAACATGAAACCATTAAAAACAACTCACTAAGAATAAAAGTTTCTCTCATGAAATGCTTAAAAAAACAATCAACAATGCACAATAGAGTTTCTTAAGTTCTTGACAAATCCAAAATTCCCATTTATCAGAAGTTCTTACTGTTTACTAAACCCCAGATTCCCATTTGTCAAAAAATTATAACGGACATTCAAAGAGAGGAAAAGAATCAAGGAAAGGACGAAACATAGTGAAATTAAAGAAACTAACCAACCAGTCCCTTGAAGCTTCATATATGAGTAGCCTGCCTAACTCAGCCATAGCATTCCCTGCAACAAAAAGATAAAAAAAAAAAATTTAAAAAAATACGGAAAATAAATTAAAATAAAAAAGGGACTGAGTCTAAACTAACTGAAAATCGGGGAAGGGGTTTGTTCATTTCTCAAAACGGAAACCCAGTGCTTTATCAATGGATGTGGAGGCACAAATACCTGGAAAAAAAATACTAATTTTAATAAGACAGTAAAATAAATGGAGTTAACAGAGATCAAGAAATAGGGACTGACAAGCATGCGGTCCTCAGAAATGGACTTCTCCTCGGCAGTGGCCATGTGAGACTTCACAGTAACAAAGCTGCGCCGAAGAGTAACGGAGCACGACATCATCTGGTAAGTGAAAGACAGAGACAGCGGGGCAATATTCTCCATTAGTAATAATATTTATTGAAAATAATAAAAAAGAAAGTACATGTTTAGTAATTACCTGTTTTGGAAGATGGGGTTTGAGGGTAGGAGGAGGGGGGAAGGAATGATTATTAAGTAGGAGAGGAGGAGAGTTAGGGTTTTGGTGATGACATTTGGGCGAGAAACGCGGAGTAGAAGGAGGGTATGCCCGGAGACAGTTGATATTACTAACGCGGCACGCCATGCATCCCAAGATGGATTTCGTTCGATCTCAAGCTCAAGATTCCATCGCAGTTTTATTCTTTTCGGATAGAATTGGGACTTCTGGTTTCAATGGAGTGGGCGGGTACATTGGATCTTATAGCCTATTGGGCTAATCCATTATCTGTGGAGTCTCCTATTAAAAATAAATAAATAAATTTAAAAAAAAATGTGAGCGATTGAATAATTATTACCTGCGCTGCTTTAAAGTTACTAAAAAATAAATAAACGAAGAAAAATCGTGAAACAACCGTTACAATAACAGGAGTTAAAAAAAAATACTGGAGTTGTATGAGCTAATTAAACCGTTGAAACTATTAATTAATCCATATAATAGCAAAAATAATGAAATACTCTTTTTCTTTTTCTTTTTCACAAAAGAGAAAAAAGAAAATAAATTGAAAATAAATATGAAATTGAAGAAAGGACTAAGTTAATAATGAATTTGAATGGGGACTAAATGCATAGCTTCTAAAACCATGATGAGTAATTAACTCTTACTATGCCATAACTTTTGCCCTTTGATTCCAATTACTTCCGGTTATTGTTGGATTTCACTGGTACAGATCCCGCGTACTAGTATAAACTAGGTATTTTTGTGTTTCTTGAAATATGTTACACAAAGTTATAAAAAAAAAAATATATATATATATATATATATATATATATATATTTGTTGCGACTGTGCTAAATGTATGATGAATTGAATGAACGCTAGTTTTTTAATTGGAATAAAAACGAGGCATGCAGTCCTGTATAGAGAAATTACGATTCGACTTCTATGAAAGCAAGGGACTGTTGAATGAGAAAAACCTCTTCCTTGAGTTTCTTGTCTTATGGCACGAGAGCTACAAGCTGTTACTGGTCCACAAATCTGACGGCTCAGTTAGTGGAAGCATTTGTAAAGAATTTCAAGCGTCTCGTCTCGCAAGGTGGACTGTTTCTTGCCTTGGCATCTGGGTTCGGAATTCATGGTCATATGCTGAAAAGAACCATCTTCTCCAAAACCCCTACTTCCACCCTCCTCAACTTCTCTACCTCATCATCATCTGCGAACCCACCCTATAATATCACTACCTGCATTATTGCTTCTCTTCAACAATGTGCTATTGACAAGAACCTCAAAAAGGGTCAACAACTTCATGCCCAATTGCTCATCACCGGCATTTCCTCCTCCTCACCCTCATCCACCACGAGTCTCATCAACATGTATGCTAAATGCAACCAAATGAACCAGGCCCTTTTAGTTCTTAACCGCACCGCTGATTATGCCCGTAATGTTTTTGCATATAATGCATTGATTTCCGGGTTTGTTTTAAATGGGTTGCCACAAGATGGATTGGGAGCTTATGAGGAAATGAGACAGGCGGGGGTTTTGCCGGATAAGTATACGTTTCCGTGTTTAATTAAAGGGTTATGTGAGGTTATGGAGGTTTTCCAAGTGAAAAAGATTCATGGGTTGGTGCGTAAACTTGGTTTGGACTTGGACATGTATGTGGGTAGTTCTTTGGTTAGTAGTTACTTGAAGTCTGAGTTAATGAAAGAGGCACGTGAGTTGTTCGATGAAATTCCTGACAGGGATGTTGTATTGTGGAATTCGATGGTTAATGGGTATGCACAGATTGGTCGGTTCGATGAGGCGTTAGGAGTTTGCAGGGAAATGAGTCAAGAAGGGGTTTTGATGAGTAAGTTTACTGTTAGTGGGGTTTTGTCGGTTTTTGCTGTAAGGGGGGATTTCGATAATGGAAGGCTGGTTCATGGGTTCATGATAAAAATGGGGTTTGATTCTTGCGTTTCAGTTTGCAATGCATTGATTGATATGTATGGGAAGTGTAGGTGTGCTGTTGATGCATTAGAAATTTTTGAGACAATGAACGAGAAGGATATATTTTCGTGGAATTCAATTTTATCTGCTAACGAGCTTTGTAGTGATCATGATGGAACGTTGAGGTTGTTTGATAGAATGTTAGGTGATGGGGTTCAGCTTGATTTAGTTACAATTACTACCATTCTTCCTGCGTGCTCTCATCTTGCTGCCCTGGTTCATGGTAGAGAGATTCATGGCTACATGATTGTTAATGGGTTTGTCAAGGATGGTGAGAGTGAAAATATGTATAGTTTGCAAACTATTAATGCTCTTATGGACATGTATGCTAAATGCGGTAGTATGAGAGATGCTGGAATGGTTTTTTATAACATGAGCAATAGGGACACAGCATCATGGAATATAATGATCATGGGATATGGTATGCATGGTTATGGAAATGAGGCATTATATATGTTTTCAGACATGTGCAAGTCCGGACTTAAACCCAACGAGATCACATTTGTGGGAGTTTTGTTAGCTTGCAGTCATGCAGGTTTTATAAGCCAAGGGATTAAATTCCTTGGGGAAATGGAGCTGAAACATGGTGTGGTTCCAACCATTCAGCATTATACTTGTGTTATTGACATGCTTGGGCGAGCAGGGCAGCTTGAGGAAGCGTATAGGTTGGCTGTAACAATGCCTATTCAGACCAATCCAGTTGTATGGAGGGCTTTGTTGGCAGCATGTCAGCTCTATGGTAACGTAGATCTAGCTGAGATTGCTGCACAAAAAGTATTTGAGCTCAATCCTGCACACTGCGGCAATTATGTATTGATGTCAAATACTTATGTGGCAGCTGGTAGATATCAGGAAGTGTTAGACATTAGACATACAATGAGGCAACAAGATGTGAAGAAGACACCAGGATGTAGCTGGATTGAACTCAAGAATGGCATCAATACTTTTATTAATGGTGACCGGAACCATCCTGAAGCCAGGTTGATTTATCCAGAATTGCACTTATTGGCTGCCCACATTCGTGAGCATGGATATGTTCCACTTCTCTAGGATTGGGAAGGTGCTGAATGGCTGTCATCACACCTTGTATAATATATTTTTTGGAATTCTTTTTCTCCACGATTGATGGGAAAGCAAACAAACTTACTTTCTTGATGAGAAGATGGGAGTGAATAAATCACCAGAGGATATGTCATCTCATATTTCACCATCCCACAAATTTTCAAGACTTTTTGCAAGGACTACTAGTTTCTTGTACTGCAAACCCCACTCGGAGGAGCCTTGGCTGCTTGACACAACCACCAGTTTAGTTAGTTAGTTAACATTTATAAGTATCCATCGTAGCGGCTTACAATTATATAATTTTACCTGGTGGATTTCTGTGAATTTTGAGAAGAGCTCTGGAGGGATATGCCAATCTAATAAGCATAAGTTTTCCTTGATCCATTTACACTCTTTGGAAGAAATTGTGACCACTCTGAATACCCCTGGGAAGAGCTACTTGTGCAGGCGATTTGTTAAGGTTTTCAGTAATTTCAACCGCACTGGTTCCTTTAAGATCTCTCCTTTAATCCAAGATCCTGGAGAACCCAGAAGGGCATGTGCCCGAAAGAGAGATTTTTTCACAATTATAAAAAAGGTTCTAAAGATAAAAATCAGTGACAAACAAATTGTCTAGAGCACTACCGAGAGACGAATTCCAGTTGATTTGCAAATATAACTCAATACATAATAAACGCTTACAAGATATAGATCAATATAATCAAGTTGCAGATCTTCTAAACTCTTGCTCAGTGCCCTCGAAACGTCTTCAGGAGCTTGGTCGCTGCCCCTAAAAATTTCATAACCAATACAGTCTCAAGTAATAATGACTTGATTGCTAAAACAGAGGTGGCTTTAGGCCAAGATCAGGGTCCTAAACTAATGATCATGCTCCTGACTTCAAAATTTGATTGTGGTCACTAATCATCTATAAGCAATTTCAGTTCGGGTCCAAATCAAGAACGATGAGTGGCAAAAACATATAATAAAGTGCTAGAGGTAATGAACATCTCACTGCGTTCCCTACCCCACTGCAAAACATTCCTTCAATGCTAACCCTGTCTGCATTACATCAACACAAGGCTAGAAATATCTCTATTTAGTTAAAAAGGCCAAAAAAAAACATAAATGATGACAAACACAAAGCAGGTGTCTTCAAACTTTGAAATGGAAGATAACAGGTGCTATAGAAGGTGAATTTATTCGCCTCAAATAACATGAAAGTAAGAAACGGTTACCGTAGAGACTCTAGCACAGGCATCATGCCTGTAGCCGGACTGCACAAAGTTGGAACCAAAATGTCCAAACTCAGTACATTTCCAGCATTTCTATAGAAATTAATGTTAGAGGAGTCTGGGAAGAACAGATGGAATTGATTGTAAGAAAAAAAAAGAACATAGCCAGAAGATTTGACAGCTTCCCCGATGATAACAGGTAGGGTTTTCCATGTCCCTGGACGAACAGATGAGATCTTAGTACCGTATTCAGATCACAATATAGAGGCCAAGTTTCTTTTCTTTATCCATTTTCTTCTGTCATACGTGTATAACACTGAAACTGCTATAGAAACGTTGTTCCTTTGGAATGGAAGATGAAGAGGAGACGTTTTTGGAGGCAATTGTATCTCAACACGAATTTTCACTTGGAAGACAAGGTATTTAGTGGTCAGTTGATGCCCAGCTTATAGAGATAAAAAGTAAATTTCATTTACTGGTTGATCGAATGAATTGATGGTCTCATTCCAAGAGCTTCACGGCAAGAAAATTGGATCTTTACATGATGACAAATGTGAAATGTTAATGGCATTTCCCTTTTCTGAAAGAGAATATCCGTGTAAACTATAACTCTGAATTATAGCATTAGAAAGTTAATAGATCAAGCAAATATACTCCTTATTGGCTTAAACGACCTGACGGAGTTATGGACAGCTAATGATTGAAGATACGGAGTAAAACTTTAGTTCTTTATGTTAAGCATTCTAATATGGTATCAGGAATTCCTAAAGTCCCACCTAACACTGTTTACAAATGGGGCACCTTCATAGAAGAAGATTCACTTCTAGAAAACCAACACAACGGAAGCAAAAACAACTGCTTGTATTTGATTGCCGGAGTCAGATTTGCGGGCGGATTTGAGTCTTTATCTGGCACGGACATTTGCTGGCTTATCAAAAATTTTAATCAGTTGCTAGCTAAACTACCCCCAAATGCAAAGGAAAACAGAGACTTTTTTTTTTTTTTTATGAGCTGAAAAGGAGCAATAGGACCTGTACTGAACAATTAATCCTTTCCAAGGCGGCAAGAAGCTTGGTGTTCCCTCTCTACTCCAATTATACGATAACAACCAGAATTTGCAAAACATTTTCTTCTTTAACTGCCAAAATCTGGAAAATATCGTGAGAACGAATCCATAAAGACAATTAGCCACTAACCTTTATCTGCGACAAAACAAGCTAATCCCAAGCTTACTCCCCAACCATTAAAAGAAGAGTAATGAAAATCTTACAATAAAGAAACATTTCTTCCCCAATTCACTTCCGGAAAAATCTCATGGATTGAAATTTCCCAGGAGAGATTGTATATTAATTACTTCCCTTCATTGCAGCAGAAACAAGGCATGTGCATAAAAGATATACCGATTCCAAAGTTTTGCAGCACCAAATCAGTTGTGTAATAAGATTGTATGCGCATCAAGATCAACTTTAGCACCTATTTGCATGCCTATCGCCATCCAAAAACTGTGTGATGAAGAAACATGACTGAGAATAGTTAGATCAACAAACCATGAATCACGTTCGAATCTCACATCACTTATTTGAAAATAGTTTAGAACTTGGACAACATCTTCCCTTTCTTATCCTTGGCAGGTTAAAAAATGACTAACTAATATCCCTGACATGGGTTTCAATACTAGCTCCTTCCTGAACATGATCAAGTCCAGAAGCAAAACATTTCAAAACAAAACTATATCACTACAGCAGGCAGATACTGCCATCAGCTACATAAACTGGCCACCCTGTAAATAGTTGTTTCTCGTCCAAGGAGTTACTTCTCCACAAAATTCTTGAGGTTCTTCAGCCATAGCAAGTATTCTTTGTTGTCTTTGTTGGCCATGTAGTCGAACAAAACATTTGTTGTGCTAGGTTTGATCCCTCTAATCTCGAGATGCTTGTGGAAAGCATTCTGCAAATTCTCATCCAAATCACTGCCAAAGAAAAAACCATGTCAGAAATTAACAAAAAACCACCCAAGGATTAAAACAATGAACGGTCCACATAGTAAACTTACTTAAAATCAGGTCCTGCATATGCAAGTTCATCCGAATTTTCTGGGTTTTTAATTGACAAGCTATCAATTGTGATCTCATCAGGGAAAGCAGTGATACCAAACTCCATATACTGACCACTTCCCTTGGAAATACTCACAACCAATGGAATGCTAGAGACATCTGCGTCCTTGGTATTGTCATCGGTATCCTCAACATCAATTGAAACATTAGGCATGTCAACTTCAATTTTGATAGTTTCATCTTGGAACTTTCTATTTAGTGAAATGGTCCTCTCCCCGGGATTATCTTCAATTTTGAAAGGAAATTCACTTGGGATATCCTCTACCTGTTTACATGTCAGTAAAAAACATTTTTAATTAAAAAATGTTTCTTTGTTCATCAAGATTTTAGACTTTATTCTCTATCAGCACATATCTTGAAAATTCAAAGAAACAAGAAAATAAAAATTAGGCAACAAGAAAAACAACTCTCAAGTTAAACAACAGAGAAAAGAAAACAGAGTATTATGCTGACAAAACTCGAAGCCTCGAAATTAAAAGACTAGATAATATATGTCAAGCATGATTAACCAAAAAACATATCATAAAAGAAGAGCAAAACTCATAATTTATGTTAAAAAAGGGAGAGAAAAAAAACCGACATCTTGGGGTTCCTCGGCGCAATCGATCTCAGTTTCAAGAGCTCGAATCAAATTGTCATCGGCGATCGGTTTCTCTGAAGTGGCCGCTGTTGAGAAATGTGAAAATGGAAGGAAGTTTCGTAGAGTGGTGCGGTTTTCAACGAAGAGAGCGGTGGGGGTAGCTCTTTGGAAGGTTCTGGGAGACCCGACGGTGCGGATAGCGAGAGGCAAGAAGGATTTGGAGGCTCGGCGAAGAACTGAGTTGAAAGCCATATCTAGGCGAGTCGGATATGTTAGGGTTTAAGTTTAACGTTTGAGCTTTGAGGGTTTAGGCTGCGTTTTATTCAGAGGGTTTTGGGGTTAATTTGGCGTCGCGGTATCTCTCCTTGATGTTGCTTGTAAGTTGTAAACGGGCTCTAGTTTTCTTACCCCTAAAAAACACCAATTTGCAGCTAAGGGCCCAAATCTGAATCTGAGATAAGGCCCAATCTACGTAAGAGCAGGCCCAAACTGAAAGGCTTGCCTAAGAGACAAAACAATAAATCGAAACATAACCGGTACCATCGTGACCCGACAGCCCAACAGGTTTGAATGGATGCCAATTATTGGATGGGCAAAGGAGTCCTAAAACAATTAAAAGGAGCGTGGTTGATTTAACTGCTTGAATCAAGTTGATGTATTTTTTAGTTATTTTATATTATCTTTGTGCTGCAGCTTTAGTGTTTTAGCGAGTATTGCATATCGGAGATCGCAAGGTTGATTCTTTTAGACGCCATATTTCCTTTAAAATAAATATAGATAACTTATTGTTTGTGTTTTTTATATATAAAAAAATAAGCATTTAAGATATGTTTATTTTTGTGTTTTAAAAGAGTTTTTGAAAAAATTTAAAATTTTTAATATTTTTTTTTAAATTAATATTTTTTAGGTATTTTTAAATCATTTTGATACTCTAATGTTAAAAATAATTTTTTAAAAAATAAAAATAATATTATTTTGATATATTTTTAAATAAAAAAATACTTTAAAAACTAACTACAATTATACTCCCTAAGACATATATGCGAACCTCCTTTAGATTAATGGATCGCTAACAAGTATTAGCAAAGAGCATATTTTATTAATAATTCTATCTATAATAATAAAAAGTTATTTTTTTCATTCTTTCTATTGACATATATTAAGGGACAAAGCAAAGAAAGATTTCATCATTATATATTACTGTAATTTATCGATGGATTTTGTTTCATCAATAATTTTGTTTTGTTTGTATTTGACAAATATATATATATATATATATATATATATAATATATATATATATATATATATATATTTTGATAGTGTTCCATGTCAAACATAAATACGTGCATGAAACATTTTAAATCACGGATAAAAAATGGTAAATGATAATTGATTAAGAGCCACGATCACAACCACCAATTTTGTTTATAACTGCAATTTCAAGCACGAAAAACAAATGTAAAATCTTCTGTCGTTGCTCATGAACGCCAGCTAGAAATATCCATAAACAACCGCCTCTCCTGTGACGTCCCATTCATTCCATTTATTAGCCTTAAATATTTTCCACCGTCGTCCAGCTAACTGCTCAGATCTCACCATCCCAGAGTTCCTCGAGGGTCTTATATGGGCTGAGGGTCTCGTGGACAAATGAAGTACCTCTGAGTAGTCTTGCCTGCAGAAATGGGATGTAAAAAACCATCAGTCAAGAGCAAATTCTCTTATGATGACCACAACACTTTCAGAGACAACTTAAAACCCACTTAGTATAGCGACCCACAAATTTCTCTAAATAAAATGCGACAGATACGTCAAGTGGGAACTGTATCTTGGGGTTTGCAGCCAATCGCATCTTTAGCCATGTTACCATTTATTAATATGCTAAATCCACATTAACAGTAGCAACACCAAAGTGCATTAGGATACTTGCCTGCTCAATTTTCGAAAACTGGTCAAACAGGTCCTCTGGAATAGACCATGTAAAGACATCAAAGTTCTCCTTGATCCATGCTTCATGTGTGCTCTTAGGAAGCACGCTATGGCCCTTTTGAAGGCCCCAGCGTAGGGCAACTTGAGCAGGAGTTTTGCCCAATTTCTCTGCAACCATATTTAGATATGGGTTCTTGAGCACATCACTCTTGAGCCATGTGGTGCCAGGAGATCCTAGAGGTGAATATCCCTGAAGGAAATACATGCAAACAAATGAGAGCATTATAGTCTTGAAAAGAACTCTTGCCAACTTACAAACAAAAAGCTCTCAGAAAGAAGATGCTGAAGCAGGCAAGCAGCTGGCTACTCACAGAAAGGTGAACTCCCTTGGATTGACAAAATGCATGAAGCTTTGCCTGGTTCCATGCAGGATGGCATTCCACCTGATTCACAGCAGGAGGAACACGTGCAGCCTCCAGCAAATCTGCCAGTTTCTTTGTAGAGAAGTTACTCACACCAATAGCACGAGCCTTGCCAGAATCATAGACTGCTTCCATCGCTTGCCATGTCAGAGGAAAATCTGGCTGGGCAAAGTTCTCAGGCTTGACGCCAATTGATCCCTTCTTCATCCGAACAGGCCAGTGTATCTACAAAATTGAGCAGCCTTTACTATTCGATGACTTCATCAATTACATACCTGTCAATTGAAACTTGAATGCTAAAGTATATATCTTTAGTATTGATACTTTGATTTTCTAGGTTGGACAGAGACAGAGAAAGCTGAATTCAATAGCTTCAATGATTTAGCGGTAATTGCCGTACTTTCCTCAAAGGCACCCAAAGGAGTATTTAAATTTTCAAAATTCTAATTGTATCTTACACATTATTGGGACCTGGTAGGCACGGTTTCTATCAAATGGATTGATTCGAGGTGAGCATGCAAGCAATAATGAAGCATCGACTCAACAACTAAGTTAATGAGAAACATTACTAGTTGTAGATGCCATATCCTTACCGAAGTACTGGAGTTCTCAAAAGAATTAAGCTCTGAAAAAACTAAAGACTTACAAGATACAAGTCAACGTAATCAAGTTGTAGATCCCTCAAAGTTCCTGCGAATGCCTCTGACACATCTTCTGGAGCATGATTAGAGCACCTATATGGATTATCTCATTTTTTTAAAACTCAGCAAATGGGCACCAAGCACTATTGAAACATTAACCAATACCTAACCACAGGGACAGCACCTCTCAGGAAATTTTCCCATGGTAGGGTGTGGAAGAGATAGAAACAAACCAGAGTTTTGAGGTAATAAATAAATCCTCGCGCTTCACCACGCCGTCTTGGAAGAGTTTCTTCAGAGCCAAACCAACCTAAAAGGACCAATTCCAAAAATTAGAAGATACTGCTCAAGCATAACTCAATACCTCCATGCTTAAGGTAGAGTCATTTACTTTAATTCAGGAAGAACAACAAAAACGGTGCGCAACAAATCGCCATAGATCTATAGTTATAGGCTTATAGCCATCACATGAAGATCATGGGCCATCATAACTGTAGGAATCATCATGTTCTGTTGGGGATGATCACGATGACTCCTACAGTTATGATGGCTCGTGATCTTCATTGTAATAACCTTCTGATATCAGTTGCAGTTTCAGTTTCGGCTTTCCGTTTTCTTTCTTCATTTTTTTTTTTAGTGTTTCAGAATTTTGGAAATAGAAATAAAAATCGAAAACTTTTTTACTTTAGACTTTTGTTCTACAAGGATTGAAACCGAACCATTATACAGGGGAAAAAAAAGGAAAAGAAAACTGTAAATGACACCAAACGGCGACTAGAAAATCCATAATAATAATAAAAATAAAAGCAATTACCTCCTCCTCATTTCTATAAGCTTGAGCACAATCAATATGGCGGTATCCGATCTGCATGGGAACTAAATAAATAAATAAATATATTTATAAAAAAACTGAAAGGCTAGATTAATAATAGGAAAACCTTGACGGCGGCAGTCACGGCAGCACCGACGACACCTGGATCAGACTGCCAGGTGCCGAGCCCAACCGACGGCATCTTAGCTCCTGTGTTTAATTCGAAGAATCGTATCTCATTTGCCATTTTTTCGCTGTGTTTTTAATTGCAATACGCAGATTTAGAGCGGCAAAATTAAAAGACAAAAAAAAGGGGAAAGAAAACAAGGGAAGAGAAAGGGCCAAGGATCGCAATGTGAATGAAGACAAATGTTGTTCTTGCTTATAAAGAAAACCGGCGGGATGAATCAGAATTCAGGAGCCACGTGTAATCATTTATCTGGTGTATTACTACGTAGTTTACTGCTACCACTAGTCTGTGATGCTTATCGGAGCCGTCGAAACTTAAAAGTCTTGATTCGATTTAAATGAATGGTCTTTGTTAAAGAAAATAAAAAAAGGAAAAAATGGGAGGGAATGGAAAGGTAAAGGGTAATTACTTGTCTAATATGCCCAAGTTAGGTTCCTATTAAATTATTTTGGATAATAAAATTCACATTACTTAGCAAGTTGATTCTAAGAAATTTTTAAAAACTTTTACTTAAAAAATATTATTTTAATTTTTTAAATTATTAAACCAATATTGTTTTAAAATTAACACTAATTAACTTTATAATTTATAAATTAACTTAATGACTAATAGGTTCACCTAAAAATCTAATGATTTGGCTTAGAGCCAAGTTAGATATCAAATTATGGCTAATACTTTATAATTTATAAACTGATGTTTTTTTTTCTTGCTCTATATTCAAATATCAAAATTAATACATCTCTAATTTTAAGGAATGTAGCTTGATTGGTCAAGTTTCAAGTTTGTTATCTAGAGGTCACCAATTCGAGTTTCATAAATTTCAGGACCACTGGAGACTTATATAGTCGTTAACTTCAAAGCCGGTAGGATTAGTCAAGATACACGCAAGCTAACCCGAACACTTATGTTAATAAAAAAAAAATACATCTCTTTTTTCTCTTCTCCCATCCAAATTCTTTCCATCCTTTTAAACACTATCACCTTATTTGAAATCAAATTATATGCTACTACTGATTAATATAATTTTAATGTTTATTTTTTATTCTTAGATATAAAAGGATGTATATACACAACCTTTATTTCTCATTATCGGAGTTAAATAAGATATGATACAAAAACCAACACCAATCAAATTTGATTTTCACATTATAGATGTACTATTAGATGTTTCTTTTTCACTTTCTATATGGGTTGGGGAAAGGGATATATTTTTTTTTATTATTAACGTGATGTTTAAGCCAGTTTTCACATATCTCAACTAGTTCTATGAACTTTAAAGTTAATAACCATATAAACTTTTAATGACTTATTATATTAGCAATCATAGGGCTCGAACTTGAAATTACACAGGAAACAAACCCTTTAATCTCAAAATCTTACTATTAAATCACTTACTAGATGGTTAAGATAACCGGGATATTAAATCGGTCGGTGAAGGTCCCTCTTAGATTCTGCTTCTTGTTCATTTGCTTCTCGTGAAAGAGATTTACTAATGGTATTTATATGTTATTTATGTTGATAGGAATGCTTTGAGGGGCCGGCCGGCCTGAACCAAACCCCTAACCAGAACAATAATGTCACCACATAGCGCACGGAAAACACTTACACATACAATCTGAAGCTTCGCCAGAAAACAAATGCTTCGAGATGGCAGCTTTTCATGGTTAAAACGAAGAAAAAATAATATAGAAGTGAATTTTAGTCACAAAAGGATAAATTATATTTCTTTATCCTTGGAAGTTTGAAATTTTGAGCATTTTGTTAACGGGTAGGAATTCAAAAAAAAATTAGAATACGAAGAGGGTACTTCAGGGTAACTTTTTGTGTTTAGATTTTGGCCAAATTTTGGGGTTGTATGGAGCTGCTTCTATTTCGTGATTTTTAAAATTATTTTTTAAAAAGTTTTAAATTATTTTAATATATTAATATTAAAAATAATTTTTAAAAATTAAAAAAATTAATTATTACTAAACTCCACCCAAATTCATCCTTCTAGCATTATTATTATTAAAATAATAATAAATAAATAACCTTTACCCATCCTAAGACTAAATTGCTTCAGGAATAGTCCAATGACTTGACTAAATTAAGGATAGTCCAAATAAGTAGGTACTCATTATTGTATGTGTCAAACATCATTCTTTTCATTAACTTGTAGGTTAAATTAACTTCTTCTTTTTAATGTAAAAAAAATAATTGTTAATATGTTTTTATTTCTTAAATTAAACTATATAAAAATTAATTTGATATAAACAGGTTGACTTAATAAATTAAAAAAAATAATAAAAATACAATTTTGATTTAAAAAAATTAGACGAACATCTTTTTTAAAATATTAAAATAAAAACATATTAGCTCGACTTGAATCATCTTAAACTAACCTGTCAAATCCTTTATTTAGGTTATGAAATCATGTTAACTCTACAAAAAACAAATAAAAAAAATATTAAACTCAACTCTTAATCAATCATGTATGTTGAATGATGAAATTGAAAACAAAAATTAACTAAAAATATAAGTTGATTCAATTCAATTTAACTTGTCAAACATGAATCATCAACCAGAATAACCTAATAGAAACAAAATCAAAACAATGACATTTAGATCTCCGAACTAGCATAAGGAATGGACTTGACTAAATTAAGGATAATATGATAAGATAGGTACTCATAATTATGATTGCATGTGTGTGTAGTTATCATTATTATCCACGCTATGTTGTAGGTTAGATAAAATTTTTAATGTAAAAAAAAATCTAATAATGTTAATGTGTTTTTTAGAAAAACAAATTAAACTATATGAGAATTGATCTTATATGAACTGATTGGCTTGATAGATTCAAAGACAACCCAACAATCGATAAAAATGCAATTTGATTTAAAAAAATTAAGATGATATCCTTTTTAAAATATTAAAACGATAAAATATTAGATCGACTTAAATCAACTCGAAGTTAATCTTACCAAATCCGTTAAAGACTATGATAACCCTATAGAAAACAAATAAAAAACTATTAAATCCATTTCTCAATCAATCCAGTGTTGAAGGATGATATTGAAAACAAAACATAACTAAAAAAATAAGTTGAGTCACCATGTACATGGGTTATAAAACTAGAATAACTCTATAGAAATGAAATAAAATAAAAATATGAAACTTAATTCACAATCAATCCAATGTTAAAGGGTGAAATTAAAAAAAAAAAAACAATGACATAAAAAAACTATACGAAGTCAATCGATTAAATCTGTGACCCAGGTTATGAGACCGAAATAACCTCATAGAATGCAAACAGAAAAACATTATGAAGCCTAATTTTCAATTAACCTAATATTGAAAAATAAAATTAAGAAAAAATCCAACTAAGAAAAGGACAAAAAGAACTCGAGTCAACTAGACTAACCCAAGACCCGAGTTATAAAACCTTGATAACCACATAAAAAGTAAATAAAAAAACCAATCCCATTCAATTCAATTTTGAAGGATTAAATTGAGAAAATAAATAAATAGTGACAAAAAATGATCTGAGTCAACTTGAATTAATCTACCAAACCCGAGTCAAAAGACTGGGATAACTCCATAGAAAGTGATTCGGAAAACATTTTAGAGTTTGATTCCCAATCAATCTAATATTGAATGATAAAATTGAAAAAAAATTAAAAAAAATAACATGAGTCAACACGGCTAACCCATAAAATTGATGACTCATATTATGAGATTAGAATAATTTCATTGAAAACAAATCAAAATAAATTATGAAGCTCTATATCTAATAAACTCAATATTAAAGGATGAAATTGAAAAATAAATATTGAAAAATTTTAGGACCAAAGTAACAAAAAAAAAAAGGCTTGGCTTTTCACTGTTTATTACTACAATAAAACACCAAACCCTTTCAATATATATTAACTAGTTATTCACCCTCGCTTCACCATGGGTTGGATAATTGTTTTTAGTAAAAATATAAACATGCAAGCTTTCAGTTTTTTTTTTTAAAATATTATAATTATAAATAAAAAAGCCTATGCATGCATTTAATTAAATACATTAAGAATCATTTGTGTCAATAAATGCAATAAACAGGGTGTTAACGCGTCTATTCAACTTGTATCGTTGTAGGTTGAATTTTTTTTTTTAACACAAAAAAATTAATGTGTAGGTGCTAATTAGTATATTTTCTAACATTGAGTAAAAAAATATAACTGTGAATAAAAAATTTAATACTTACATATAATAAAATATAATAAAAATTATATACGTTAATAAAAATATGTAAAATCTCAAGGTTAGTTTTTAACATAGCAAAACAATGGAGGGATGTTACAATTGCAAAAATATGCAAAAACAAATTCGGGCTAAAAAAAAGCTACTCCGCAGCTATATGTTTTAAGACCTTTAACTGGCCTCTCCTGAATGATAAAATCACGAATTAATTGCTTAGAACCTCCCCATGATATCCACAAACCACTTCATGATTCAAAAATATAGTAAATGAAACAGGTGCACACAAAAGTTCACAGGCATAAGACATTGAGGAAGAAATAACCAGCCACTTGCATGTTTAATTTTAGAAAACTTGGCTAACAAATCTTCAGGAAGAGACCAATCCAAAAATGTTAAAGTTTTCCTTAACCCTTGCCTCATTAGTGCTCTTAGGTAACACATTGTGGCCCATTTAAAGTCCCCACCTAAGAGCTACTTGTGCTGGAGATTTTCCTAATTTCTCCGCAATCATATTAAGAATTGAATTCTTTAGAGCTTGAGTCTTGATGGTTCCCGAACCTGGGGAACTTAGAGGTGAATACCCCTAAAGAAAAGAAAAGAAAAGAGAAAAAAGAATCCATAATAATTGTTTTTATTTGCATTCAACTAAGAGAAGATCTACTTCTATTTCTTACTCACAGAACTTGGATTGATAAAAAATTCATGAAGCTTTGGCTACTGCCACACATGGTTACATTCCACTTGATTAACAGTTGGAGGTACATGAGCCACTCCTAGCAAATCCCAATTTTTTTTTATTTGAAATTACCAACTCCAATAGCACGAGCCTTGCCAGAATCATGAAGTGACCCGGCCGCTCTTTATGCTTCCAGTAGTGCCCGTTTGGCATTGAGGTGCAACTTGTTTTTGGGGAAAATTAAAAAAAAAAAAATTTACTAAAATTGAGTGCGGTTTGTACTTTTTAGATCGTTTTGATGTGCTGATATCAAAAATAATTTTTAAAAAATAAAAAAAAAATTATTGGCATGCTTTTCGGCACGAAAAGCTATTTGAAAAGCAACCGCTACCACACTTCCAAACACCCTAGCTCTTGGAAGAACCCTTCTTCATGTTGACAGGCCAATGGACCTTTAGACATTTCACCACATTTTAGTGACAAAATTAATTGCACATTTGTTTTTAAATTTTTTATTTCAAAAACATAAAAGAAATGCTGGTATGAATATTGATTATAATAACATACTAGATACATATCTACATAGTCAAGTTGCAAGTCCTGCAAAGTTGTCTCTAATGCCTTTGGTGCATCGATCTTCCTGTGCATGATCATTTCTCCTGTAGATCATCGAACATGCTCTTACAAACTGGACAGATTGACTTGCTTAAGGATGTTATGTTTTGAAGGGCATATGAAGAAAAAGGATAATTAAATCCCTTAACATATACCAAAGTTTCGGAGTGATCCACAATTTTTCACGCCTTCCTACCTCGTTGTCAAATAGCTTCTTCCATGCACAACCAATCTATAGAAAACCAGCAATCAATTCCAGACATCAACACGTGATCTTTTTATTTACCAAAAAAAAAAAAGGAAAAAAAATGAATGGCCTTTTTTAAATTTTCTTATAAAAACTGAAGCACAACTTATGGAAAGAAAACTATGCGGTAGACAGAATCGTAACCTCTTTCTCATTGCAGTAAAATCAAGTGCAATCAATGAGCCTGTATTAAACACATACCAAAACCTCAATCACTAATATTTTAGAAGGGAAAATGGGGAATCATGTCCGATTTAGAATCCAAAATAATCCTTAATGGATCATGCATTCTAGCAAAATAAAATAAGAGATATAATTTTTTTTTCTTATTAAATTATTAAGGATAAAAATAAAATACCTTAATAACAGTAGTGATTATTAGTATATATGCCGTGTAGCTAATTGATTGGTTTTATGTGGCATTGACTATGGTAGTGTTTGGGAATCCGACCCAGCGTTGTTTGATGAAAATTAAAAAAATTTCTTTTTTGCTTAAAATTATTTTTTAATGTTTTTGGATAGTTTTGATGTACTAATGTCAAAATAAATTTTTAAAAATAAAAAAATATATTATCTTGATACATTTTCGAGCGAAAAGCACTCCGAACAATAACCGTTATCACAATACTAAACACTACATTTGTTCATTTAAATACATTTAATTTATTAATAAAAACTTATTTATCTCTAATATTTATCAAATATTTGATTAATGAATTTAGAGTAAAAATAATGTCATTGAGACAAAAATGCTGTCAAGGCTGATATATATATATATATATATATATATATATATATATATATTATTTCATTTATGAAAAAAAAAAACAATTGCTCTCATAAGTTGAGATATAAAAGATACCTATAACTAATATGTAAGTGCTTGTCAAATGACATGTATATATACTGAACTGACTTGCATGAGAATACCATATGAGGAGATCACTTATGTTTATAAAAAGGCTTACATAATAGTTGTGTAAATGATCTTTAGACTTGAAATCACTAAATTATCTTATATATAGAATGTTATGCTTTGATTCTACTCCATGTTATCATAATTAAGGGTTAAAAATAAAAAGATATTAGATATAACAAAAACTATATGAAAGTATTTGAGTACTCGAGAGAAAATTCATCAACTTAAGTGAATTAGAAAAAAAAATTTTATATGTTCTCAAATAGTATTGATTATAAATCCTTGTGTAAGATGTAATGAGATTTAGATTTTTTTAAAATAATTAATGACTATGGTATTGAGATCAAATATGATTTAATAGAGTAAATACACTCCATGCTATAATGTCTAAATCGAGACATTGTTGATGAAATGATAATAATTACATTATGAAATTAATTACTAAAAAATTAAATCAAATCACTTATAACTTTCATAATAGTTTTGTGAAGAGAGTTCAGACGTTTTTATAATGTATTGTAATGGGGTTTTCTAATCATATTGTCCTGGATATAATAGGATTCTAGGTTTGTGAATGTTAGGTTTCTTGAACATTTTGGTTCTAACATGAGCTTTTCCTTTTTATCTTAGGTTTGTGAATGTTAGGTTTCTTTAACATTTTGGTTCTAACATGAGCTCTCTCTCTCTCTCTTTTTTTTATATATATACATGTAGATGAATTTTAAAATTTCCAAGTTATTTTATCATCTTTCTCATAAATAAATTAGTAGATATTCTCTCTCAACCAAATAATTATAATTAAATAATTAATAACTCCATGTACTCTAATTTAACTTTTCAACCAATACAAAGAGCATAAAAAAGTAAGAACTTCTTACTAGAAAAAGATTGTTAATTGTATTAAATAATTAAATACAAGCAAAGATTTATTATAAAAGATCATTTTCTTAATTAATTTACAATTTGAAAACTATGATATTTTCATGGATATAACTCTTTACAATTTTCTTTACATTTTTCTTTTGAATTCTAACTCATAATTGATTAGAAAATATGAATCTCTCCTTCTCCATCTTCCGCTACCATTTACTTTATTTCTTAAATTTTTGTTTGAATTCATCCTTTTTTTTTTTTTTTTCTCATTTTATCATCCAAGATTTAATGTGAAAAATTAAAATTGATTGGTGATTTTTCTCACTGTTTCCCTATTTAGTAAAGAAAAAGGCGATCCTTTTTCTCTGTGTTTGATAATTCTAATCTCGATTTCAGTTTATATCATATTTAATCATCACTATTTTATTTTTTTAAAATGAATTTGTGAGGACCTTAATAACTAAAATCGAAGATGCACATTACACTGCAAGAGTAACACCTAGGGGATCAAGTCCTAACCCGTGTCAATATGAATAGCGTGAAGAACGTTTCCAAGAAGTGGGGGTGTCTCGCATGGCGTCATAAAAAGTCCATGACGCAACGTCACATCCTTATCTCCTGGGCTTGTTCATCTATACGTAGTAGATTTTAATGGAATCTTAAGACATCGTGTCGATGGGAACCGAAATTACGACAGATGTTTGTTTAAAAACTTTTTTTTTTTTCTTTTTTAAGAAAAATTTTATCTACACAATTACGGGTCGGGTGGGTTGATGATAGAAAACGCGGTGGTTATTATTTTTTAAAATAGTTTATATTTAAAAATAAATTAAAATAATATATATTTTTAAAAATTTATTTTTAACTTGTGTCTCTATCAAAGATAAAATAAAAAATATAAAAAAAATTAATTTTAAATAAAAAAATTAAATTTAGCAAACTATTCAATTTGAAATGAGTGCTTTTTTTCTACACGAACTGAGAAAGGGACACGGCATCCATTGTAGGACGGTGTCCTTTTTGAACAGCTTCGAGTGGTGAGCCCATTCCTCAACTATCCGTAATTAGAGTTAAACCAGTCCAACTGAACATGAGATTCTGATTGTGATTGAAAACTATAAACCAGTCTCTTCAACCAGATTGATAATCTAGTCTCTCAAATCTGTGACTGATTTGATGAGAGTGACATTGAAACCTAGGGTTTTGCTTGAAGGGTTCTCTGAATAAGAGAAGGGCCCTTTGGTTATTGAGAGAGAGAGAGAGAGTGAGTGGAAAATGAAGGAGATAATAGGAGGGCCGGGGACAGTGAGTGGGTTATTACTGAGAATAGGACAATTCGTTTTTGCTGCAGCTTCAATTTCAGTCATGACCTCTGCCATTGGCTTCTCTACCTACACTTCTTTCTGGTACCTATTTTTTCAACCTTTCCTTTTTATGTTTTATTTCTTTTTGCCTCTTCTTCTTTTCTTTTCTATTTACTTGTTATTTATTCGACAGTGATTAGATTACTTATTTTTATGATGTTTCATTATGTATGCAAGGAATTAGAATGCCCCTTTTTTGCCCTTTTCGAACATTATTGTTATTTGTAATTTGTTGAGTTTTAGTAATTTACATGAGATTTAGACTAGTGCAGATTGGGAAGCTTGCGTCTTGAAAGCTTTATGTGGGACTTGGAACATTTGTAGTTTGTTTTTCTCTGTAGATGCATGAATACCTCTTCGAAGCAGCTACTGTCAATCTGTCATTGAATTTTTGAGTTAATAATTGTAGATGATGTGTCGACCAATTGGCATGAATAAGCTTTAAATACTGATACTGGATAAGTGTTTGTGTGTAATGTCTCTTGCAATGTTGAAAATGAGCTTCTGTTGTTTGATCGTTGTTCTTGCTTCTTTATTTGTAAGTCAATGTCCATTTCCTTTTCCTTTTCCTTTTCCTTTTTCCTTCCTGTAGATTTAGCAGTTATTTTGCCTTCTATCCTTATAATGTTATTAGGTTAGTGGGGCTAATTGAAGTAAGAGCATGTTGACTGCTTGCCCGCTCCTCATGTACATGTATCTATGATATGTTCACATGCACTTTTATTTTTATTCACTATTGAATTCATCTCTCAAGCATTTGTCATTCATCTCTTTTGATGGTTATGTGGTTCTCTGGCTCAGCTATTTGATTGCATCAATGGGGCTTCAACTTTTGTGGAGCTTTGGACTTGCATGTCTTGACATTTATGCTTTGAGGAGAAAGAAAGACCTCCAAAATCCTGTCTTAGTGAGCCTCTTCGTTGTAGGTGATTGGGTACTGCTCTTGTCCTTTAGACTACTGCTCAGTCCTGATTAATTCTCTCTTTTACTGGAAAATTGTCTAGTTGATTTAAGCCAAAGCTTGTGCATGAATATATATTGCCAGTAATGTTAAGGCACCGATTGGACCTTACCAATTTCATGCATCAGCTATTATTTTGTTCCACTTGATTTTCTATTTATTCCTTTCTTGAGTAAATGGTTTTAATTAAGACAGGCATGTTTGGCATGTTGGCAGTGTGGTAGCGGTTGCTTTTCAAATAACTTTTCGTGCCGAAATGCATGCCAATGATGTTTTTTCATTTTTTAAAAATCATTTTTGATATCAGCACATCAAAATGATCTAAAAAGTACAAACCGCATTAAATTTTAGCAAAAAAAAAAAAAATTTCAAATTTGGTGGGAACGCGGTTTGCACTGCGTTCCCAAACGCATAGAGAGGGGCTTGAAGATTTGCTGTCCAAGCACAGACATAGCTAGGCTATTGCTATTTATTTTGTTTAGGAGCATGGTAAGGTGGTTCCCTCATGAACTGGTTTCTAATTTTAACAAGGCTGTACTCATCACAAAAGACTACAAAAGGATCTAGTAAAGGACTTATGTATGCCATTCAGCTTAAATGTTTTTGAATGGTAAAGCAAGAAGTCCTTGATCATAAATCTCTATTCAATCATCTAGTAGCCATATCAAAAAGAAATTGAAGCAACATTCCCCCCCTGTTATTTCCACCGTTGCACATGGCTTAGGAATGACCACATTGAATACTAGTACAATGTGCTTTCAACTTTTGAATGGTGTTCAATGTCTCGGGCAGCTTCGACATTTAATGATCTTGTGAGAGATGCTTTTGAAGATCTCCATAAGTAAATTTAAGCAAATAAAATTGAATGTGGAAAATTCTTGGAGCCAAGGAGGCATTATGAGGGTCTAAATGTTAATAGAATATTCTTGAAGCTGAATTGTGTGTGACTAGGATCATCCTTAGCAAAAAGGTGATTCTACAAATTCAGGCGTGGACATAAAAAGTGCCTGAGACTTCCCTCCTGCCTTGGAATTGTTCTAGGTTCCTATCCGGTCTTTCCTTAGAGAGAATTGTGCAAATGTTGTTTTGACCAGTTTTGAAAACTAGCTAGGCAGGTCTTTTTTTTTCACCAGCTTTGAGTCTTGCTCACCCCTCACCCAATATAGACCAGCTTGCAACTGTTAACTTGAGGACTTTGCGTTGAAAATAATGCCGCCAGTGTACATCTAGAAAGCGAGTTTGGATACTGAATGACATAACTGGAACTTATGTTGGCAGCTTACCTCATTTATGATGTGAACTTGGGTAATAGTTGGAATGACAAATAATAGCTTGAACTTGCAGGTAACAGCTATGCTATCACTTGCAGCTGCATGCTCATCAGCAGGTGTTGTTGTTCTTTATGCTAGGGACATGAACTTTTGCAAGATCCATCCAGAACTTCCATGTAGCAGGTATGAGATTTCCATACTCTTGGCGTTCATCACCTGGCTTCAAGTCAGTATATCATCTCATGTGATGTTCTGGATCCTAGCCTCGGTGTAGTAGTTGATATGTGTCTGTTTCCAAGAGTTGCAGAGTACACAAATGGTAATATTCTCTGCTTCACATGTAAATTTTTATCCCACTCTAACATGCCTTAATTTTGGACAATTTTCGGGATTCCCCTGTTTGTTTGCTATTTGTTATGAGTTTTCCTTAGGCAAATGAATGTTTTGGTTAATGATCATGTGTTCATATAAGCTCTCCATGTCCTCACTTGCTTCCAAAACTTGACCTAAAGTTTGAGCGAACTATAACATATAACATTTAGAGTTTGGAAATGCCGTTCTCATAACTAACCGGTAATTAGTAGGAAAAATCAGCCTGGTCTGATGTTCATTTCCTTTTATTTATGGAAATTTCATATTTGGTCAGATAAACGTAAATGCAAAAGAATTATCATGAAAGAAGGATCACACATACTCGGAAAGAATGCTCTTTTTTTCTTTGAGTTAGGCCAATTCTCATTGTTACTAGCATACAAGAGCGAAATGAAATTGTTGGAAAAAAAATTCTCAAAAAGCAGTGCTGTGAAGTACGGATGAACTGTGGATGAAGAAGGACCCCTGCCTGCCACAAAGCACTGGCTGTCTGTTATAGGTAACTGACGGACAATAGGCTGTCGACGTAGTTAAGGGCAGATTCTATAAATTAAGGACTGTTCATGAGGGACAAAGCAATGCTACGTTTCTCTTATTCATCAGTGTCCTGTTTGTAATCTTTGTTTCAGAAGTATATTTGCTTTAGATCATGGCCAAGGCCTCTTGTAATGGACTTTTTAATGAGATTTGCCCTTTTAAGTTCCTTTGATGAATGCTTTTCTTCGCTCAAAAAACAAAAAGAAAAAGGAAAGGGCGATCAAGTTCATGGAGATGCATGGATATTCATTTCAACCCATTAAAATACAGTCGGCGTCTATAAGAGGCCCGGCAGAGTTGAGTCAGCCCTGTTTCCCTCTTTCTAATCTATCACTGGCCTCTCCAAGTTGCTGGAAATAATTTGTATAGGTTTATCTTTCTCAGCCCTGATGGGTGCGTACATCTAATAGGTTTACCTCTCTCTCTCAAACCAGATCAAAACAAACAGAAGATTTGATCATGGCTGTCGCTGAGCATAAATGTAATCAGTTTCCTTGATCCCTCATTGGTAATGGGGCATGGATATTCCCATTTTCATCAATAAATTAATAGTCCTAAACGGCTTAAAAAATAAAAACAATGGACACCGGATCATTACCTGATGAGAAGAAATGGGGACCTAGTTCATCCAATCATACGAAAGGGATTCGCAACAATGATATTGGCATCCAGTTCGTCCACCAATCAAACGGTTTGGATCCACATGAATTCTTGATTTTTTTATTAACAGCTTATAACTAGATTGAGTTTAAACAAGTCAAGTTAAGAGTGTATTTAGTAGTTTTTTTTTTTTTTGACTCGAAACAGTTTTTTTAAAATAAAAAATAGTATAAGGTAGAATTCCTTCATCAAAAGTTTTTTAAAAATAAATTTGAAGTTATTAATACTTCTAATTAAAGTAATTTTTTTATTCAATTTTACAATCAACATTTGATTATACAACAAAGAACTATAGAGCTCAGAAGTGCAACTCTTTTTATTATAACAGTAACCAAAACACTACCTAAAAACCGTACAAACAAGCAGTACATTTAAAATGACAGCAACAGTAAGAGAAACATGTTATTGCTTGAGGTCGAGGTCATCAGGATTTGCCTGGGGTCATAGTTTGAGGTCACCGTGCCAGTGAAATTAATGAAAAAAAGAAAAAGAAAACTCCAAGCTTGATAAGCAGTCTAGTTTTACTACATTGTAAACGCAAAAATGCTTCGATTTTGTTATAGCAAACATCTGATACAAATTCATCACAAGAAAATCGCTCAGTGTTGAATACGATTAACCAAACAAAGGAAAATTAAATAAAGAGTAACAATGAGGGGGGGGGGATCAAGACAATTGTTTGAGTTTCTACAGTAACATTTTTCCTCATTCAGAGTGAGCAGTTTATCAGTTAGTAAGAATGGCTATGGACAAACAAGGAGAAAAACCTCAAAGCTCACATGACAATTTCTGGCTTCAAAATGCTAGACTTTATTTCCTTATGAGGCAGGACAACACCCCCATTACTGTAAACTTCATCGCCAACATGAACATCTTCTCCTAAGATTGTCATGTTCTCTATGCGAGCCCATCTCCCCACAGTGGAATGCCATCCAATGATACTACTAGAGATGCATGCATGCTTCTTGATACGCACTCCCCGCATCACAGTGCAGCGGGAAAGCCTAACTCCTGAGTCTATTATGCAACCTGGGCCGATTGCTACATCTGGTCCGATTAGACATCCTTCTCCAATTACTGCACTCTCATCAACCAAAACATTTCCAACAATGTTTGGTCCAGTCGCCAGTTTTGGAGAGGACATTTTCCGCAAAGAATCCAGGTATAGTCTCAGACCTGTAACGTAGTCTTTTGGCTGTCCAATGTCCATCCAGAACCCAGGCAGGACCATGGCAAAAAGTTTATTCTCTGCTGCAATCTTTGGGAAGACTTCTTTCTCTATTGAGGTGGGCCTCAGTTCAATCCGATCGAGAACAGAGGGGTTCAACAAGTAGATTCCAGCATTGATCTTGTTACCTACAAATATTTTTGGCTTCTCAACAAATTTCTCAACCTTCCCGCTAGTTTCTTCCAGCAGCACCACACCATACTTTGATGGTTCATCCACCTGTGACATGAAAAATTGGTTTAACATATAGGGAGCAGGCTTGGTGCCTGGGAAAAAGCAAAACAATAGATTCAACTCACCTTGGTTACCATAATGGAAGCCTCCCCTCCATGGCCTTTGTGAAATTCAATCATTTGTTTTAACGGATACTCACTTATAACATCACTGTTGAGGACAAAAAAGGGTGCACCGGAATCGTCAATGAGCTTATCTCTAGCTAGGGCTAAAGGACCTGCTGTGCCAAGTGGCTCAGTCTCTTGTGAGCAGGTGATCTTAATTGCAAGCTTTTTCTCGTATTCTTTCAAGAAATTCAGCATAACCTGAATTTAAAAGTACATAATTACAGGGCATCGTAAGAAAATCCAACTGCAATATTAATACATGAATATGATATGGAATTTCAGTGGAAAGGTGATCCTCTGAATTGTTGTTGTTACCTCTGGCTGGTAGTTAATTGCCAAGACCACTTCAGTGACTCCAATTGCTTTGAGAGCTTCAATCTGTTTATAAGAAATTCAATAATGCATCATACACGTAGCTGGCATGCGCTTCTTATCGGGTACAGAACAATTAAATAGAAAAACCATGGCCAGGGAAGTTGCTCAGTCTCAAAAAAATGAAATCCAAAACAGTAAATTCACTAATAAATAGTAGGTTAGCCAATGACAAGAAGCAATCTTGAAGTAACAATTTACTTTTTTTCTGTAAAGAAGAATCAAATTTCAATCAATACATACATGCATACTCATTAGTTATGTGGGGGTGGAAAGTCGGGATACAGAGCAGTAGATACTCCTATGTCCTATTTAAATAACCCTTAATATGAAATTTATCAAGTAATACCTGATGCAGTATCATGGGTTTGTTAGCAAAATCAACCAGCGGCTTCGGTACACTGAGGGTTAAAGGCCTCAAACGAGTCCCAAATCCTCCAACAAGAATGAGTGCCTTCATTTTGTTAAGCTCTCAACCTAGATCCTCTTCTCCTGGATTTTCAAAATAAAAAATTGGGATGAAATGGGATCATTTGATTGGTTCAAACCAACAAATATCACAAGAGGAAAGATTTGGATGGATTCGATCTCCAAAATAATCAGAGACAACAAGTTCCTTTATCAAAACCCAAATACGGTAAACATGCTTGATGTGGTTTAACAAAATAAAAAGGAAAAAAAGAAAAAAAGGGGACTATAGATTGATCTCAAAGCGACAGAAGTGAAGAAAACGTACTCTGTTGATTCGAACTTTAGACTTGGGAATGGTAGATTAATGGCTGGCTGGTGCTGTGATCGGCTATGAT
Source organism: Populus alba (assembly GCF_005239225.2). Lineage (NCBI taxonomy): Eukaryota > Viridiplantae > Streptophyta > Magnoliopsida > Malpighiales > Salicaceae > Populus > Populus alba. The sequence goes on along the minus strand of NC_133289.1, from coordinate 7,608,025 downwards.
GGTTATGGAGACTAATCTATCTTGTACAAGAAAAGGGGTAATAGTGATGAGAGAAATTAGAAATCTTGAATGAGACGCTGTTTCTCAATCAAGGAACGGAATCGCGTTCGCATAGAGCAAGGCTTTTGACAGTCGCCGACTTGCTTCTCCTCTGTTTTATTATTTCTCTCGTCTCTTTAACTTAACGACAGAATTTTCAAAATATTATTTTTGTGCTAAGTTATTATTATTATTATTTTTAAAAAAGAAGGTATAAGAAACCTTGTTTTACACCCTTCATGATTTAGTTTTTTTGGAAGTGTACTAGTTATTATATTTAAAAGTACTTTTTATTTTAAAAAATATTTTAATAATTTTTTTTATTTTTTAAAAATTATTTTTGAGATCAGCACATCAATATAATTTGAAAATATAAAAAATATATTAATTTAAAAAAAAAAAAAATTAAATTTTTTAAAAATATTTTTCAAACATAAGGCGAAACGCACTCTAACCAAACAGAGAAAAATTAATATTGTGAGCTTCATCCTAACTCAACTAATCCTAGTTTTAGAGTTAAGAATAGAAAGGATAACTAAACTAATATTCTAAAATCTGATTCCAAACACAATATTGTTTATTGATTTAGGTTTGTTCCGATAGTTTTTTCTTTGTGTTAGTTAGCCTCCTCTTCGGTATGATTTTCTAATGCATCAATATATTTTTTTATATGTTTGCTTAAAAGTTAATTATTAAAAAAACTAAAAGTAAGGTAATAACTCAACGTATTAATTAGACTTGGTAGAATGTCAAGCCTATATAATACAAGTCTAACTTACTTTCAAGTCCAATATCCTTGAGTTTAACTGCGAGTCGAGTTGTATACATGAGTCTAATAAGATATTGGATCCAATTTTTTTTTGGTTTAACTATGTATTGAGCCTAAAAGCATATAAATTTAGCAAAATGACATACCCAACATCATTTGGTTCAACTATGTGTTGGGTCTAAGATCATGTGGGTCTAATATTAATACCCTTGGATTTATCAACGCGCTGAGCCCAAGAACATGTAGGTTTAACGATATGCCATACCAAAACATCTTTAAGTTCGACTATGCACTGAATTTAAATGCATGTGGGTTTGAAAATGTGGCAAACCAAACATCCTTAGGCTCGACTATGCGTTGAGCCCAAGTGTATGCGGGTTTAACAAGATACCAGACCCAAATATCATTGGATCATGCCATGTGCTTAGCCCAAGAACCTGTGGGTTTGGTAAGGTGTCAAACTCAACATCCTTGTGTTCAGCTATGCACGAAGCCTAACTGCTTGTGGGTCTAGTAAGACGTCAAACCCTAAATGCCTTAGATTTAGCTACGTGCTAAGCCCAAGTGTGTATGGATCTGACAAGGTGTCACACTCATGACCCTTGAGTTTGGAGTCATTCTAAGTTGAATACATATAGAGCTGATAATCTTTTTAGGTTTCATGTTGAGTCGCATGAATTTGTTTGTTTATTCTCATGTCTTTTAACATAAAATGTTAAAAGTCAAGAATAATCATTCTCCTATATCTATAAGTGCATAAAAGTCTCCAAACGACCTACCATAATTCCATTAATATTAATTTTGTGTAAAAGATATCTATCCATTGGTAATGTTGTCAAGAAGAAATAATACTTTAACCCCTTCATTCAAGTACCATGATAATGTTTAAAGGTTATATATACCCTTTGCACTACTCAGGTAAAAGGTTCACGTTTTTCTAATTCTTTATTCATGTTCTTATTTTATAGAACATTTATCATACATAACTAAGAAAAAAAACATTTTTATTCTTAAGAATTTAAAGTTCATTCTCTTAATTTTTACAATTTCTTATTGAAAGACATTAACTTTATCAATGAAGGGTTCCTAAATCTCACCAAATTAAAAGGATTGTTTTGCAGGTTCTGGGTTTTTTTTATCATTAATCATCAACTTCTTAAACTCTAGAGAAATGAACATTAACGTGAACGTGTGATCATCTTCTATCTAAACACTTAAAAAACCCTTATTTCTAAGCATAATAGTTAATCACAGTTTTAAACCCGGATGGGTCGAACATCAATCACTTCGACCCATCCAATGTTAAATGTGGTTTCATGCAGAGAGAAAAGGAGAGTTTATAATTTGTTTTAAAATGGCTGGGGACAGAGAGGGATGAAGGAAGTCGTGGCTCTAATAGACTCTTTTTTTATTTTTTGAATTTTCTCTCATATTTCACATTCAAAACATGTAGCATTTGCTTTTTGGAGCCATTTGGCAAAAAGGTATAAAAATTGTAATGTTACAATTAACAGCTTTTTTTTAAAAAAAATGTGAATTAAGAAAATAAAACTAGAGGGGCTCAATAAAAAAATACATTATGTTTTTTTTATTTTTGAATTTTCAAGATTACTACATTGTAATAATGATTTTGCCCTAGTATTAGCTAATAAAGTCCAAATTAAGGGCGAGGGGAATGGTTTTTTAATGAGGTTCATTTGGCATTTATCAAATTAATCAAGGGAGAATTAGTCTTCTCATATTTTTCACTATGAAATGACTTAATTACCCTTAAAAAAAATCTTTTGCTGGCATCCAAGGATTTTTTTTCTTTTAATTTTTTTTTTTTACAACCAAGTTCAATTAGGGTCTATTTAATCATTTCAATTCACCTCTTTTTTTGGTTCACCTAGGCTATCCCTTAAAGGGTCCAATAATTGGTACCAGAGCTTATGTTCTTGTTATAGGACTTAGCCATCTTAAAGTTAAAGATCATGAACTTTGGTGAACTTAAATTTCTTAGGACAATAGTATATGAAGAAGATAATATAGACTCATTTAACTCAAACTCCATTGAACAAGATGAATATACTGATATGAATTTTGATGACTTGATTACCTTATGTGAAACCTTACATATATAAAAAAAAAGATGTATAAAAACACTAATAAAAACTTGAAAAGATTCACAAAATTTTGAAAAATAAAAATAATGATTTGCTTGAAAAATATGATAGATTAACACAAGTAAATGAATCATTATATAATATTGCTAGTTGTTTCTTATCATTAGATGATTTGAAAAATGAAAATTATGCTTTAAGAAAACAATTTGAAGACGTAACTTCAATTTTAGTTAAGTTTACTCAAGCTCGAGAAATCTTGAATGTTTTGTTAGGAGAACAAAACAAGAGCCTAAATAAAAGTAGTTTAGGTTTCAATTGTGTAGAAAAACAAAAATCCAATAAGTATGTTAATCAATCTATCATGTATAGTTGTTTTTCTAAATGTTATTTTTGCAACAACAAAGGCCATTTATTGCATAAATATAGATTAAATAAAAATAATATTTCTAAAAATATGATGTGGATACCATAAGTACAATGCCTAACAAATAAAGACTAAATGTTAAAAGGATACTTAAAAATACTTCTTTCTGGAATTTTGAGAATGAAGAAGTAAGTAAAGGCAAGAAAGACAACCAAGACCTCAAACATAAGTCATGGATAAACAAGACCTCAATTCCATAATCAATAATTGAGAGGCAACTTGAAAAGGAGAAACCAATAGCAAAGGCAAGAAAGACTTTACTACCAAAAACACCAAGTTAGAAGAAATTCACATTGAAAGAATGATGATAAAAGAAATGTTGGACCCTTATTCATCAACAACAATGTGAGGAGTGTGTCACAACAATGTAAAATGCCACAATACCAAAGATATCAAATGGAAAGTAACCGGCATTGAAGGCACATGGAAAGACAACTAAGACCTATAAAAAAAGGCCTTTTGGAAGGAAAAGTCCTATGGTCCAAGTTATCAACCAAAGACCAGGAAAAAATGCATACCAATTTCAACGAGATATATATATGGTTGTTAAAATATATATAGACACACACACCTACACATACTATGTTTTCAATGGGTTCAAGCCTTATAAGGTTAAAATACCGGGTTGTTATAAATTTGATTTATCTAATAATATTTTCTATTTTTTTTTCATCTAATTGAAATAAAACCAATTTATTCAACTAAGTGGAGTCTATGACCTGAATTAATTGTGTTTTTTTATAAAATTTTTTTTTCTTAAAACATTATAATTAGTATTCAAATTTATTTTCTTATATAAATAATAATCTAAACTTTGTGAATATCAGGAATATTAATTAAATTAAAAAAAAATCTTATAATCTTGTTTTAAGGAAATTCAAACAAAATCTTGTCTTTATATTATTAAATTATAGCTTTGTACATCAAAACTTATAATTAATTAAATTTCATAGTTGTATCCTAGTTTTCCTTTGATTTGTTAGTTAATTTTTTTTTTCTATAACTTGATCCTAATTTTATTGATTAGTTAAGATTCATTTATAAAATAATTGAGAAAAGAGATGAAAGAACTACGATTTTATCAGTTAAATCTTAGGTTCACAGACATGGTGATCTTGGGAGTAGCTGGGTCAAACCTGGAGAATAACAGGGGTGATTTATGCTTATTTCTTGGATGTAAGACAGACAATTACAAAAAAAAAAAAAAAAAAAAAAGAAGAAGAAGAGGGATTTTCCAAGAGATGAAGAGAATAGAACCCTAAGGCACAAATTCTGCTTTGCTATCACGTACTGAAATAAGAAGGATTTTTCTGCAGTTAAACAAGAAGCCACCAATACCAAAATTCTTTGAAGCGCTTATTGATTGGCTATTCTAACTCATACAACTAGCTAGGTTTTAGACACCTTTCCTGCTGCAATACTAATGATGTACTCGATCTCATCTGCAACTTCTTTCATTGAAGGTCGATTCTGCCTCTTGTCATCCAAGCAAGCTGCCGCCAGGGATCCCAATGCTTTCATTGTTTCCAGTTCCAGCTTGCTAGCACCTTCCTTAAGCACCGGATCAATGACTTCCATCAGTCTATCTTCCTCAATCACGTTCTTTATATACACCACCAGGTTCACATTTTCTTCTTCTCGGTTAAAATCAATAGCCTTCTTTGAGGTCAATACCTCCAGTAGAACAACTCCAAAGCTATAAACATCACTTTTATCAGTAAGCTGAAAGTTACGGTAATATTCTGGGTCAAGATAACCAAGGGTCCCCTGAGCACAGGTGAAGATATGGCTATCGCTGCTTTCACTTGCCTCCACCAGCCTAGAAAGCCCGAAGTCAGAAACTTTGGCATTGAGTCTTTCATCAAGTAAAATGTTGCTGGACTTCACATCACGATGGTAAATGGGAGGCACGGCTGCAGAGTGAAGATAGGTTAGACCTTCTGCAGTTTGATATGCAATGCGGAGCCTTCGTTGCCAGTTGAGTGAAGTCCACTTGCCAGAATGGTGACAATGAAGGTGATCAAAGAGGGTTCCATTAGGGATATACTCATAAATCATGATAGGTTGCTCAAGCTCGACACAACAACCCAGGAGTCTTACAAGGCTTCTGTGATTGACCTGGCAAAGAATTCGAACCTCGTTAATAACTTGATCGATGCCTTTGGTGTTTCCAAGCTTGGCTCTCTTGATAGCTGTTACAGTTCCATCATCAAGAATGCCCTTGAAGACCTCACCAAAGCCACCTGCACCGATGAGGTTGTCTTTGGAGAAATTGCTGGTTGCTTTTGTTATCTCCTTTCCTGTAAAGATCCTGGCTGATTTGCCACTATGTTTGGCATTTAACATCTCTTTTCGCTCTTTTATCAAATTCTTTTGTGCTCTTTTTGACCGATTTTGCTTCTTGAGGAATAAACCACCACCTAGGACCATGACTAGGACTGCAACCGCTCCAACTGCTGCACCTGAAATGATTTAAAAGACGAACCAATCAACCAGCGAAGAAAATATCATTGCGGTTATTTGTTCATATAAATGAAAAGAAATCATTGTTGTTACCTAATATATTTACACAATTATATGAAATATTCAACTACTCTATGAGACAATGCACGTTTTTGACATGGAAACACTATGGAGCAAAACTGCAAAAGCAAAAACTTGATTTGGAGGTTGTGCGTGCAGCTTAATTCTGATAATTTTTTTTTTTAAAAAAAAAAGAAAGAAAAGAAAACTAAGATCATTTCACTTAATGGGAGATATAACGTACCTGCAAAGACCACTGTCTTTTTCTTTCTTTTTTTGCAAACTTTTCCAGGAACACACTTCAAATCTACGAAAGGAGAAGATTATAAATGGCAAGAGTGAGATTGACTGGAAAACACCCTTCAGGTTTTGAAGAAAAATTAAGAAAAAACAAGAAACGGTCAGAAAATTTAAATATTAAACTCACTTTGACACAATCCGTTGATGGGGTCCCAATTAAACCCAGCATCACAGAAGCACCTTTTCTGTCCTAAGCTGATCGGATCAGGCAGACATTTTGAGTACAACAAGTCCTTGCAGTCTACTGGGATCTTGCAAATTGGCTCCTTTGGAAACGCCCATTCGATCTCCACACCAGGCTCAGGCCATTTCTTGATCATTCCCACCTCCTTAACATCCAAGTTGACAAAGCTCTGATATGCTGCACACCCTCCTTCATAGACCTTAATCATATATGCACTCTGTAAGCCAGTACTAGTCTCGAATGTACAGCACACTGGTGCACTAGCACAGGCTGCAGCGTTCCCTTGAATATAGTTATGACAAATGCTACCAGTTGCACAATCTATGGGTGGTTTCAAGTGCAAAATTTCATTTTTACAATTAAGCAACAAGATTGTGTTACTATTAGTGATGCTAAAGGGGAGATTTTGATTGAGCTGGATTCCTTGGCTATGAAAATCACTTGAGATGCAAGTCTCATTTGCTAGGCTTGCAGGTCTAATAACTATCCGTCGGAGTACTGGGTTAATGGACGCGATCAAGTAGGATGATCCATTTAGAGCATCGAACCATAATTTTCCTAAAGAACACCTGAGCTTGTACTGTTGGTTGCCACAATCTGGCCCAGTGCTTAGTGGAAATGGCACCGGAGTAAGGCCACAATTCCCACAAAGCTGCACGGCTGTGGCACTCCAGGAACATGATAACAGTGTAACCATAAGAATCAACATTGATAGGATGCTCTTCTCCATCGATAAGGTCTATAGATGCAGAAAGCACAATAGGGAGGCAAAGCCTGATAATAAACTATGGTACACACTCCTACTACATGTTTCGATATTCTTATATACTGAATAGGACTTATGATAGTGTAAAGACACAACTGGTCAAGCTAGTCCTCTTTCCTGATTGGATACGAGGGATGGACAATTTTGTCTTTCAATCAATTACGACCCGAGAGTGACTTTATTCGAAATGCGCAAAACAAGGGACATCTGTCCAAGTTCTTGCGTTGTACAATGCTAGTTTAGGTTTTCTGAAAATGGGTAGCATTTTCTTAGGAAGATACGTAATTAGTTCAATGTTTTAGAAACGAAAATGGTGATTGTCGTGCTTGAGGATCAGTCCCTTGTTAAAGAAGGAGGCACATGCATATTCCCACCTCACAGCTCATATATATATATATATATAACTCATGGAAATTAACAGTGAGCATTTATTGGCTTGTGTCGAAATCATGAGTGCAATTAATCTTGAACGGTTCTCAATCAGTAATCTTGTTTCAACATCTGTGGAATAAATTGTGTTTGATATTCAAGTGTTATTACGTACTTTGCATGAGTTGTTTTCCATGTCGGCTAATGGTTTCGAGATCCAAATTAATTAATCTAATCTTGTTTATCATCCCAGGGTGCTGTTCCCTAATTAACAATTCCAAAGTGAACAAATTTCATTGGTTTCACATCATACTGGTTCCTCTCTCAATGGCAGTTGATGCGTCAACAGTACGAAAAAGCTTCCTATCCTGTTGGAAAGGACAGTGATCTAACATAAATTAGGTGCCGAGGAAGACAGCAGCCATATGTGTCCTGATCATTGCGCCTGGAAGGACTTCAAGGTCGGATGAACAGAAGTGACCATGTAATAATAACTCCTGCTTTCTGCTAATAATATCAGCTTTCCACATTTCTTGGTAAGGAAAATACTAACCGTAGGCTCCTCTCATGCGATTTCAATCTGAATCTGATAATCTTCTTATCTTCCTATTAGTAAAACGATTTTCAAAAATCTAGAAGAATACGAATGCCGTTCACATAGAAACCAAGGAATATTTCAAATTGCAGAAAATGCTTGTACGTTGAGAGTGATAGCTTCTGAACTAAAGGAGAGCTCAGAATTCAGCCAGGCTTTTGGCTCCCCAAAAAGGAAGGATCCACTATCTAAAAGTAAGCAAAAAGTCTTCAAAATCTTAAATTAAATGTTCAATACATTACTTTCCTATCTCTTTTTAATTCCCGCAGATGGGGTCTTACTAAAATTTGAGTAACCAAGTTTTTATTTTGTCTTCTTTCAGGTTTCACCAGATATTGATATTCCATCGAAAAAGATTATGAACTCGATAGGAGGATATCTCTCGCATATCAACCAAATCCCCACTCTTGTGTGCAAATCTTTTTTGGAACTTAAAAATTAATCTACCTAGATGATTCATCGCGCATCCACGCTTTTGCTACAACTTATAGAAATGCTCTTTTGATTTTGAGTTTGTCGTTGGATGACTAAGAGGGTCACGAAAAATTATTGAAATTAATTTTAAATTCTAAATTTAAATAATCATTTTAGTTCCTCAATCTAAGTGAAAGCGTGTAAAACATTAATGATGTTGGTATCTTTTAACATATTATTTGGAATTGGACTTCAAATAGTATTTTATAAAAATTTAAATTTTTTTTTTTATTTAAAAATAATTTTTTATATTTTTTAGATTATTTATTGATGTTAAAATATATAAAAAATTATTATTTTAAAGTATTTTTAAATAAAAAATATACTGGAAATAAACTTGAGCCTGACATCCGAACTAATTAAATTCCTAAATTTACAAACAAGCGCACGTGCTTTAAATTTTTAGACCCTAATTGTAAGTCCTTACTAAAAATTAATTTATGTTTTTACCTTATATTTAAATTTTTCCGTCGGCGTAAGACACATATTCCATCGGTATTAAACCGATAAATCACGGAGAATGTAATCTCTCGAATTTTTTTTCCGTCTAATAATATTACCGAATTTACTGGCGGAACAGACGCGTCTAAATTTTTTTTATTACCGATGGAGTTTCCGCTATAATAAAAAAAATTCAATAAAATGAATAATATATACTCAAAATGCTTGGAGATTGTGTTCTACAACTTTTATATGAAAAAAAAAAAAAACTTTTTTCCCATGAAAAAATTGCAAGTGAAGCTATTCGTGAAGCATATTAATTAAAAAAAAACTGGGATTCCCGAGCATAGGAAGATGAATGACTTGAGTCTGAAGAAGATCCTCTGTTGAAATAAGCGGATTCAGATTGAACCGACGGATTACCGACTAAAATATTTTTAATTATTCCGTCAATTCTCTAATATTTAATTTAAATTTTCAATTTCCTAAATTTTTAGAAACCACAAAATTACCGATATTTTTCAATTCCGCTATATAAAATGAAAATTTTAAATCAATTGAATTTTTTCAGAAAACCGCGCCGACGCATTTTCAATCCGTCGGTGATTTTGTCCGTAAAGTTTAACAGTGTAATTGGAAGATGAACAGTTCTGGAGCTCTCTGTAAAATACCGACGGAAAAATTCTGTCGTAATTGTTTGACATGATGAACCTTTATTTCCCGACGGATTAGAAAATTATTTTTTTTTTTTGCTTTTTATTTTTTACTAATTTCTTCGTCGGTAAAATCCCTTATTTCCGTCGGTTAGAGATCCCTTATTTCCGTATTTATTGTTCTTATTCAGTTTAGACACAATACTAGTATAAATAGGATTGTTTAATTTGCTTTTTAAAAAAGTACTTGAAAAGAAAATATTCACTAATAAAATTTTGAATTAAAGTTTTGTGTGGTGACGCTATTCAACAAAATTCTGAGATGTTTTGTGTTTGATATCTTTCTCTTGTTATTTCTATCTACATTAATTGGTATAAGAGCCCAACTATTCCTAATGGTTAGTTACTGTGTGTTGTTGAGTAATCATGGTTGAAAGAGATGGTCGCAAAATAGGATGTGCTCATGTAGAAGGGGATAAGACAATTCCCTCTCAGGAAAGAGACATTCAAAAACTAGTGATAGAAAACATTCAAAAATAAATTGTGAAATTGACCTATTAGTTATCGATGATAAAATTGTAGAGGTACGTTGAAGAATTATCTTGTTAATCGGCAAATATTAAAAAGATAAAATTTAAGGATTGAGAGAAGAGTGATCATCCATGAACAGTTTTGAGAACCACTATAGAGGCAAGAACAAAGGAGATATTTTCTTGTTCGAGATGAATATCATAAAAATTTTGGTGATTATATTTATGATGAGATAAATGTGAATTGATTTCTTCACCAATTTATTACATTTATTTTGATGATGATGATGATGATATATGTTGATAATGATAACATAAATAATGAAAATAATAGTATTGATGATGTCATCCATAATAGATTAATTTTGATGATCTCATTTATGACAGGATAGAAGCTTATGATGAGATAGATGTTAATTGATATTCTCTACTAATTTATTATGTTTATTTTGATAATTATGATTATATATGTTGATAATAATAACATACACAATGAAAATAATAGTTATGATAATATCATTAATAGTACCCTTACTTTGTAAATTAAAGGTTGAATACAAGCTAATTTTTTTTTTTTATTATCACAAATATAGGTTTGTTCTAGAACTATATAGATACAATATATGTCGATGAAGCAAGTTTAAGGTTTTAATTCATAACTCTAAAAGTCAATGGAAGAGAAATAATTCATCAATTATTATTTCTTATACAAATATTAACATGAAGGGATTGAAGTTGATATCTCAAATTATTATATACCTAAAGCAAATACGGATAAGAGGTTTGAAGTCAGGAATAAGTTTATTCAAACCCAAAAAGACTCTTGTAGAAGGATTTTATTGAAGATATTTGTTTCCATGGTTGTTTTTATTTCTATTTAGTTTAGAAAAATATTTTGGTTTATTGTGTTTTTATTCTTATTATTTAGTTTAGGAATTTTATTTTTCCTAATTTTCCCCTTTTTTTCAGTTTAAGAAATTCTTTTTATTTAGTTTAGGCTTAGAAATAGTATAAATAGAGTTGTTTAATTTATTTTAAAAAAACTGCTTGAAGAGAAAATATTCAACAATAAAATCTTGAATTAGAGTTTTGGTACGATAATCCTATTCAACAAAATTATGTGTTTTTTTTATGCTTGATGTACTTTTTTTATTGTTGTCAATATCATAATCATCATTATCGATAAGTTCTTCCAAACATTTTCTTAATATAAAAAAAATAAACTTGATTAATGTTTCATTATAGATTCTCATAGTTCATCTATAAACTTACATAATGAAATTATTATTTTTCCCTCCACAAATTTAAATCTTATAGCATGATCCAAAGGGTAATATGTGTTTTTTTATGAGATACATTTGCAAGATTGAATGGAGGTAGAAAAGTTTTTTAACATTTTTTTATAGTGTAATGTCGAAATATCCTTAAAAGTTAATTTTTTTTTAGCTGTTTGGATAAAGGCATTTTAAATTTTTGTACCTCTTAGCACAGTGCCAATACTAAAGTACTCTTTAAGTGAAATATATATATATATATATATAGTATTTGCTTAAAATTATATACTTATGTAGATAGCGCTTTAACATATTGTTTTTAAGTTACGAAAAAAACCGAGTTAGTCCACAGTAAAGCGCTTGCCACTTATCTAGAAATCCACTCGGAGTCCTCTAGTTGAAAGCTCTAAAAATGAAGTTACAACATCACTGGTTCGTCAGACTTTGGTAATGGTCCAGGCAAGATAATCCCAAGCTAGTATGATCCAAAGTACAATTTCTATTGGACTTCAAGCATCGATCGGTTTCTCGGTCACTGAACTCTTTCAAATTTGCTGACCAAGTCCTGTGTACTTGTTTGGTATTTTCTGTTAAAAATTTATTTTGTTAAAATCTATAAATAAATAACTGGCACGTGTCCATTTAATATTTATCATTAGTTAGATGGAGTACATAACAACTCTTCCTCAGGAGATAGTCTTGGGTTTCATCAGTGAACAATAGTTTATATCTAACCAGTGGATCGAAAAAAGGGAGAGAGTACGCATAGACTGCTGTCAGATCCAACCAGTCATCCTAGCAAATTCATTTAAATTATGTTTGGTTTTTGTAAATTAATTTAAATTAAGTTTGTTTGATTAAAATTATTTTTAACTTAAACTACTGAGGAAATTTGGGTTTAGGGGCAATTTAATCAATCTAATTTTTTAAATAAATTTAAAAACCAAAAATATATCTTAGAGTCATTAAATAAAAATATAACTGTTAACGATAACTTAAGTAATTTTATTGTCTAAGTAAAAACATGAGGTGATTATGACGCCTTTTATGAATTTGACAATAGCACTTGTCTAATTTTTTATGTCTAAAAGACTGAATTACTCTCTTATCAAATATAATATTTTTGTATAGCAGAGCATAATGGTAAATTTACCATGTGAATCTGATCAATAGCTTGTTTCTTTTTTAAAAAAACTAAAAATAAAAAAAAGACTGGATCACCCTTAAAAAACACCCCTGGATGCAATATTTCAGGAATTTGATTTTAGGGGTAATTTAGTCAATACAAATTTTAAAATATAGTTAAAAATAAAAAATACCCCCTAAAATAACTTTTTAAAGCAATTTAATAATTATACTATTAAAAAAAATGAAATAACCATAATACTTTTTATGAATGTGACAATGACATTTGAGTTCTTATGGAAAGATTGAGTAACCCTTCGTATCAACGTTAAATGTTTAATTTGAACGGTTAAAAAAATTTATTATGTGAATTCATAATAAATTATGAGCGTTTGCAGTGAAAATAAAATACCGAGGCTTTTTAACATTTTTTTTTTTTTTTTTTTTGTAATATCCTTACAGAAGACCCGCGGTTTTCTGCACCACCTCTCCCAATTGCTCCACCCGATTTTGCACAGTTCCACTGCCGGCAAACCCATTTTGCAGCAACTTTTACACATTTTAACAATTCCGGATAAAATCTTAGAAAACTTCCAGAAACATAATTTAATCTTGGAAAGCTACTTTTTTAAAAATAATTTATAGTGTTGAAATAGTAACTACCATTCTTAAAAAAATTATTAGACCTTCTAATGAGCTGGACAAGAAATATAAAAATATGTCCTTGATTATATATATATAAAATACGATTCCCACTTTTTATTTTCATTCGATTTATAGGGATGTTCTTGGATTATATATTAATCAAACTTTTTGAGATAACCTTAAGAATGGATATTTCATATCCTTAAATAATAAGCTACTATTAATTTAATGAAAATCATTATTATTTATTTGATGATAAGGATGTTTATGGACAATATCAATCACAATTAACTTTTTTCTCAAATAATCTTAAGAATATTCTTCTAATGAATTGGATAATACACGCACACACATAAATGCCATTAATTGATTATACAAAATAATCAAAATTAACTTCTTCTTCTGATAATCTTAAGATTATGTCTTTCATATCCTTAAATAGTAAACTACTACTTAATCTGTCCATGCCCACAGCACCTTTGGTTTAGCATCTGTGAGTTAATAGTACTCAGTGAAACTGGTTAAAACTGCAAAAGGGATGCCTCCAATTTTCTCAATTATAATTATAACGTAATGGGGAGGGTTATTAGTGTCCAGGATCCTTCCTTTTTGTTCATCGGTTCTCTGTCTGTAGTGGTCTATTAGGTATCAATTAAGAGGAAAATATTCGGATTTGGTGGCAGCCGTGGTTTTCAATCGTGATGGATGATGAAGAACCAGCCAGCCGGGCCGGTGAATTATTTTTTATTTTTTATTTTTATGGGAAGATAAGAATAATAGGATATTAACAATACACATCTACAGAGGCTATTTTTTTCTTTTCAACACGAAGGTAGATTGAACTTATGTCGAACATAAAGTGGTTGCCGTCTCTGAAACATTACGATTCAGAAACATAAACCCTTTCCAAACATTACAATTCAGTAATTACATAATCGGTAATTAATGGATTAATACAAAGCATGCGTGCCCCTTTGGTTTTTCACATGCCCACATCTTTTTTTCACTAATCACACAAAGCTGTGTGGCCCCTTCGGTTTTCCACACGCTTATTATTATCATCATCCAAACCATGCATCAAATAGAATTACGATACACAAAGTCTCTACATACAATTACCTGCACAACCAACACTTCTGACAAGCTATAGCTCCATGCCTTGGGCTTTCTTCCGGCATGTCACACGGACGTGCTGTAACATATACTTCTAATGGTGTTGATCATGGTATTTTGCAGCGACACGGCGAGAAGTCAAGCGACAGTTAAGAGGAGATTGAGCTCCAGTAGAAACAATAATTTGAGTGGTAGAAGAATTCATATTAGATGAGGATGTTGAAGAGGTAGAGAAGCCATAGTCGGATCCAAAGATTCGTATATCGGACGTCTGAAACCTACCGGAATCGCCAGGGAGTCGCATATACGAAGCTGAAGGTGACTCGCTGAACCATGACCCCAGAGGTCCAGCTTCTTTTCCGTTCTTGTATTGTATTATAGCCCTATACACGAAAGGAATAAGACCCTCCATTTTTTTGAAAGAAAGGGAGACTTTTAGGCTTTAGTCAGGTTTATTTTGGTTTGATGGAGGGAAGGGTAGGGGGGATGGTTTAAAAGAGAGAGGGTGTTGGTTGACGTGGAGTAATGATGGATTGGAGTCCAGCTCTTCACGCTAAGCCAAACGCAAATCCTGAGGGAGACTTGCAATAGAAACCCACACGAAGACCTTGATGAGAACATGAAAGCTCTATCTAAACTTACAGCTATCTAAATATTCATTACAGCTTACCAAAATCTCACTAGAATATTATTTCATGTGTGCCTTGTTTTTTTTATGCATTTTTTTTTATAGTTTGGTATGGGATCTATTAGTTTAATTATTTTAACATGGTTGGTCGACTAGTGATTACTTGGCATTTTCTTTTCTAAGAGAGAACAGGACCGTTCATTTCATCTTGCTATCCACCAGCTCGTTTAGCTTTGTTCATATATATATATATATTTGTTTTTTTGCTCTTGGGTGTAATGTCATGGAAAACACAAGGAAACAGCAACTCCGGATCTCTCTCAATTAAGTGCCTTTTCCATTGGACGTGCTAAAAGCAAAAGGCACGAACATTGCAATCTGATGATCCTCGATATCTTTTGTAATTAATTAATTAATTAATTTGTCTTAAGAAATTTCAGGACGTTTGATCTGTTGCTAGATGATGGTAGTGAATAGTGATATTTCCAACCTAACTAACTCGTAATTATCATCCCTCTCTCAATTAATATCGTGTTCTTATGCCTCTTAACTCATCTTTAATAGCGACAAGGTTATATTTTATTTCCTTTTTTGTTACAGTGCTGGTATATATTGCCACTAGGTAAAACCCGTCCACTAGTCAAAATCTAGTGTCTATTTGAGCTTGGCAACATCTATGGAGTCTGTCACTTATCATTACTGTTAATGACTCGATTCGGCTTCTATAGAAGAACCTCAAAACACGAAGCCGTACTTAAACATTTTCTACTTCCGATCATGACAGACAGCAGCACTCCCAAAAAAAAAAAAAAAACACCAGCAGGCTCTAATATTACTCAAATATAGTTAATGAGAGCCATTCCCAAATCCTAGCTCTTAAACACATAAGTTTGGCATAAACTCTAGAGGGAAAATCAAGAGTAAATTAAAAGCAAAGGTCTAGTGTATTTATTTAACAACAAATAGAATAAAATGTGTTCAAGATCTTAAAGTCAACTATATGAGAGCTTAGCACGCAAACCAGAAGATAAGGTGAAAGAGAATTTACGTTTTAAGAAGCATATATCGGATAAGATCAGTTACAAGCGCGTATTAAAGATTAGTGTTGGATTTCTACACAGATATAATAAACTTTAATTACATGCATATTTTCGATCGGAAGTAAGACAAATATATATTTATCTGCCTGCTTCATCATAATACCTACTCCAATACTGTCTCCATCGTAGATGAGGTCAGGCTGCATCAAATTAACCTTGCTGTCCTTTTCTTAATCCAATATTTTGTTTAGCTTCAAGGCAGAGATGGATTGCTCGCATTCTATATTCTATATCCTAAGCCAAAGCAAAACCTGCGTGCTCTCTAGCGTGACGGTGTGTTAGGTGAATAGAAAGAGATCAAAACTTATTGTGTCACACTGACAGAGAGTCTACCTTGGTATCATTTTCCCCTTTGAACACAGCCAAAACCTAACTAGAAAAAAAAAACGTCAACTTCATTATATATATATATATATATATATATATATATATATATATATATATATATAGTGATACCATCATGAGTCATGACTAGCTCAGGTGCTAATGAATTTTGATTTGTAACTTATGCAATCTCTAAATTTATTTTGCATCTTTAATTTTCTGACAATATTGTGCGGGAGATTAAGGGATCATTATTAAGTCATTTTTTCTTTATTGGACAAGTAATTTGGGTTGTCTTCTAGAAAACTAGAGTGCAGATAAATGACAGGTGTGTCTGACTTTTCTTTAGTGCCGGTATGAATCACGTTTTGACCAATTGACAAGTGGTGCAAAAAATCCTATTCAAATAAGAGTTAGGTAGTGTTTTTTATGCTAGAAAATTGCCGGGTTGGGTTCATAGGTGGAGTTGATTGTTGATTTAAGTTAATATAAAAATAAAATAATTATTATTTTTGTTCTGATTTATTGAGTTAATTTGAAATAGGTTCGGGTCAATTAATCAGTTCAAGGACCCATCAATAATTTATTTAGGTGAGGTTTCAATATCTCTAACACACCACGTCAAGTAATTTTTTTATATCCGTATATCATCAAGCTCTGATTTTAATTTAAGCTTGGATCTGATGGGGTTGGACGTGAATACGTATTATTAATCCTTAGCCTAGAGCAAGGCAGACCATTAGTTGGATGGTCAAATCATGTAATATATTTGAAAAATTAATAACAAGCAGTTAAAACAGTTAACAGTTGGGAAAAAATAAAATAAAGAGTACTCCCTCATATAAGCCATTTCTTCAAATTTGGCTATACGGAATACCCTTACGAATATATTTGAAAAATTAATTTATTCCATTTCTTTTTGGTCCCTTACGTTGATAAGAAATTGGTGATTGTGATGAATGAAGTTATAACGGTATATTTACAAGTATTAGGCTCTTAACACCTGCTCCCCACATGTAATATTATTTATAAAATTAAATGCTTAGTTTTTAAAATCTAAATAGTTTTATTTGAAGTTTGATAATTGTAATTAAATTAGTTTGTTGATTGTTAAAATATATAAATAAATTTCGATTTCACTTGAAATAAAAACTATAGAAGAATAAGTATTATGTGTATGTTGTAAACTTGTATAGTTGTATGTATGTGTGTATATATGATTGTTTATAATTAGATCTCTTGAAAATAGTAATGAGTAAAGAATTTGCATCAATTTATTTACTAGCATAATTAGAATGAGAAATAAATTTTTCGTATTTTATGTTGTTATAAAAAAGTTCTTACATTTTTTTGAAAAAAATAGAAGAAGGAGAAAAAAGGGGAAAAAAAAGTGTTTCATTATTTATTATAATATTCCACTTATATTGTATAAACATAAAAAAAATATTATGAAAACATAAAGATACAACTTAATAATTTGTTGAACTTTGTTTTTTTTTTTAAAAAAAAAAAGATTTTAATATTATTGTTTTTTTTAGAGTTTCTATAGATAAAATAAAGTTATAATAATATATACTATATAAATTATAAATATTTTTAAAAATTTATTCTATGTTATTCATTGTTTTACGTAGTTAATAAATCAAAAAAATTAAGGAAAAAAAAAAGATTAACCTATTTTTTGAGGTTCTAATAATTTTTTAAAAGAATTTATTTAATGTTATGATTTTTCCATATTTAGAGGTGAGGTGGATTGTACATATTAGTATTGAAGATATGGAGATAATCAATTAATTTTTTTTTTAAAAAAAGTCATAAATAACGATATACAAATTGTAAATGGTATAGGTACTCCTTTACGGTAGTGACAATGTTTAGCTCAGGAATTCAGCAAATCCCAGAAATATTATCAAGTTGGCTAGTTGGTCAAATTTTGTATCGTGTCATCCAATACAACTTCTTCTTCTTCTTTTAATGATAATCAAGGAATATATTAAAATAGTTATTAAGAGGATAGCCCAAGTAAAAGAACAAGAAGTTATTTGTTATAAAATTTAAAGATAGCTAAAAATAGAGTAAAAGTTGGAGAAAAAAAAGTAGATGTTAAATAGTCGATCACTAGAAATTTAAATATTATTTATCAATATAAGTGATTCTATTTTATTGATTATTGATGTTGGTACATCTCCTGTTTAAATTTTCAGTAAAGTTATTATATATATATATATATATTAGAAAATAATATAAATTATATCTTAGAATATCATCTAATAATTTAAATTATTAGGTTGAGATGGTTCTTTGATATGTATCAAAGTTTTAATGATCAAACGGTTATAAGTTTAAATTTCATTATTCCTCATTTATTTGATAAAAATTAAGTATAATGTAACATAATTTGATTTTTATTTAAAGAGTTGCGTTAAAGAATACTACAAATCATATCTTAGAACCTTACCTAAAATTAGTGTAATAATAAAGTAAAAAACACTTTTTAATCGTTAAATTTTTTTTAAATCAAATCATTCCTGATTAGCCAAACACTCTAAAATTTGGCACAGGAAAATTGGGATACAATAAAATCTCTAATACCAAGCTCAAAATACAAGCCCAGCTTGATCTTGTTTCGAACAACACGTAAAAAGGCCAGCAAAGACTTCAAGTAGGTTTGACTAACCATTTCCGAGCAACTCACCGATCCAAGCCCATCCACTGTCCATCTTTTTGCGGTCTCTTCAACAATCATTTGTAATAATTACAAAGAGCAAATTAAAAGATTTGGGAAAAAGAGACAGCTCCAATTGTTGTGCATGTAGACTCATATGCGATGTGGCTTCCACTATTTATTTCTATAGTGTTTTTTTTTTTTTTTGTCATTAAACTTTATTTACTTACAATCCAATTCTTTTTTAAGTTATATTAATACGGTTTTATTTTTTAATTTACATGTTGCATATGCAAAATATCAAGAAATAGTGATCAAATTTCTAAAATATAATATTAAATTGTAGTTAAAAATTAATAATTTAAAGAATAAATACGAAAGAAAAATAATGTGAGCATAATATTGAAAAGAAATAAATACTTCAATTTAATCTTTAAAGTCTGAGTTTATATATTATATGGTCCCTAAAGTTGTAGAATTTTATATTTGAATCCAAAATGTGTTTTAACTTGGTTCAATTCTTTAGTGATGAGAGAGAATATAGAGTTTTGAAAAATAAAAGAAAAAAAATACTTAAATGATGATTTTTAAATTATATTTTTATGCTTGGGTCTTGTGCTAGGAAGTCAGGTCTAGGTGGTTTTGCTGAGCTCATTTCTAAAATAAAAACATTTTTAATTAGTTATAAAAAAAAATAATTTTTTATATTTTTAAGATATATTTGTAAAACAAACACGGTTTTAAAATAATTTTTTAAAACTCTTATTTTTAGTTAAGTATAAGTATAGCAAACAAACGCCCTACGAATTTTTCAACATGTTTTCTTCATTTTCATGCTTTTGCCACGCAAGCCACAAGGAATCTCTAAAATTTTTGAAACAATAGTAGTGATGATGCACACGAGTAGTGGTAGTAGTACTCGAACTCGAGTAAGATCACGTTCCTTCATACTTTACCAGAGTATTATTTGAGCTTTTTAGTACCTATAGCTTATATGCACATCGGGTGACAAGGAATGCGGTGCCCCTGCACCTCTACAAGCAAACCTCTGCATGATGAAATAGACCCTCTCTCTGCCCAAGTGGTCCTTGAACTTTGCCTATTTAACACTGCGGTTGAACCTATTTTTTAGAAAAATTAAAAAAAATTTTTTTGGTTAAAATTAAGCGTGATTTATACTTTTTTGAATCGTTTTGATGTGTTGATATCAAAAATAATTTTTAAAAAATAAAAAAACATTATTGACATGTTTTTCAGCACGAAAAGCTATTTGAAAAACAACCGCTACTACACTCCCAAACACCCTAATTTGGAAATTTACCAGGCCTTTCTCCAGCGCGTGATTAACAAGTAGAGGATGGCGAGGGTGGGCCTGAAAAGAAAGCGGACAGAAAACAGCAAAATCCAACCATCTTCCACCCTCCACTGCAAGGGTGCCTTTGCCTGGTTCGAGTTGGTGCCTTGAAAAAGTGGGACTCCACGCCCGCTGCCCACCCTTTTTTCTCACTCCTCTTGTCCTGCTCTCTGCAAGCGGCACTGCACCCTATGAAATGGTCCCCGTCCGTGGAGTTCCCGGAGCATCCCTGGGGCAGTGGCCCTTCGCTTTCCACACTGCAATGATGAAGAGGATGCTAGCATTTCCTCCACGATCCATCCCAACAGCATCTCAAGAAATTCAAATAAACCCTGCAAAATAAATGCAACTTGAAAAGTAAAATTTCAATTTGTCCGGTGAGGTTTATGTATTGTTTCTATCAATTACCCATCTATAGTCTTAATGCTTATAAAGAATCAACGAAGAATATTTGAGCTCTCGCCTAGATATAAAATCTTGGGAATACAAAGTTTCTTGAGATTATGGGTGTTGATTGATGGTATCGAACTTCGAGAGGGTTTGAAATTTACCCCAGAAGTTGCTCTAATTGATTCGGAGCAAGGAAGCTAGACAAGGAGAAATAAAACTTGCTTATGATTCTCCATTGTCTTCTCATTTAATGATTCTCTTGATACCTATTTTTCTATACAATAAGTTAGTAATATCTGAATAGTAGTTTAGAGTGCTACCTCCATGCTCTATTCCTTGAAGAATTAATTCTCTACTTCATTTTTTAATAGAGATATTTACCAATTTATTTTTTTTTTTTGGTTTTCTAATAATTTTGATCTTTTTGATAATGAAAAAAAAAACAAATATAACTCCCACTAAGGTCATCAATTGTTTTAGAATTTTTTTGTGTTTGCCTCAACTAAAAAAACTTTAAATTTTAAAGTTAAACACTATAAATTAGTCACTTAATGAAGTTTTACAATTTAACTAACAAATCCAGACTTATAATCAAATTAAAATTGTTACACTTAAATATTGACAATAAAAGATAACCGAAATTCAAGAACAAGAAAGTTTATTACAAATAAAAAATAACTTACAATCATGGAGTTATTCTTGATTTGAGCACAACCATACAATGAAGGTTTTTAATAGGAAAACATGTATGTTTTTTTATTTTTTTGGACTTTTTCACTATGAAAGCTATGCATATTGATTACAAGCCTACAGTTACAATCCTACTAGTTATTACCTACTGATTATAGCCTACTGGTTATAAGCCTACTGGTTGTTATTTGTTTGTCTTTAATACCTTCATTTAAGTAGGGAATTTGAAAATAACTACTAGTAACCGCCATTTCAATCGGCGTCATTCCTTGTTTTAAGGATTTTGTAGCATATGGACTTCTTTTTGCCTTCTAATTACTCATGTTAATCAATTCCTTATTTTAAGGATTTTACAACACATAAACTCCTTTTTATATAAGTTTGAACTTCAACCAAGTTTGATTCTTAATCAAGTCTAGCATGTTATTCTTATTCCAGACTTCGTCTCTTGTTTAATTTTGTGTATAACACTTAAGTGCCATAAAATTGACAATAACTAGAACTTCGGACGCTTTAGATCTTTTGACCCCCAAGTATCCTGGATCCAACCCCAACCTAACCCTTGGATGAACTTAAACCTTAGCCTGAACATAACCTTGACCTTATATAATTCCAATATGTCATGAATCCAACAACGTATTTGACCCTGACTTAATTTTTAAGTGGTTAGATATGACTTTAAATGCCTCAAATTGACATTAGCTTAATCCTTAAACACCTTTAAACTCAATCTCATCCCATTTCAACCCGAAACACCCCAAACAAAGCTCTAACTTGAGCCTATAGGCTATGAACTCAACCCCGTATAGGTCTAAACCATAGAATCTGACCACCTTTATATATCCCAAGTTAGGTTTAAATATGATTCATTCATATTCTTTGACCTTTATATATAAACTTATTGTTGCTTTACAAGATAAATAAAATTTCCACATATTTGATAATAAAAAAATAAAATGAAAATGATATACTAAACAACATTTATTATATATACACTTGAATCATTGTTTAGCACATATGATATTGAAACCCTATTAATTATAAATGTGAAGTATGAGATGAGTACAGTCCAAGGTTAGCCTTTTTAGTTAAATGTAAGAGTAAATTATTATTTTATCTTTGTGGTTTTAATGAAATAATTAGTTAATTCCTATGTTTTAAAAAACATAATATATATGTTTTCATATTTCATTATAACTAGGTTCTTACGTTGGTTTTCCATTATAATAAAATTGGTTTTTTTTTTTTCACTAAAATATCCTTCATTGCAATCAAAATTTTCAATTTCATACACAATTAAGAATGCAATTTAAAAAGAGTAATTTAAAAATTTTAGAAAAAAAATTAACAAGTCAACTTTGGTAAGTGAACTAACTTATTTTTTAAAGGGACTAACTTCCAAAAATCATAAGAAATATAAAAACTAAATTATAATGTTGATCAATATATATATACAGGTCCTTGTAGCCCATGAAAGATTCCATGATAACCCTTACAAGTGGCAGTACATTTGTTACGAGAAGTGAAAGAAAGAAAGAAAGAAAGAAAGATTGGCTTAGGAGAGGTAACCACTCCTATGGTAAAAAAAAAAAAAAACCATAAATAAAAATATTTAGTAGGTAATTCAGTAGTAAAAGCTTAGAACCTTAGGACCAATATATTTGTTCTCCATGTGGTCTTAGGTTTGAATCCCGTGATTACTAATATAATGGTCACTAGAGGTTTACATGATCGTTAATTTCAGTGCCCGTGAGATTGGTCGAGGTACGCGCAAGCTGATCTAGACATCCACATCAATAATAATAAAAAAAAAAACGGTAGAAATGCCTTTGCCGGCTTCCACTTGTAATCTTTTTATCACCATTACTAACAATTCAATCATATTCAAAAAAGAAAAAAAGAAAAAGCTTTGCATTTTCAATTGTGTTTTTTACATTTTTTTCCTTCTCAATTATCGATATAATTGTAAGTTTGTAGAACTATCAAGACATTGACTTCTTTTCTTAACGTGTATCATTGTAAATCTTCCATATGGGATGAATCAAAGGTAAATGTATCTGGACAAAACTTTGATAACGGAAGCTTGAATAAAGTCAGTGATAACTGATAAGTACGTTTACTTTTCTTGGATTGCTAAAGTCGTGTGTTTAGCTGTCCTACATGCTTTTCACTCGCTGAGTATCCTAGATTTTCTCAGCAGCGTATTAATTTTCTGGGTCCGGCTCAGCCAAAAAGAAAGCTTGTTTAATTTATCTCTCCCCTCCCAAATGGAGCGAGTTAACATGAAGAGTAGCTGTGAATCCTGCCGTTGATGCTTTCTTCTGAGAAAACAAATATTGATTATGTGGTTGAATAAGCATCGCAACGGGCAGCTTTCAATGTATATGCCATGCTTGATGCTTCAAACTTTAATATTGTTCTGTTGAAATTAATATTTTAGATGTATATCCAACATGTGTTATTGTTTATTGTGAAGAGAGTGGTCGGCCCAATCATTCCTTTACAACAAAAAGTCAAAGGAATGGTAGGACTAGTCATTAGCTCAGGCTTTGTATACTATGAATTTAGTGGTAAAATACTTAACTACTGATGATTAGTAGTAGTATCTTTGCTTCTAGAATGGATAAATTGGGAATTTAGCATATTAAAAAAAATAATAATAAATTAATATAGTAGCACATAGTTTGGGGAAATAACATATATTTCAATGTCACGGTTCTAAAATGTAATATCAATTAATTGTCATTGTTAGGGACCACGATAAAATTAAGATTGACTTTATGGCTTATAATCAAGACATAATTAAAATTAGGACTAACCGATCGACTGGTTTATAATAGCCAATTAAATTGGTTCATAAGAATTATCACAAAACCATCAAAATTAGGGCACTGAGACGAGTTTTTTAAAATTTAAAGATCTAAAGGTCATAGCTATTTTAAGAAAAATAGTTTTTGGAAGCGCGATCCAACGGTTAGATCAAAACTTATGGCCCCTTTAAGCCATCATTTTAGTCTAGCGTGACCAAATCTCTTTTTGAACTTAGAGCAGTGTCGGTTGCTTTTCAAATAGCTTTTCGTGTCGAAATACATGCAAATGATGTTTTTTTCATTTTTAAAAAATCATTTTTGATATCAGCACATCAAAACGATCCAAAAAGTACAACCGTAACTCAATTTTAGCAAAAAAAAAAAAAATTTTGAATTTTGTCAAAACGCCGGTTTGGCAGCAATGCTCTTAGACCTGTCCCGCTTGTCCATAAATACATATATTAGATCATCCACGTAATTTGTCTATGACAAATCTCATCTAATTGTGGTAGACTCATATCTAATTATTGAGAATCACTTGTTATCACAAGTCCGACTACGTCATTAATACTGAAAAACAAAGGACAACTACTATGTAAACAATAACTTTTTGAGATTTTAATTGAATTTTATTTTTTAGTTTAGAAGTTTAACAAAAATATATATTTTAACTCATAAAATATATTAAAAAAAAAAACATAAAATTATGGTTTGTATGGGAAGTATCAACTCGGCTTGTTGTCGTACTCAGGAGCAGACCAGGACACATCCTCCTTCCAGCTCCATATGGAAGAAATTCAAAATCAGTGCCAGTGTAATCAGATATACAAGTTAAGAACATTCTGGATATAATTTCTCGGGTTCAATCCAATAACCTGAATCCCTTCCCATTTCCCATACGTTGATCATTGCTTTACTTTTCTTTTCCATGTATATCATATCCTTGAATCTTGCAACTTTGCCTGCATTCAGTATATTCCAATTTTTTAGAGAAAAAAAAGGGTATTTTTGAAATAATATTTTTGATTCAAAATTATTGTAGTAAATTAGAGAATCTTTTCTGATTTTCTTTTACCTCTTTTTTATGATTTTAATTTCATATCAATACCCTCAAAAGAGTTCTAATTAAATATATGAATTGATTTATATCCTTAAAAATATTCAAAAAACACTCTTTCAATATGAAAATCAGAAGCACAAACTTTTTTTTATTGACTATTATATCCTTAATACAATACTAATATTATAATATATTTATCACTATAAATAAGTAAATTCAACCCCACCTCTAATTAAAAAAATCAATATTTATAAAATTATAAAAAAGAAAATTATTAATTCCTAAAACAAGGCTATTTTAGTTTAATATTTTTTAATTATTATTTTTATTTATACACTACTTAAAACTCTGAAAAAACGTAAAAATAAACTACTTAAATCACTCCTAAACTATGCAATATTATATTGATATTTTATTTTAAATATTAAAACTATAAAAGACTTAAAACAACCCAATGAAGAACATAAATTATTAAAATTTAAAAATAATTAAACTTCATTAAAATTCATCAAATTATTAGAATATTGAATCCTTAGTTATTTTTTATAGGTTATTGTAAATAACCATTTTAATCAGATTTTTAGTTATAACCATTTTAGTCAGATTTTTAGTTGACTTTGATAATTAATTCGTAAATATGCGAGGGAAGTATCTTCTAATTATAACCATTTTAATCATATTTTTAGTTGACTTTGATAATTAATTCGTATTGACAATATTTTAATAACCTCCATAAAATATCAAGGGTTTATATGATGGTTTGCTCATTTTTCTTGACTTTCTAAGTTAAACCTTGAGGTTACCATAGTTTATTAATTTTTTTAAAATGCATCATGTGCTGATATAAGGTGCACCTTTAAAATCGTTTGGAGAGAGGAACTTAGTCTCATTTGATGTTTAAGCTAGCCTGTCAATATCCTTAACGTCGAAATGAAAAAAAAAAAAAAAAAAAACCACTCTAGGAATTAATAATTTCTTACATTAATTTGGGAAGATATATATAAAATCAATTGTGAATGATATCCTCCATAATTAGTGATTTTTAATAGAGTCCTTACAAGGATTAGATAAATAAATACCAGTCAACTTATCTATGGTAATCAAATCAAAAGTTATTTTTCAAGAAAAAAACCACTATCAACTTGTTTTTCAGCTTAAAAATTTTGTTTTTATACAAGAATTATATATGCAAATTAATGTTACAAAGAGATGTCAACATTAATCAAAAACTAAATTGAAAATATAAGAAATTAATACAAATTAGAAAGAATTACAACGATCCACCTATAATTTGATTTTTTTTTTATCTCTATGTTTTGAAAAATTATATTTTATATTCTTGAAAAATTTTTAAATAAAATAAAATAATTAAATTACCCTCAAATATATATATATATATATATATATATATATATATATATATATAATTCACAAACAATAGATCACACGAGTCCTCTCTTCCATCCTTTCTCTCTTTATCTCCTTTTTGTTTCAACCCTAAATCAATTCAATTGAAACTTATGGAGAACTTCTAAATCTCTCAAATTGAAGACACTCACGCCGGTCAACTACCCCATTCCAGGTAGAGCCGGCGCCTCCACTACCTGGCTTGCAACCCCATTCTCAATCCATTGAATGTTATCTAACTTTGAGTGTAGTCAATAACTTTAATGATCTTCCAAATTATTATTTTAGTGCTCCACATTTGTAATGGGTATTATTTTATTGTTTGTTTAATATAAAATTATTCAAGAGATGAACTTAATTTGTAGTGGATATTTTTTTCATTGTTTGTATGATATAGTATATTTGTTTATTTAGTCCTTCCTTTTGAATTGGTGAATTGGACACAATTGCTAGTGAAGTATCTGTACATTGTTAAATTATGCATTTGTTTTTTCTTATTTATGTCTTAATTCGTCAAGATCTCGGTACTTAGATCATAGCAATTTTAATTGGAGTTACTGACACCTTCTATAAGCATCCATATTTGAAAGAATTGTGAGTTCCTTTCCCCTTGGACAATTTTCATGCACAAGCTATGACTTTTTGAGAAGCTAATATGGAATAAGAAAATAGGGTAGAACTTTGAATACTTGGGAAATTTGCATATACTTGAGAAATTGGGTTGTGGTTGATGGCAACCTCCATGTCCACTTGATAAAATTTCTCTTTGATTAGGGTTTTTAATTAGATGGACTATTTACGGTGCCATTTTTTTGCATTCAATTTTTTAAAAACATTTGGCCATTATTGGACCAAATTATAAGTTAATATATTGGGGGGATGGTGAAATTAAAAGATGGAGGAGTACAGTAAAAAATATGTAAAAACTTAATGAGTGGTTTTAAAAGTTTGGGCAATATGTTTCTTGTAGTCCCTATACTTTATAAATTATAGATATTGGCCCCTTCAATTTCCAAAATTAAAAGAAAAATCAGTTTTGGTCCCAAACTTTATTTTTCTAATTTTTTGGCCTGTAGTGTTAGACATGTGAGAGAAAGTTGCTGGAATCCAGCACTACAAAGGGAAACTTTTCCATTGACATTGATTCCAACCATCAAAACGATTGAAATTTATGTGAAATTATTCCTTTCGACGAGGGAAGCTCACATTAGGGGTTTTTTGGTACCTTGTAGTTGTCAAGAAAAATATATATGATATTGATAATATTTTCTGTTTCAGGTTGATTTCAATTTTTTTAGGGATTTTTAGGCCAAAAATGAATTTAACAAGTTGCCTATGATGTTTTCTAGGTGTTTTGTAAAACAAATGGTTTGAAAAAACATCAACCCCTTTTATTGGGCAATATAGAAGATGTTTTGTCTAACTCTTTTTTTTAAAAAAAAAAAAAAAAAATTAAGGCACCCTAGATGCAAAAACAAATAAAAAGACCTAGTCACGTGGGCCCTAACGAAAATGGGTCCAAACAAGCTTTCTTGGCCTTTTTTTTAAAAAAATATTTTTACCATTTTTCTAAATTAACGATTTTCTATATATTTTTTTTTTCAAAATCATTTTTTTATTTATATTTATATTAATACCCCTTGTCTCTTTTATTTTGTTTAGAAAGCCTTTTTTAAATTAATAATTATTTTTTGCTTATTTTTTATGCATTTAATTATTGAATAGGTTTTCCTAATTCATCTATAATTTTTATTTTTTTTTTGTATAGATGAACTTTATTTTTAAAATAAAAAATATTTATTTTCAAGTAATATTTTCAATATGTGTAGCCTTGCATAACATTTTTTTCCCTTCTATTGTATTCAATCAATTTAATGTGTGTATCTATTTCTAATATCGTTTGATTGAATTAAAACTTATTTTAATAAATAAATTTAGTAAAAGACAATCGAGTAAACTTGTTATCTTATGAGATTAAATATCTTGATTTACACCTATCATTAATTTTACTTTTCTAGTTTTATTTTTAGTTCTCATTTATGGATTTGTGTATTGGAATCAACCACTAAAACCGATGAGGATGATGAATGAAGGAGAAGATTTAGATGTTTTGATATGTAATGTCTATGAGAAAAGAACAAAATTAGATGTGGTTCTAAAAGTGATTTTTGATTAAGCATATTATGAAGGATGTGCCTCGTATATATTTGAGGAGAAATTTTAGAATTGATAGGGTCAAAGTTGATTTTATTGTGTTTAGTTTGTATTTTTAGAGACTAGATGAAAAAGAAATAATCAATAATAAAATTTTGAATTTGAGTTTATTTATAATCCCTTTTTTTTATATAAAAAGAAAGAAAGATCATGTACTTGTTATCTTTCTCATGGCTAGAAGATGTAACATAATAAAACATATTGGTGCATGAAAGGTTGAGATGTTTATCAATGTTTTGAAACTGGCTATAGAAGATATACATAGATAAATTATAGAATTGAAAAGAAATGTTAAAAAGCTAGTGATAAAAAATATGTAGAGGTGGATTACAAAATAACTTGTCAATTGACAAAGGTAAGGAGCCCGAAATATTATGAAAAGAATAATCACGAATCCATGATTAATAATTTTGAGATCTCATTTCAAAGACATGAGAAGAGAAAACAACTTCATGATTAAGATGAATATGATGTTGAAATAGAATGTTTTGATAATTATAGTTTTTTTATGGATTGGAATCAACCACTAAAACTTGACAAGGATGATGATGAAGGAGAAGATTTAGATGAAAAATTTCTCATCTATAATGTCCATGAGAAAAGAACAAAATTAGACGTGGTTTTAAAAATGATTTTTTATTAAACATCTTATTAAGGATGTATCTCACATATATTTGAGGAAAATTTTAGAATTGATTGGGTCAAGGTTGATATATATATATATATCAAAAATACTTCTAATCAACTTTTAATAGATTTATAAAAAAAATATTTTCTTTTAATTTTTTCAAGAAATAATAATTTTTGAATGATAGCATGGAGAAAACACCTGCTCACTAACTAGTTAAGTAGATGAAGCTTCCTACGATAAGATAATTAACTCATACCATCCATCATAGATGGTCCATGCACTGTTTCAATTTTTTTGGTGGAATCCAACCGTAGCAAGGGAAGTGAGAGTATTTATCTTGATGTATTTAAGAATATGATGCAGTTATTTTTTAAAATGATTTTTATTTAAAAATATATTATATTAATAGTTTTTTAAAAAAAAAATTATTTTTTATATTAATATATTAAAACAATTAAAAAATATAAAAAAATTAATTTTAAATAAAAAAATTTAAATTTTACCTCACCCTTGAAATACAATACCAAACAAGCGGCTAAGTTAAATATGGAAATCTATTAACCAAATTAGAAACTAGTCGATTCAAAGTTTAAAGGGTAATAACATCATCAGTGACATTACCATTAATTTCTTGTCTAAGATAGCTTCAACCATCAAGCAAAACAAATTAGGATGTAAAACATCCATCCATCCATCCAAATCACGGGGATTAAAATAACATATTTGAGTTAATAATTGTAAAATCTCGGTTTTCCAAAGTCTAATCTACAATGGTAGGGTCAAATATGTGCTCGAAGTTAGACTTTTTGTGCATAAAACTGATAATAATCATAGAAAAGAAAAAGGGACTTCTTCCATTCAGCTGCTAACACGAAACTGATGATGAGTGGAGGTTTGGCACCAAAGTAAAACTTGCTCCCGTATGCCCTACGTCGGTCATCAAGAAGGCAAAGCTGTTTTGGCATCGAACTCCCTCGATAAATAATTATGAGATGAAATCTCTGCATAGTTAGTTTCTCTCAATAAAAACTGCATAGTTAGATTTTATTTGCACTATTATATATTGCTTAACAAAGTGATTTGATTCAAACTATCAATTGTTCTTGAGCAAATACTATTTCTAGTGCAAAGAATATTAAATTTTACCAAACAAAATAATATTTTCATCTTCAAACACTCAAATTATTGGCGATATCGTTAAACTATGTCTAGTTTATTTTTTAGTTTTAAAAAAAAAAAATTTAAAATTTTTAAATTTTTTTTTTGCTTTAAATTGATATATTTTTTTTGTGTTTTTTAGATCATTTTAATGCATTAATATCAAAAATAATTTTAAAAAAATAAAAAATATATTATTTTAATATATTTTTAAATAAATATTATTTTTAAAAAATAATTGCAAGAGACTACCAGCACCAGAGAGAATAAAACACAAGATTTGACTCACATCAATCCCCTAAATTTTTATTGAATCAAGCATGGTTTTTTTTTGTTTTTTTTTTGTGTGTGAATATTAAACACTATATTTAGCACATAATAAATTAAATCCTATCGAAACAGACTAAAATCCTCATCTTCAAACACCCACATTCTTGTGAGATAGCCGAACATAATTTGCTAAGGTGGTTACCTTTATAATTATAGAATGAAAACACAATTATGTAAATAAACATAGCTTAATGATTATGTATTTGATAACTTCTTTCAATAAACTAAGCTCTAATCTTATTATGTATTTAATTATTATATAATGAGAAAAAAAAACTAATGAATTATATATTTATTCCAAGGCCTAACAAATCTCGCGATGAAAGAATTCATAATGAAAATAAAACACAATCTTAGAGAGTTCCCGATCACCCATATATCATATGCATGTTTTTTGGATAATCATATATATATCATATGCATGTATATTATATTTCAGTCTTGATGAAGATGTCTGAAGTACGATAAGAGTTTTCCTAATGAAACATTTAACCTCACTATAATTAAATATTTGTCTGAAGTACGGCCGGTTTTAGTTTTTTTTTTTTTTTGCTATATATATTTGTTTTTAGTTTTAGGTTATTGAAGGGTCAAGCACAACGGCTCCCCCATTAAAGTTTTAAGTCAAGAAAGTACTTCCACTCTAGAGGGACATATTGGCTCTTCGGACATCCTAGCTATATCCTAAAATAACATGATACTATTTTTTATTTTTTTTTATGTTATTACGATTTTGACATTTTCAAAACAAACCAAGTATCGTTTGACATCTTAAATTCTGGATCGTAGAGTAGTTTGATTGATCTGGTCCAGCTTTTGGGATCACATCACTTCAAGTTCTCAAATGGTAATGTCATAATAAAGAAAATTTCCTTGTGATTTTTGCGATACTCTAATCTATATTTATGATTTAGTTTATCTATGCCGGAGTTGTATTATTAATTTAATGTGCAAGAGAGCTAGCACTACACGATATCAATACCGCATATATTATATATGTACAATCGATGGAAGTTAACAAATAACTTTTTTTTTATTATTAATATGCTCGGTCATCTTTTCACCATTTTTAGAATAAATATATATTTTTATTTTATTATTTTTATAAATTTTAAATATTTTCTAGATTTTGAAAATTTTCAAAAGAGTACAATATCCAATCTAATAAAACAAGTATAAATTTTTAGCCGATTATTAAATTAAACTGAAATTTTATTATATTATTCTAAAAGCATAAATAGAATTGCTAGCCTATCAATTGTTTTGTTTTGTTTTTAAGCTCAAATTACGTTAGAAGCTAGTGTTTGTAGGTTTTGAGTTTTTTTTTTTGTTATTTAGAATTAAATTAAAACTTTTAATTTAATTATAATTATAGTAATTATGATTTCACTTACAATATGAATACATAATAAATTTTGAAGCATGTTGTTGCTTCATAGTTAATGAGTCAACATCAAATATATATAATGATATGACAATTTATAGTATAATAATATTTGAATTTTGAAAAGCTCAAGATAGATCGAAACAAACTATTTTATTGATAAATTAGTTATTTAATTGTTGACTTCCCTCATCCTCCTCCTCCTCCTCCTCCTCCTCCTCCTCCTCATTATTATTATTATTATTATTATTATTATTATTAGGGTTAAGTATAAATTAGTCCTAATAAATTAACAAATTAATTCTTTTGATTTTATATTTTTATGTTTTATTTTTTTACCTATTCTACATATTTTTTTAGAAATAGAATAAAAGGGAAAAAACAAAGCAAGCGAGATAGAAATTAAAAATTATTATTATTATTATTGCATTTCGTCTGCAAAGAATCCATCCATCCTAGCGGTGGGCCTGGAATCCTCACGTATCCAAAGTAAATAAATTCCGACATCGTGGATAAATCTAATGTAGAAAAGCAGAGGGGGAGGGGGACACAAACAAAAGTGACGATGTAACCAGTTACCGGTGGGGGAGGTAGTAAGTAGTAAACACTCTATTTAAAGTCAGCTTTAATGGAGGCAACACACTTCATTCATTGCTTTTGTTTCGAGTGGAAAAGCATTTCATAAAAAAAGCATTTTGCCCTCCCATGTCTCTCTCTCTCTCCGTCTCCACCCAACACCATTATGGAATCCACCGAATTTGAACCTCTCTAACTCTTCTCTCGGATTCTCCAATTCTGTCG
Organism: Populus alba; assembly: GCF_005239225.2. Taxonomy (NCBI): domain Eukaryota; kingdom Viridiplantae; phylum Streptophyta; class Magnoliopsida; order Malpighiales; family Salicaceae; genus Populus; species Populus alba. The sequence goes on along the minus strand of NC_133289.1, from coordinate 7,574,750 downwards.
TCTTCTCCTACCCTTATACATAAACAGATATCTGGTAACCAATCAGCTGATCTTTCGTTGTTTTATTTTTTTTGGGCAGTGGATCTTGCTTCAGCCCTGCTTCTTCCATTCCTTCAATTTCAGGCAATTTGAAGAACCAGAGAGTGTTGCTTTCGTTTGATTGCAGTAAATTTCATGGAATACTGGAACAGAAAAACTGTTGAAATCAAGCCCATCTCTTTATTTTGTGTTGTTTGAGTGTTGTGATTATAACAGATTGCGTAAGAAATAGTTTGTAATTGGGAGCGAGGGAGGGAGAGAAAGGGGGTTAAGGTTTAATGTTAGAAATGAGATTTTTACTACTTAATTTGACAGGGCCACCGATAAAACGAAGAGCAGGTTTGAGGATAAAACAAGCCGGACGAGGGTCTTATCGGGGCAGTTAGTGAAGGGTTTTAGGGATAGAAATAATTATTTGGCTAGAAATTGTTGTATGTAGTAAAGATTTGTGTTTTTGTCGAAAAGTCAACAGATGGGAACTACTGATCTGAGACAGCTGTTGGAGAGTCTTTGCAATAATTCAGACTGGAAATATGCTGTTCTTTGGAAGATGAGATATGGGAGCCCAATGTAAGTTGTTGTTGCCAAACCCATTTTCTTCATCAGATGTTTTATTTGACTATATGTTGTTTTAATTCTATGGCTGTTTTTTCTGTTCTTGAATTTATGGGTTGTAATTTGTTGTAAAACTGTAAGATAAATCTGTAAATATCTTCTTGTTTCTCTTTTAATATATTGGAAACGGTTAACATGAATTTGATGTTTTGATGGATTTCAATTATGTGACTGGTTGGAAGGACTTTGTTGACATATGCAGAATCAAATGTCTGAACTAGAATGAATTACCATTGAATATTTTCTAATAGCTCGGGAGTTAGTTAGTGGATGCATATATGGCTACGATGTTTTAATTCATGCCTGCTAATCAGAACATTTCTAAGAGCTGTCCCATCATATTTGGGTTGATCTTTTCGAATGTTTTATTTTGGTTTCTACAGTCAGGGTATCCTCGGGCCAACTTTGGTTCAAGGAGACTAAGTCCCTCCTTAGTCAGGTTTTAGGCAGGCCTTCTACATGGTGTATTCATAAGAAATTTCTTAAGGAAAGTGTTTCGGCTGTAAAATCCCTGGTTATTAATTGCTCCACAATCTTGCCATAATAAATTTTACTGGAATAGACATGCATGTTTGATTCTATGTCTGCCAATGTATGTAGTCTAGTATCATTTGAAACATAACAACTGATTACGTGAAGTTAAATATCTTCATTTCTGTGTCAGGATTTTGACTTGGGAAGATGGGTATTTTGATTGCTCAAAACCACGAGAACCTTTGCAAACTATATCCTCAGATGTTTACTGCAATGGTGGAAATGATCTAGTTTCTTCCCTCCGCGATGCAAGTGCGTCTAATGCTAACTTTGGGGGACATCAAATCGAACTTGTCATGGCTGAAATGTGGCAGCTTCAGTATCCCTTAGGAGAGGGGTATAATCCCATGCTTGACTCATCTAATTCAATATAACATGCTTTTTTTTTTTCCCTCTCTGTTTTTCCAAACTCGTTTCAGTAGACCGTTTGCAATTATGTACTTCACGAATCTAAAATTAGAGGACTGTATAATTTGTCTGTTGTTTACTTCTTCCAATCTCATATATTTACTTAAGAGATAATTTGCGACTTAAAAAGCAAGGTTTTATGCATGTCATTGAAAAGTTTGAAAAGAGCATAATTGATTTTGGATCCAAAAATTTTTCAGGGTTGTTGGTGAAGTGGCATATACAGGGGACCATTTCTGGCTTTCGTTCAACAATATTTTTTCTTGTGAAATGAGCAAGAATTTAGTTCCTGAGGTGAGATAGATAATCAAAATACCTAAATTTGTTTATATTCAGAAATTAACAGAACCTAAAAAATGGAATTCTTTCCACTGGCAGTTTCCAGAAGAATGGCTACTTCAGTTTGCATCAGGTATCAAGGTAATTTAATTCTGAATTCTATTAACAATAGATCATCATATTCAGTTTGTTGATTCCTCCATATTCATGTGCGTGCTTGCGTGTGCGTGTTAGAGAGAGAGATTTTGGCACTGCTTACGCATGCTGGAAGTTGGTTGTGAACATTTAAAATTTATCATAGTCCCCCTTCAAATGGATAATGTCAGTTGTGAATATGTGATTCATGTGCAGACTATCTTGCTGGTGCCTGTACTTCCACATGGAGTTTTGCAGCTTGGATCATTTGACGAGGTATGTGTTTTTTTATCTTTATTGCACTCATATTCTGTTGAGGTATTTTACTATTTGAATTTGGTTACTATAAAGGTGTGAAAAGTTATTTTTACCGCTGTCATCATTATGCACTAGAAATGGACATGGTAATTATTGTTAGGCAGTTTCTACAGTTGTGGATAACCTGTCAAGTTATTCAAAGGGATTTAATTGTGTAATTTATTAATCTGCTTATGATATCATTTTTCTCCCTATAAAAAATAATGGATGCCGGATCCTGGATGTCAGAATGAGGTCATCAGTGTCCTATGTGCATGTATACATGTATGCATGCATGATAGCGGGTATCTACGAGCATGTGTGTGTTCAAAGCATGCATCTGCCTTGCTTTGTTTCATCTCCTGTAAGGATTTATTTTCCTCTCCTGTTCTCAGGTTGCTGAAAATATTCAAATAGTTGCCTATATTAAAGGTAGATTCAATGATCTCCACAGTACTAGAGAAAATGCAGTTCCTCTCACTTTAAAAGGGGAGTTTAAAGCTCAGTCTACACTAATCTCTTGTCCTGTTGAGCAATTAAATGCAACTTCAGCTATTTCCATTAGCCAAGTGAAAAGTGAAGATTCAAATTATTCAATACCTGTCAATAGTGTCAAGCTACATAAAGATGAGCAACCAGAAGTTTTCAAATGTGAAAGCAAAAATAATAGTCCTTTGCCTATCTTTGCTGATGTGTCCCCTCCAAGTGAATCTCTAAGTGCCAGGCAACCGGGGATGGTTGAGAGTAAGATATTTGAACTCTCTTATCTGATGGATGAATTGCAAGCATATTCTGACTGTAATGAGTACAATGTGGGATGGTTTGGAGAACCCTTGGATGGGATGATGAATACTTATCCTGCTTCAGATATGGTAGAGCATTCATTTGGAGGCATGGATGCCAATGATGTGTATCATAAAAATAGACAGAATTTTCTTAGCTTTCCCAAAGGCAGCGAGTTGCATAAAGTACTTGGACCACCTTTTTTGAGCCAGACCAATGAAAAGACATGGGAACCATCTTTATTGGTGGAGGATAGTTGCAAGAGCTCAAATTTCATCTTCAGCGAAGATCACAGTGCAAGAATTGAGCCTTCTTTGTTTGCTAGAGAAGGTGAGGTCGAGTTTCTGCTGGAACCAGTGGCTGGCAATTCATATAGCAGTTCAGATAATGCGTCTTCTAACAGATCCCATAGTTTGAAGTCATCTGAAAGATTGTCAGGACACCTTCTTGCTACTTCTCAAAACCAATTTCAAACAAGAACCTTGGTGGAGAATGATTTGGCACCATGGAGCCATCTAGCATCTGTATGTATTTCTGGAAGTGGAAATACTGATACTACAGCTGCTTTAGATAGCATGATGAGTACAATTTTTGACCAGGAACAACAGGAAAAGGATCAAAGTTACAAGCACCCTTGGAAAGGCCAGAAGATGTCAAACAATGCCAGAAGAAGGGCCAGACCCGGTGAAAACCAAAAGCCAAGGCCAAGGGATAGGCAGCTGATCCAGGACCGGGTAAAGGAGCTTAGGGAGCTTGTCCCAAATGGTTCAAAGGTGAGGTTTCTTGGGTTTCTGTGTACTTCAGAATTATCTCACATGTTTTTCATATTCTGTATATAAGTTTGCTTGGTGTGGTGTGGTAAATGCAGTGTAGCATTGATGGCCTCTTGGATCAAACCATAAAGCACATGCAGTATTTAAGAAGTGTGACTGACCAGGCCGAGAAATTGAGGCAGTGGGTGCATCAAGAGGTATGTGAAGTCACTTCAGGTCTCATAGATGCTTCATGTCGATCAGTCTCCTGGCAATGCATTGGTTTTGCCAGTCAAATTACTTGCACCAATTATTACCATTAAATGTGCTATTTTTTCCGTTGTTTTTGTGTGGAGAAAACCATTAGATGTGTTATTGAGCTGTAATCAACTTGAGAATAATTGGTGGTCCAGGAGTTTTGTTCCATCCTTTGACTTTCTGAGTTCAATTCTTGGAGCTAGCATTCAAGGAATTTATTCACCTAGAAGCACCAGATCGATGTTTAAAATTACCTGGGGAGATGATTTAGTATTGGTTGATGTGCAAGCTGGCTTAAGGATACCCTTGGCATTCAAACTAAAAGAAAAGAAAAAACTTGGGACATTCATAAGATAGCATCCTACTGCTGCAAGCTTAGTTGGTCAACATTGTAAAGGAGAATGATTTAAGTTTTCTCATCCCAGAAAATAGGGAAAAGGAAAATCGCAGAGCAATAGATCACTTCATCCAAATTGGTCTAGTCATATTCAGTGTAGATGAAATATTATTAATGGTGTTCTTTTAGTTTATGGACAGCATTGGCTACATACTCAAAATTACTTAGAGAAAAGTTGTTCTGAAACCAGGAGAGAGATTTCCTGGATTTGGACAAATTGATACTGATCTGGAGCATGGTCTTTCAAAGTCGGTAGAAGTTTGAAGTTCAAATGAGCAAATGGCTCCGATTAGAGGTGGAGAAAGCCTCAAACACCCATTTATGCACCTCAAAGCTGTGTATTATAATCGAGTTAGGTCATAAGTAGGCAATGCACAATTTCTTTTTAGGTATTCAATAGATTAAACTAAATTAACCCATACCTAGAATGTCAGCTACGAGCATCCATTGAAATCTATTGACAATATGATGCATCCCATGGACCTGATCCTTGTTTGACTAGGTCAGGTCTTGTTGGACCAGGATGAGTATTTCAATATAGTTTGTGCAAAATAACAAAGGCCAGTGAAGTCTGATGACAGTGCATGATGATGAAGCAGTTAGTTTGGGTCCGAACTCAGTTGAAAAAAAATGAAAATTAATATCAAACGCAACATACCATGCTAACAGGGAAAAACAGCTATTAATAAAAAAGAGAACTCACTGCAGTGATTAGGTTACTCTGTATCGTGCAACTGAAATTCACTATAATTGAACTGACATGCGTACAGGTTGCTGATCGCAAGAACTGCAGATTGTCTGAAAACAATGTGAATATCGAAAGTGGGAAAAGCTGGGCCTTTGAATTTGGAAATGATCTACAGATATGTCCTATTGTTGTGGAAGACCTTGCATACCCAGGACACCTCCTCATAGAGGTAGGTCCTGCAATTTTAAATTTTCTAACAACGGAAACTTTGTATGCTTTACAAGGATTTGCTAACTAGCAGCTGCTGCAGATGCTTTGCAATGATCGTGGCGTTTTCTTGGAGATAGCTCGGGTGATCCGCAGTCTAGATTTGACCATCCTGAAGGGCGTGATGGAAAGTCGATTAAGCAACACATGGGCTCATTTCATTGTTGAGGTAATTGGATTCTAATAAAATCATTCCTGACATCATGTGCATATGTAACAATTGCCAACATTATTTAAACATCTGCAAATGTACTCAGGCTTGCAAAGGTTTCCATAGACTGGACATATTCTGGCCGCTGATGCAGCTTTTGCAGAGGAAAAGGAGTTCTATATCTGGCAAGATTTGATGCATCCTTGGCCCGTTAGATGAGATTTTATTAGAAAACCTGGATATGAGGGGCAGTTGTGTTTCTCATCAAACTAAAGTCCTTTGTATTTTAAAATACGTAATTCGAACTGCTGTTGTATTATTACAAGGAGTGATGGTTTGTGTACAAATGAAGAGAGCTTGTTCTTGCAAATGTAATGCTTCGTTAGAGCTGAATTAATTCTGAGAAAGGGGAACGTAGAAGCATGCTCGCATGTTATGTACATTGTACATGAAACGTGAAATGTCACATCTATTCAAAGCAAACTTGCTTAGAAAAGGAAAGTCACAATAAAGGAAAATGATCCAGGCAAAGGAACCTAGCAAAAACTGCCAACTTTCCACCTGTTTCGACAAACCTAGGATTTCAGGGGTGTTTGAGTTAGCAATAACGTGAGCCACCAGCCACACGCAACACTTTTTGGTCGGCAACCTTCGATGGGAACTTAGAAAGGAATGTTACGATCCATTGAATCACCCGCGCAAAGCTGTACGTAACCAATATAACAAATTCCTACGATGTCAGCTTAAGGTATGCATATACCACCGCAATTTCTATCACGAAACACAGAACAGTAGTACCTGGCCGTGCTTGTTCCATCCCCAGGAAAATACTTGGCCATCCTCTTTGAAAATCGCCGAGAGAGAGAGAGAGAGAGAGAGAGAGAGAGAGAGAGCAGAGTCAGCACGTGCTTCAGAGCGTAAAAACAAAGCTCATGATATATGCATACAGCTACAAACAATAGGCCATGCTGGTTTCATTGTTGCATCATCATGGAACTTTATCAGATAAAGGATTCCTCCAATTCAAGTGAAAAGAATAGGAAAAAGCACTATCAATGCTTTGCTGATGGAACTGTGTGGCTACATCTATAAGCTCCTACCAATCACATGAATGTCTTTCACTAATTACGTGCCAGTTTACTAGATAGAATTTCTAGTGCGGTTGCTTTCTAATAAAAATCTTAATCCCCTCATCAGCATAGAGCACTGAAAAAGGAACTCTCGTGGACGATTCCAATATTGACTTGTACCTGTTAGAATAGCACTGTGTCAAGCTCCCCATGAAACCATCTTCGCCTGCTTACTCTCCAGATATGGAGCATCCAAAAGTCTTGGTATACTCTGAGATAGACTTGCAAATGCCTCAGTTGCTAATGAATTTCTTTCAATTGAATTAGTCAATACGTAAACTTTGTATGATCACAAACAAAACACTACTCAGGCAAGTTTGTTAACAGCAGCATAAAACTGCGATGTCAGTTGCATACCTCACCCTGGTCAGATCCAGTTCCCAGATGTCCAAACTGATTCCCACTAAATGCATACACACGACCATCAATGGCGATGCACAAAGTGTGCCATAGGCCACATGAATGAATGTGTTTGGAAAAGTAAAAATGGGTGAATATTGGTTAGTTTTAGGATAGATAACACGGTTAAGACTTGAATTAAAGAGATGGAAAACAAAATTTTGAACTTTAAGGTCAGCCATGCTTAGGGATTTTTAGGGGTTATAATATTTGGAGGAAATGCTAAATTATGCATATTGGTTATAGTTTGGGATGTCTATGACTTGTTATAGGGTTAAATTAGGAAAATGAAAAACCAAATATGGAGAAATTGAATTGTTTTGTGGCCGGTCATGTTGGGAAATTGGGAGATTGAGTAAATGTATTTAATTTTGGTATTTTAATGATGTTAGACATGTTTAGGTTTGATTAAAAATGAGTAAATGTGGATTTTTAAAAGAAATTACATGTTATGGTTATGTGTTGTAATATAAAAAAAATAATATAATTATGTAAATTTGATAATTGAGACAATGTTATATTATGTTTTAAATTGAATGTCTTGATGATAGAATTTATTTGATTTGGATAAGAATAACGTGCAATAATTGTAAAATGTAGTAGGATTTTAAGATGTTGATTAATTTTTTGGAATGCTTTTAAATTAAATTGTTTGCGGTTTTATTTATTGATATATATTTGTAGGTAATAAAATTTTAGGTTTGTCTCTTATATGTAAGAAGTATTACTAATTTTTTTAAAATAGGATGTAATGATAATATTATTATTTTTTTATATTTTAATTTCTTTATATGATAAAGAGAATGTCATTGGACAATAATATGGATACAAGGGGTGCTGGTTCTTCTAGCAGCACTTTTATGATGACCATAATTGTTAGTTGTTGACCATGATTAGGCACATTAAGCACATGCACTCTTTCTTGACACAAGCTTGTTGAGTGCAAGTATGATCGTCAGAGAGAGAATTTTTTTTAGTAGGATGTATATATTGGGAAGTAAATTTCTTTGAAAGTCTGTCCATAATATGTAAGTTTGTTTTTTTTCTTGCATGATAAAAAAAAAACAACAATAAATAATTTCTTAATAATTAATTTCAATGAACAAATAAAATTTTAGATTTACAAATATGGAGGCTACTCGCACGAATGAAATCATAGATGAAAATATCATTTTTTTAGTGGAGTTAGGTTTCCAAAAATCTTGAATAAAAGCATATGATTGATGTTTGGTTTAGAAAGTTTAAGGTTAGTATATAATAAATAATTTTTTTTTAATTCAATTAGTTTTTTAAATTTTAACAAACAAATTATTTTATGAAATTGACTGTAAAGAAAATTTTTATAAAAAAATTCATATTTTTATGAAAAACTACGGGGCAAATAAGTCTTTTTAAAGAAATAAAAAATAATAAAAACAAAAAAGTATGCACACGTCAGCAAATGGCCACCGCTCACCCTGTTTTTTATTTGTTTATTTTTTAATTTTATCCCCTCAACATTTTATTTCAATTATTTTTCTTTATATAATTTTGGTCCTCATTCTTTTATTTGCTCTTCTTTTATTCCTTTTCTTAGTTTTTTTTTTTCTTTCTAATTTACTAAGGATAAAAATTGATATTGGTCAAAAAATAGCCTTTTTCCATGTTTACTATCACAAGGTGTATAAATCTACAATTTAGTACTTCAGTTTTAAATTTTTTAAGTTTAGTCCCTTATGTTTTAAAATGTTCATTTAGGTCTCAAATTCATTTGTTTTGCATTATAATTTTTGAAACTCGACAAGGACCGAATTTTAACTACAAATAATTTGATTTTGGTGTTTGGAAATTCATATTTGATAGGGGAATTTAATAAAGGTTGTTTTCACTTTCAATTAGGGGTAAGCAAAAAAACTGAAAAATCAATTAAACCGAGAAAATAAAAAAAAAATAACCGAAAAAACTGAACCGTGAAAAAAAACCGATTAAAATTTTGAAAAAACCAACCGATTCGGTTCGGTTCGGTTGCGGTTTTATAAGCCTGAAAATAAAAAAATCCAAACCGAACCCAATTAAAAAAACTAAGACAAACCGGAAAAAAAACCTAGCCAAACTGATTTGAAGCGGTTTTTGTCCAAAAAACCAAACCAAAACTGGTTTTTGAACCGGTTTTAGTTTGGTTTTTATTTTTTATTTTTTAAATTTCAGTTTGGTTAGTTTTTTTTAATAAAAATCAAATCAAACAAAAAATAATGACCTCTATTTTTAATGATATCAGAAAAAAATAAAATTAAAGATCAAAAAATGTTTTCTATTTAATTTGATTTTATATTTTTGAGAGCGATTTAAATATATTTTATTGTTAGAAATGGAGTTACGGTGGTTCATGTAATTTTATTTTCATGTTTTGGGGGGTTAATAAATCCCTAAAATCTAGGTTTTTAGAGTCTAAGAACATAGAACATGATTTTCCAGTCACTGTAACCTCCTCTAGTTATCAAAGAAAAAGACCGACAAAAATTATGCATCATTTTGTGGGCAACAAATCATTTGTCAAGTTTGAAAAAAACAACAAACAAACAATTGGGTCCACCCTTTAAGAAAAAAATAAGGAAATAGACGTGGGAGTTTGGGTTTCCAGTTAAATAATTATTGAATTATGCCATTATTTTTCAATATTATATTAACAATTAATTTCTTAATATGTATATTATGGAGCTAATATGTATACTTTTTTAAATGCCTAAGAGATATCTACTTGTAGAATTTTTATTGTATTTTTTTTAATATTAGTTTTTTTATATCTTTTTAATATATTCACATCAACATTATCAATTCATCATTTATTATTTTGTTTTATTAAAACTTGTTATCAATGTCATGATAAGTTTTTTATTTTTAAATAGAACTTCTTTATTAAAAATATATTTTATAAAAAAACCCCGGTCCCATCAATAAGGAAATAAAGATTTGATTAAAGAAATACTTCTCTTATATAAGAATTATTTCAAATAGTTAGAGTTTTTTTGGATACTGATTTTAATTTCTTATAGAATAAAAATTCAAAGAGCCCGACATCATAATATAAAAAATCATCATATGTATCTATATTTTTAATTTTTCACTTTATTCTTTATTTAATATTAACAATTTTTTTATGGTTTATTAGTCCCTTCAATTTTCATTATATTTCATTCAACACATTTATTAACTTTTCAACTCTCAATTAAATTTGTTTATGATAAAAAAAAATACATTCACAATACCAACATATTCTTCTCTTACACTGAAAAATAATTTGAAATCCCGCACCCAGCTTAGTGCGAGTTGTTGGCTAGTTCTTGTATTAAACAACTTATTGAACAACATGAAACAGTACTATTTTTTTTAAGAACAACAACACCAAGACCAACAACATAAAACAGTGTTTTTTTAAAACAAAAACAACACCAACAACATAAAAGACTGTCCTCCGTTGTCCAGAAGATGGTCAAAAACCATTAGCAGTATATCCACCATTGGCGGTATATCCACCGTCAACAGAAATAATCTGCCCGGAGATATACGAGGCAGTAGGGAGGCACAGAAATGCCACTAGAGATGATATCTCATAAGGCTCCCCTAAGCGGCTGATGGGAGTTTGAGAGACAACCCGACTCATACCAGCTCGCTGCCATGGACAAAAAAAAACAATGATGTTATGGGATCATATAACATTACTTGAAATTGAAAGACTAATAAATGGATTCAAGCTTCTTTGAATTTCAAGTGTTTGAGAATTGGTTCTTCAATTAAAAAGTTGAAATTGTCTTCGTGTGATTTTGGTCCATTAAAATTAGATTTTTCATTTAGATTTTATGGGGTTGTGTCCATTAAATAATGGATTTTTGTCCGTGAAACTCACAAATTGATGTATTAACGTTTTTTTAATCTTTTAAATGAATTTGCATAAAATAAAATAAAATAAAAATATATGTATAAAATCCATGAAAAATAAATAAAAAATAAAACTTCCAATAAAAACTTGAAAAGAAAGTGGGTCCTTCTGTTATTATAAAAATAAAATAATAATTATTTTTGTTTTTGTGTGGAGTTTTACAGTTTTTATGAAAAAAAAAACTTAATTATTATTTTTCATGAATAATTCTTAGTGCTTTTTAAATCTTTTTCTGTTCAAAAATCAAATTAATTCATGAATTTCACATGTGAAAATCCGTTAATAAATGGATGGAATCCTACAAAATCTAATAGAAGAATACAGTTTCAAATGGATCAAATTAAGTTACAAGAGGTCAATTACTGACTCTTCTAGTTGGGAACATATTCTCAAATAACTTAAATGGATCAAAAGTTTCGATCAATTTATACAAATTCAAATATTTTTATATGTAGACAGGAAATTTTCAATAAGAAAATTATGCAGCCAAAAGCTTAAATTGTACAAGTTTGAGTAAAAATCCAAGCATGTTGAGAGGTTTAATTCTTGAACTAAATTTGCAGTACAAGCAACACAAAAATTTCAGACACATTAGAAACTTTAGGGAACTCTGGGGGAAACCCATGCAGAACACAAACTAATTACCTGTTCACTTGCACTTTTAGCAAGACTAGCATCCAAAAGAGGAGTTTTGATGATCCATGGCGACACTGCATTAGCTCGGATTTTGTCACGTGCCCACTCACACGCTAAGCTCTTGGTCAACTGATTAAGTGCTCCTGGAATTAAACTACAACCTTCTGAGAAAAAAGAAAAAAAAAATTGACATGAGAACTGCGGCAGATACATAGAGATCCTCACCTTTAGACGCTCCATAGAAGGAAAGTGTAGGTAAGGCTACAACAGCGGCAACAGAGGAAATAAACACAATGCTTCCATTTCCTGATGCTTTTAAAAGAGGGTGTGCAAGCTGACAAAGGTGATAAGAAGCCTCAACATTTGTACCCAAAGTATTTGCCATATCCTCCGCAGTGACTTTTGTGCAGTTCTTGCTTACAACTGCTGCAGCGTTGTTCACCTAAGCAATATTTATGAAGACTTGTTAATTTTCAATATCAAAATCAAATTAGAGACAGCCTCAAATTTGTGGGGAGAAGAACATACAAGGATATTAAGTTTTCCTTGAAAGGTAGATGAGACTTTCTCTATTAGTTTGTCTCTTTGGGTTCGGGATGAGACATCACATACTGATCCAGTCACCCTAAAACCTTTGCTTTCCCATTCTCTTATGCATTCATCAAGCTTTGTCTCGTTACGAGAACAAGTGTGGACTGCAGCTCCAAACCCTGCTAGTTCTTCTACTATTGCAAACCTGTACAACTCACGGACAACAGAAGAAGAAGAACATTCAAGTCTCTGTTTAGTGAAGCGTTGGTGTACGGGCGTGGTAAGAAGAAAATTTGAAGAAAAAAGGAAAAAGAAAAAGCTAGCATCATCAACCCTATGCCTCGTGTTCCGCCAGTGACAAGAGCAGTCATTCCTTTGAGAGACCATCTGCTTTCTCTGCTGCTGACCTCTGCTTCTGCCATGCTTATTTTCGCAATTTCCTGCTGAGACTAGTAGGATGAAGATCATCTTTATAAGCCAATGAAGCTGCAGCTGCCAAGCTTACTTGTAATTTAATTTGTCGAGGAAAAAAAAAAATGCTTTCTTGTATTAGAAGCTATCCTAGTCAAGAATTTCTGAATTTACACGACATAAACTATTGGTGAATGCCAATCGATTACGCACGCCACGCCATCTTTATCAGTATCGATTGCATGCATGATAGAGCGGGCAAGATTTCTTTACAGCAATTTTAGCCACCCCGTGTATGGTGGTTGGGCTGTCTTTAACTATCATTCTTACAGCATTACTATTGGAAGACATTTCTTCATGCACAGCACGGTTCGAATTTTTTAATTCAATTTTAAAGTCTATGGCAGTAGAAGTCTTCTTTTGCAGTGAAGATACACAAGCAAGAACAATGCCTTCTTATTTTAATGGCGTTATTTCGGACTACTAGACGCAAAAGTCTAGTCCTCCAATTTGTGTTTTTGTCTCTCCCTGCAACAGTTTAATGGAATATGACATCACCAATTTCTTTGCCAATTTGTGAAACCCAATTCAAGCCCTCTACTTTTTTTTTTGTTATTGTGCTTAAGATAGACATTTTGTGAATTCATGGATTCATTGGGTGTTTTAGTTTTCCTCTCGTAAATCTAGCAAGGGAGAAGAACAAATTAATTAAAGTACTATATTTTTGTTAAGGAACTTACATACAATTTAATTCTGTATTTTAATTAAAACAATTTACTATAGTTTCAATTGGATTTGTATTCTTAAGTTTTATCAACATGAATTTGTATCCTTAAGTGTTATTAACATTAAGAAAAATGAGATGAAGAGAGAAGAGTGAGGGAAAGGATGAAGAAGGGAGAGAGAGGGAAAAGAAATTAATATCTCCTATGTGTATTTGTATTTGTGCTATATTATTTATCAGGATATTTTTTTTTTTATTTAGATTTTGAATTGATCAAAGATGTAAACTATAATTCTATTTCATAATATTAACTTTTAATTTAATGTTTGAATATTCTATGATGCATCAGCGAAATCAATCTCAATATATAAAAAACTATGTCAGTATAACTATTAAGGATGAAATAGTAAAAAAATAAAGTTAAATAACTGAATTGGGAAAAATCGAAGGAACTCAGAAAAAACCTATGAAAATATGACATAAGTAATTGTCCAGGTAAAAGTCATAGTGTAATAAGAAAAATTGACAGGGCTAGCCCTAAAACCAATGGACTCAACCTCCACTATTCAAATTAAGACACAGCACCATAAAATTTCTCCTTGAAGAGCACCAGGGTCTATGGCTTTTGGCATCTTATCTTGTTCTAATTATTGCGCAAACTTTTTCGAGCAACTACTTCACAACATAATCAAGCAAATAAGATCCTTAAGAACATAATCAAGCAAAGATCATCAATTTAGAGGAAGTGATTAGTGACCATTATCTACGGTAGCTCTACTCAAGATTATTTTCACACCTTGCTTGATTTGGCTTCATATTTTGTTCTTAATTTGTGTTATTTATATTACAACATGTAATTAATTAGAAAAAAAAGGAGAAAGGCTGGCTACTTCACACAAGTTTTTCAATGCCATGAAGCTAGGGGAATATAGATGCAGAAGAGCCACCATTTGTCACAATCAATAATTGCACTTAATTATTGTTTATTTGATTTTGACCCTTATATTGGAATCCTTTTGACGTGATATTTTGCAGAGTCGTGTGCTACACATTGTTGGTTTAGAAATAATGCAAAATCTACTATTTCCTCGTTGCCAGATTGGCTTGCTCAAGGGTGCAATCTTTTGACGAGGATTTGGGGTGATTCTCATTTAAATAAACAACCCTAGCTAATAACTCATGAAAAAAAAATATATATGTTGAAGAATAATATAAATCACATCTTAAAATTTTACCTAACAACTTAATTTATTAGGTTGAGATTATTTTTTGACATGGTATAAGAACCTTGATGACCAAGTAGTCACGAGTTCAAATCTCATCATCCATATTTATTTGATAAAAATTAAGCACAAAATAGTATAGGCCTATGCAAATTTCAAGCCTAGAGAGTTTTTATTTTGAGACTTTAATACAAATAATATCTTGAAAGTTTACCTAATAGCTTAAGCTTTAAGCTATTAGCAAATTAATTAAGATTAGAGATGAACTACATAATTTTATGATAACTAGAAATCATAATCGGTTGTTTGACAAGATATTAGGAAATAATGGAGTGTTAGGGTACCAAAGCATAATTAATTAAGATTAGAGATGAACTGCATGTAAAAGGATTAAAAAATAATAATAAACAATTATCTAATTTTATGATAATTAAAAATCCTAACTGATTGTTCACAGATTTTATATAAAGGTCTTGTTGTGTAACAGGAAAGACAATCACCTTATACATTCTATCTAAAATAAATTACTTTCAATGTGTTTTTAATGATATAGAGATGTGGTGTGCAGACATGCTAAAAGCTTACCTAAACTAGTATGTGTATTTTTTTTTTTTATTAAAAGTTAAAAACCATGATGATCAATGATAATGATTTTGAATTTGGGCTTTGTGATAAGGTACAAATTAATTTGCATGTAATAAAGTATTTGGGTAGTCTTTCATATAGGGGAGATGCTGTTAAATTTATTTTTTAAATAAAAATATTATTATCTTTTTTAATCATTTAATTTGTGTAGATGATAAAGAGAAAAGTCATTGGTGTGCAATATGAACAAGAGCACTGCTAGTTCTTCTAAATACGCATCTAATGATCATGAGTCGCTAGGTGTCAACCATGAACAAGCACATGCACCTTATCTCAATATAGCTTGGCAAGTATGATGCTGCTTTATAGAAGGGGTGTATGTTCTGAGTGGAATGTATATATTAGAAAATACATTGCTTAGTGGAAGCCCAAGCACTCAATGCAAAAAATGCATATTTTTTTAATAATTAATTTCAATTAATGAATGGAATTTCAAGTTTAAAAATGCATAGGTTGCTTACATGATTACATCGGCGATGAAATCATCGATGGAAGTTTCATTGTTTTAGTGAAGTCAGGTTTTCTAAAAATCTTGAATGGAAACCCATGATTGATCCATGAGTTGGAAAGTTCAAGATTAGCATTTAATTTAAATTTTTTTATTTATTTATTTTTTTTATTTTAATTCGGTTATTTTTTTTTAATGTTAATGAACTAATTATTTTACAAATTTAGAATGTAAGAAAAAAATTCACTAGGATAGGGCTGACAACGTTGTTGTTAGGATTGTTTTAAAGAATCATAATGTAACTAGGTAAAATTGAACTATCAATGTTATATTTTTTATTTAAATGTTAAAATTTTATTTTTCATTATCTTAACTTATAATTTATTTCTACCATATAGGTTGCATGAATTTTTATACGAGTCATAAAAAAAAAGAAAAACAATATGCTAAATAAAAAGGTCTTTTAGGCTTGGAAGATGTGGCAATTTGGAGGGATTTCAGACCTCTACACGTCTCCAAAGCTATATGGGAAGCTTATATCCAACATATGATGTCTGACTTTTTCTTGCGATGGTCGTGGTCTAGGATGGATTCTAAGAACAAGAAAATTCATGGTTCGATTACCACACACACCAGCAGATCCATTTTTTTCTTTTTGCATACGAAGTGAATGACAAGATTATTTTTTATTATATTTATTTTTAAATTATTGTTTTATATGAAAATATTTAACTAACAATAGTTTTTTTTTTTGCAGGCAACGATTCTTGAACACAAACCAAGACCAATATAACTTTTTATAGAAACTCACATGTGAAATAATGATTGTCAAAAAATGAGTGCAACTTGTGGATATCTGAGCTCAAAAGTTCGTGGTAAGTTGGATTTCAATATTTTTTTTTCTTAAGTTATTATTTGTTTAAATTAACTCTTAGGTTTTTTTTTCTTTATTCTAAAAAAAATATACCACTCGATTGCATGAGAAATATGAAGACAATCCTTTGACCTATCCAAAACTTGTTATGGATTTGTGGTTGAAAGTTAGAACATTAGGCGGATCCAATATAAATCAGGTACATGATATCTCAAATACTACAGCTAAGGATTTACAGACAGGCCATATTGTGTTGACCTTGGTTGACTTCGAGCTCTCAATCTCTATAGTTCCAAGCGCTTGTATGAGAACAAGTTCAAGCCCAAATGAACTAACTTGCTACAGGGATAGAATGACCTAGTGATGAGACAATCAGGCTTAAGTGATTGTGCATAGAGCTATTGTTAAACATGGGTGGTACATGTGATTCATGTCATCCCTCATCCTGTCATGGAAAAGATTCATCTTCTCTTCCTCCTTCAGCACCTGTTCTCTAGAAAAATTGTATTCAAACTGCTAATTTTTAAATTTACAATAAATATTTGATTTTTTATTTTAGTTTTATTTCTTTTAATTTTTTTCTAGTATGTTTATTTGAATTTTTTTTTCTAGGTTTGCTTATTTGATTTTTTTCTTGTTTACTTATTTGATTTTTTTTAAAATGAAATAAAGTATGATGAAATTCGCGACAAACCAAGTCCATTGAAAAATTCCATAGAGTTGAAAACAATTACATGAAATGCCACTTATTAGTATGAAAGGAATTGCTGATGGACTAAATCCCTTGAAGAGTTCCAAAAAAAATTTATAAGACCTTGCCGTTAAGAATATGTAATCACCAACGGCTTCATAGTTCATCGATAACATGAAATAAATCAATGATGAAATTATAAACGGTTTTATTTATCAATGATATGACATAATCATCAATAGAAGGATGCATGTAAATAATTGTTGTTTAGCATACTTTTTCCATTTTTAAATCTGTTTGTGATGCTATCAGTAAATGTTTTCTCAACTAAATTAGTGTTTAACTACCAACATAACATTCTATCAGTAATATGCAAAAATCTAGTTGTGTAACTTCTCGAGATCTCAAATTTGTTTAGTGTGAAGTATTTATAGCTACAGCGTTGATCAATAGAAAACATTTTGTTTAATCATTCAACAATGAGAACTGTGGCAGATATTCTTACATGATTCAACAGAATTATGGAATACACTTTGACTTGACAAACACTGTCTATCATGTTATTCAGAACATGAGAGGATCTCAATATGAAAGAAAGATGGAAAAAGAGCGCCCCCGGCCCCTCCCTCTTTTTTTGTGTGTTTAACAGAGGACTTAAAGTTTGAGACACCTCATAAGGACTGGTTTTGAGCATGCGAGGCAGCTAGTTTGAATCAGAAATGAGTTGGCTAAAAAGCCTTGGCTGTAAGCCCCCCATCAACACAAATAACTTGCCCATTGATATATGAAGCAGTAGGAAGGCAGAGGAATACCACCAGTGATGAAACCTCATTAGGCTCTCCGATACGGCTGATCGGAATTCTAGAGTACATGTCCCTATAAGCCTCTCCAACGTCAGGGTCAGCCTACAGTAAATTAAAATACAAGTTAAACCTGTGTAATACAAGCTTGGAAGGCACGTGTTTCTGAAAGTGACTAATTTAAGGAAGCCTGCAAAGTTGAATAGTCTATTGATGCTTAAGGTTTTCTAACATAAATCATGTACACATGAGGGGAGAAATAGTACAGATTGATCTTGTCCAACCGTGGTTCTGATACCTCCTGGTGCAACAGTATTTGTGCGAATATTGTCCTTTGCCCATTCGCATGCTAAATTCCTTGTCAATTGGTTGATTGCTCCTGAAAATTTTGTTGATTTTTGCTATTGAAAACCAGCAATCTGTAAATGGGAAAAATTGTTCAAATTTTAAGCCATCCGACGCAGGAAGCATACCTTTTGTCGCTGAATATACAGATAGCATAGGTAAAGCTACGATACCAGCAACAGAGGAAATGAACACAATATTTCCGTTTCCTGATGCTTTCAGAAGTGGATGTGCAAGTAGACAAAGATGGTAAGGAGACTGAAGATTGGTATTCATTATGAATGAATACTCTTCAAGAGAATAATCTAGAGATTTTCGGAGTGCGACTGTAGCAGCATTGTTCACCTAATCATTCAGAGAACGATATTGTTACAAGCACAGGAAAATTTAGAATGGTACATGGAAAATTAGAGAGGAAAAAAAGAAGATGAAGAAGATCTGGTATAACAAGATTCCGAAACTTTGTGTCCAATTTTTTTGACAAAATCAAAACACAAACCCACAGATGTCAGAAAGAAAATCATGTAAACCTTTTAGCCTGGAACCATCTTATCTTGTTTTTAGATCATCGATAACCTTCAGAATTGACACGAGCATGCAAGATTATTTCCTGCTCATGTCTGGTTGTTCAACTTAAAACTTTTGGTAACTGTAGTCATAAGTATTAACTATGGTCTTACTATGACAAAGACGCAGTAAAGTTGCCTGGTAGGAAGCAGGAAAATGACCTTGATGAGTCACAAACAACCTTAAATTAAGAGAATATCTTCGGTACGTCAAAAACACTTTAACCATCCACAGTCTAGTATAAATCAAATTGTAATTAACCATGCTAATTTGTCATGTCTCATGTCTCAAGAAACATGAGAGCACTCATTGGTTATGCACCTCCCACCGAGCTTGGCCTCCAGATATTTGGTAAGTTTTCTTCTTTTTTCTCTCTCACATAGGAGATGCTCGAATTTAAAACCTTTTTGAAAAATATGGAATAGCTGGTGGACAGTGAACTTACAAGGATATTGAGCTTCCCATCGAAAGCAGAGGTGACGGAACCAATCAGCTTCTGTCTGTCGTCTTGGGAACTGAGGTCACAAACCGAGCCCCTGACATTAAACCCTTTAATTTCCCATTCTTTTATCCTCTCATTGAGCTCTTTCTCGTTGCGTGAGCAAGTATACACTCTTGCCCCAAATCCTGCCAGTTCTTCTACAATCGCAAATCTGATTCATCAAAAACAGTAATCAGCTATCTAAGGTTTGAGACAGGAAATAATTAAAAAGGGCAGAGACAAGTTAGAAAGAGAACTAACCCAATGCCTCTGGTTCCACCAGTGACTAGTGCGGTCATACCCTTGAGAGACCACCTTTGCTCCCTGCAACCCATCTCTGTTTCTGCCATGATTATTTTTGTCTACCAGTATTTCTACTTTGTTGCTCCGACGTAAGATAAAACAAAACGATGAAAATGAATGAACAAAGGAAACGTGAATCCCTAGATGAGGAGAGAAATGGTTTTCAAGCAATTACACAAGTATGATGTTTAGTGCTTTGCGTTATTTATGGTGAGGGCACATGTCGCCAAAATACCACTGGCCGGCTTCTGCAACAGAGACAAAAACTAGAACAGGGCAACAATATTTGCATTTAAAATCTATTATCTTCTACTCAAACCAACTAGGAAGTGCCACGTGTGGTTATGAAGTACCAGTTTCGGCGCAATGATCCCCCTCAGTATTAAAGGGTACTGATTTTGAACAAAATAATACAACTAGTTAAGTAATATTCTAAAATATATGGGAGCTTTTCTATGCCTTTTATTTATTAATATATTATATTATTATAATTATAGAATTTTTTTTTTAATTTTTTTTTGTTTGATTTAGTTTGTTAATATTAAATTGTTTTTATTTAGTTATCAAATTTTCATGGTACGAATCCCGAGTTTGATGGGTTAACTTGATTTGATGAGTTAACCCGAATTTTTTTTTAATTAAATTTTTTTATTTAGTTTAGTTTGTTAATGTTAAATTTTTTTCTATTTAATTATAAGACTTTCATGACACGTATCCTGAGCTTGACGAGTTACTTGGTTTGATGGGTTAACCTAGTTAATTCTGGGTAAACCCATCAATTTTTTTTTTATCTATTTTGTTATTAAACTTTCATGACGCGAATCCCATGTTTTACGGGATAACCTGGTTTAAAGGGTTAACCCAATTAATTCAATTTTTTTTTTTCTTTTTTTTCATTAGTTTTTTTCTTGCTGTTGTTTTTTTTAATTAATCTATTTAATTATCATACTTTTATGACACGATCTTATAGCTAGACCCACATCCAATATTTTTGGGTCCAATGTTGCAGTCAGATTCATTTAAACTTGAGTCATGCAAGTTTTACGTTATTATTAATATTATAAATATTACTCTTAAGTCAGGTGTTGCAGCCAAACCCAAGACTATTGGGTATAGCTTTGCAGAAAAAATCAAGACTTTTAAATCTTAATTTTTTTATATATATTTTTTATGCTAAAAAAATGACCTGCAGCATCGCGCAGGTCATGTAACTAGTTTGGTTTATTCCTCGTGCTGCATTTTGATATTAAGTTTTTCTTCTTTTTTTTCAACACAAAAAAAGTGTGGGTATTGTAAGCTTTTTTATTATAAAGAAATTTTTTTTTGTTAAAATTTTGTTTTGCTTAACATAATTTAAATAAATTATGGGTAAATGAGAATTAAATTTTAAAGAATTCTTAATTTTTTTTAAATTTAGTTTTTGATTTATGATGGCTAATCAAAAATTGATAATGGTGAGAATTAATTCTTATTAATTTTTTAACTTTTTAGCTTCTAAAATTTATTATAAAAGGGTGAAGGAAAAGTTTTTAACTTAAATTATTCATATTTGACATGCTCTCCTCACCTCTTTTTCAGTATTTTTATTATTATTTTTATGCTTAAATTTTTCTTTCAAATCTAGAGCTTATGTTTTTTTTTTTTTTTGAGATATTTAAGTTTCATATTTTTTTTAATTCATAAACTTTATTTAGAAGTGAATATAAATCATAGTGATATTGTTAAAATCTTGGGAGATATATTGTAAACATCCTAGTTATATAAGTGAGGAGCAATAAAGTCTTAAAAACATACGATTCATTATTGAAAACAACAAAGCTCCCATTATTTTAAAGTCTTTTAACAAGTAAATATCCTCATTTGTTTTAATTTAAGCATAAGTATTTATTATTATTATTATTATTATTATTATTATGCATGATAGTACTTTGAATTAATATCAATTGCAAATTTGATTATATGCTTAGAGGGTATTTAAGAGTGTGGTAGCGATTGTTTTTTAAAGTGTTTTTTATTTGGAAAAGTATCAAAATAATAATTTTTTTTTATTTTTTTAGATTTAGTTTTAACATCAACATATCAAAATAATCCAAAAACTTGAAACAAAAATAAAATAAATAAAATTTTGACGAAAAGCAGGTTAAAACTCATTCCCAAAAACCTCCTTAGTATGTATGCTAGTATTTTTTTTTTTTTTTGAAAGCATGTTTCCCGTTAGTTACGCTTTTACTTGTTTATAGCTCTAAACATGTAAAAACTCTAGGTTTTTATTGGACATCTTTTGTTTAGCATAACCATATAATGATAATCTAAATATCTTTCCTCACTAGGCTATATATATATAAACTTTGGTTTACCATTTTAACAACAAAGTAAAATGTTTATATGTGCATTCAATAAAATAAAATGAGAATTATATATATATATATATATATATATATAATTAACAATAAATGTATTGATTTCAACCAAATATATATCGAGTCATGAAACCAAGATAATAATGTTATTTATATGAAATTAAATATTAACTCAATATCAAAACTTATTTTTAACACCACGAAAGCCCCATATAAAGTCAACCAAAATAAAACATTAAACTTAATCCCTAGTTACTTTAATATAAAAGAATTAAATTGAGAATAATAAAGTCAAATGAAAAAAAAAAACACTAAGATATAAAGAAGAAAAAAAAACATTGTGGGTAATTATTGCAACCCACAATATTGTATCTTTTTTCTATGTTACATTTACTTTATTTTTTTTAATATTTTCTTTCATCATTTCATAATTACAAACATCATTTCATGCTTTTATGTAAAGTTAATTTTATGAAATTGAACTAAAATTATTAAATGGAAAGAAAAAAAAAATCCAATTAGAAAAAAAGAATGCTAATATAATTTATTTTTTTGAATAACCCAGTAAAAAAAGAATACAAATAAGAAAAGATTCAAGTACGTTGACATTTCATATCAACAGTATTTCTTACTCAAATCTTTTAATGTTCTATATATATATATATATATATATATATATATTAACTACAGCAATGTTTATAGAGCCATCAGTAGGTTGCCGGCAACCCAAGTGTGTGTGTGTGTGTGTGTTAGCTACAGCAATATTTATAATGTCATCAGTAGGTTTGCCGGCAACCCAAGTGTGTATTACCTACAGCAATATTTATAGAGTCATCAGTAGGTTTGCCGGCAACCCAAGTCATAGCATCATAACGGGAAGAAGCCATTTGTTTGATCAGTTCACCCGAGCTGCCAGAGAGCATCTTAATTTGGTTGAGATCATTGTGAAATTGACCATAAAAATATCATTAAGGGCAGGGGAAAGGCCGTCCCTTTCCTCTTTATTTTTATTCATCGTCGGTACTCGGTAGCAAATCGTCCCTTTCACAACTGCATACTTGCATTCTATGTTTAATGGAAATGTTATAGGCACAATCAATTAATTTATTTGCATGCACGTCTTTTCGATGGATCGAAATACGGATAGATATAAACAAGTTAAGGTTAATTGCCTCATTGATTGCTGTTTGTGATTAGCATCTCAAGACCCACATAAGACACATACAAAATATATAAATATATTTAATTGGAGATATGGAGATAAATCATAGAAAAAAAGAAGATAGAGAGCGACATGTTCCTTTTTTTTTTTAATCTTGAGAGATAATCAAAAGATTCTTTGAATACTAGCTAGCACTAGAATACACTTCCCTTTTTTTATGTAGTTTTTTTAACAAATGAAATTTGAGTTGTTTTATTTGTGGGGTTGATCCAATAATTCGTGTCCCTGCTTTTCAATTTTTTTTTGAATATTTGTTTTAAGAATATTGAATTTCTTTTTCTATTTATACAAAAATTAAGGAAACAAAAATTTAAATTTTTTTTTATTAGAAATGGACACTTATTAATCATATTGGTTCAATTTTAATGACTAATAGTCGATCTTGATGGAAGAATCACATCACAGACATTGTATAAATGTGTAAGGACTCAATCAAATCAAGAAATAATAAAGGAATTTAATTTTAAAAAATCAACCTCAAAATATACAAAATGAATGATCATTCATTTAGGTGGCGCAAGCATCTATATTTTTTTTTTGAATATTAATTATTAAAGAATTAGCGATAATATTCATTTTTTTTTTCATATTACAAAAAATTAGAATAGATAGATTTTATATCATCTTTCAATTCAAATTATCAGCAACAACGTCCCATGATATAAGATTGATTCTAAACATTCATGAATTGCCTTATATCCTTTAAGAGTATTTTTGATGCCATGTTGTTTGGATCGGAAAATTAGTTAGTTGACAATATATATATATTCCTCACTCATTTCTTTATATCTTTTTTGTGTTTCACTTAAATATAGACGTTTCGCTCAAATATGCCCATTATGTTTTTTTCCTTTTATCTCACTTTTCTTTAAATCTTGCAAAACTGATTTAAAAAATCTAACTTTGATACCAACTGATGCATACTTTCTTAATAATGTGATCAAGTAACCCCCAATAAAGTGGATAATAATTTGAAAAATCAAAATTTAAATACGATAGAATCTTGAATATTTAGAGGATAATTCTATACCTAAGACCCAAAGATATTGAAAATTTATATTTGTGCATTGTTTTCAAACTCCTCATATTGGCCTCTTAAGTTATATAAATTGATTGATAAGTAATCATTACTATATATCATATTGTTAGTTGGATCAACAATCCTGCTTCCGCTCTTTCTAATTAAGCCATTGTTTTAAACCCCTTCATTACTACGATCACTCT
Source organism: Populus alba (assembly GCF_005239225.2). Taxonomy (NCBI): domain Eukaryota; kingdom Viridiplantae; phylum Streptophyta; class Magnoliopsida; order Malpighiales; family Salicaceae; genus Populus; species Populus alba. Next base: position 7,550,217 of record NC_133289.1, on the reverse strand, counting down.
TACATATATTATTTGGATTTCACAATAATACATGTTATCGGTTAGGGTCCTCATGGATGACAGCCACATTTACATTAGAGAAGTCATTACTAAAACAGTTGACTTATACATAGTAACGTTCAAATAATTGTAAAGTTTGTCCGTTGCACTTGTAAATGCTCACATGGATCTGCCCAGAGAGCAGTGATCCAAGTTGTAAATACTCACAAGTTGTATTAAATTTCTAGCCGTTCGTCCTCTGACAGTTCAGTTTGGTGGAAAGAGTAATGGATAACTGCTGGAAGAAGGGGAAGGGGATAATGAATAGGAATTGTGAGTACGTTGAAATGTTGGCAGAGCATGCGAGCATATACATTTTTTTATTTTATTAACATTGATGTTAGGGTTTCATTTTTCAGGCCCAGTTGATCGGTTCAAGAGCCTTCTATAAGGAGGCCTTTTGCTTAATCAAATATGATAAGGCCCAGTTTATTATGTGGTGGGTTAGTTTCTGGCTCTCGATTCGAGGAAGGCACACGTCTCAGGACCAAGTCTTTTCTTCTCGAGTTTCTCGGTCAAAGTCCATGGCTTCCGCTCAACTCAATTGCCACTTGCCAACGAAAGATATACTGTTTGTTTGATGTGCGCAAACTGCTGGGCCAAAAGGAGAAAGATAGTCTTCATAATATCTTCGTTGTAAGATAAGAAATTTGTTAAGGTAATCCTTTACATGATAAATAAATGTGATGCCTTTTTTCTATATATATATATATATATATATATATACATATTGGGGCAGTTTTAATCAAGTTTGAAAATATTCGTATCTTATTTATTATCTGTAAACTAACTATTTGATTTGGATTAGTATTTATTAAGTTTGGATGAAATTGATATCTTCTAATTGATATTATTTAAGTTTTATGAGACGAACATAAATAGACATATATAACAGAAAAATAAGATTATGCTATTTTTTTTAAATTACTATAGTAATGTTTTAGCTTTTTGCTTTTTTCAACAATCTGTGTTATATAGACACATCCATATATCTACGGGCATGCATGTTTATGTGCACACACTTAGTTGTCTATATGTGCTATCGACATCCATCTTTAATTTGGTGAATGATTATTTATTATGTACATAACTTTCTATTCGAGGAATTTGAATAGTTGATCTTTAGAGGTTCTGCTGATTGATGAGAAGTTTCAAGGAATAGCGCATTAATTTGCGCACACCAACTAAAAAGATAGCATCTACTCCGCCATGATTTCATACCCCATGCATTGTGTATTTTTGTTTTCATATTGCATAGTTAACAACTGATCATTTCCCTTGATAACATGTTTTTTATCAATGAATTTTGTTTTCTGTAAAATACTAGACTCGAGTTTAATTAAAAAACTCAATTCATAACCAGTATAATGTTGAATGATAAAAAAAAAATCTTCATCTAAAAAATTTATCAAAACAAAAAAAATAACAATAAAAAAGAATGAGCACCACATCAAAAAGAAAAAAAATAAAGGGTGGAATTAAAAAAAAAATCCAATTAAAAATGATCTCAAATAAAAAAAACAATAATTAAAATAATGAGGGACCAAATTTGATAAACTAAAAAAAATTAAAGAATGATGAAATTAAAAAAAAAATCAAAAATTTAAAATTAATTACAATAAAATAAATAGGAATAAAAAAGAAGGGATCAAATCTAAAGAAAAAATACTTGAAAGGCTGATTTGTAAATTTGAAGGGCTAGACAAATTTCTAAATGAAGAGAGAAAAGAAGGGGAAAACAAAATGGGTGTCCCATGTGCTGCCCAGTGAAGAAGAGGATCCCAAGACGAATTGAATGACGCGAAAAGTATTTGAGGAGATCTCACTCGGGGAAGTTTGAGCAGAAAGGTGGGTTGGAAATGGAAGGCTTGTTCTGTGTGATTGTTATTCTTGTATTATGATTTGTGAGTAATGGATTTGTATATTATTAATGGCGGTGTTGTTTCATCTGTTTTGAGTTTTAATCTAAGATTGGATGTAGCATTATATGATACTTCCTTGTATATGGTCATTTCTGATGATTCAGGAAAAAGTATGCTTGGATAGAACAAAAGATCAAGTATTCGTAAAATGGAATGACTGGGAGATAATATGAAAGTTGATTGAATACCTATAAACAGCGAGCTTCTTGTTTGGGAATGTGTGAAACGACTCACTGCAGCTTTAGTGAATTTATTTAATAATCATTATCACATAGTTTAAGCTTGTTGGGTCTATGACACTCTACTGAAGTGAGAATATTCATTACAATGTTTGCTGAAGAAGATCACATATGAAAACAAGAAAAGAGAAATCTTGGCCCAGCAGTTGAAGGGATTTGTTCCCTTCTTCTGCATCCTGGGTTCAAATCTCACCGTGCATGCCTGTCACCCCCGCGGTGCCATACATGTTCATTGGGTTTGCAGGATGTTCAGTGAGCCGTGAGATTAGTCGTGGTGCGCGCAAGCTGGCCCGGACACCCATGTAAATAAAAAATATAAAAAGAAAAGAGAAATCTTTCTAAAGATAAGATGAACAATGGCTAAAGAGCCATGATGAAGAATGTGCAGCAGCCACCAAACAAGAAAAATGTAGATAAAATGACAAATTCTTATCTAATTAAGTCCAAGTCCAAGTACTTCCTCTCATTTGATATTATAATACTCTACTTATCTTCTCCTCTCTTTTTTTTTCCCGACAATGGTTTGATTTCTTTTTACAAGGAGGGCTGCATCTTTTTGTGTTCAAAAAAGCAGGTTACTAAGAATGGAAAAGTGGGATTTAGCTTTGCCTAAACTTGTAGCTTACTTTACATGCTAGATAACTGGACATTAGGGCATTGCCCATATATATGTTTTCTCACAAACCATATAAAAAATGTTTTGTTCTTCACTTTTTATATTTTAGGTAGATGGACTCAATTAGTATGTCCTCTTGATTTCCAAACAACAAGATTCTTAGTCTAACATTTATCCAAAACAAAATTAAAAATATTAGGAAAACTTTTAGTTTAATATCAATAAGTATTGTGAGTGAAACTCATATACTATTAGACAAATATCGAGGCACCTTTCATGGACTTTTAGGATTTAAATTAGGTTCAATGAATTTAACATAAGCTCTTGGATCATTCAATGACATGACTTGATCAATAGTTAGTCACTTGTTATGATTATGAATGATCAATTTTAAAATTATTAATTCACCAAATGTTATCTAAAGAAAATAAATGGGAGTGATAAAAATGAAATTATATCATAGAAATGGTAGATTTAACCAACAATCAAGGTTTAACTCGTTATAGTAAATTCATTATTTCCTTATAGGTATATCACCGGTAAATTATGCACAATAAATTGCAAAGAATAAAATACAATATTTACAATGCAACATATATCATGTATGATGTTTTATGGTAAATTAATCTTTCCTTTAACATAATCAATCCCCTACTTTAGATATTTATTAATCAATTAAAATTTTAAATAATTATAATACAAAGTGATGATTAATCTTTATATTTTTTTTCTAATTTTTCAAACATTAAAATTAAGCTTATTAATTTTATCAGATCGCCACGATATTAAGTATTACAAGGTCACTTGAGTTGTTTTTGGAACTTCGGTTAGGCTATCAACTTTTCTTTCCTCCTCCTCCTCCCTTTCTTTTGACCCTTAGATTTGAGAGCTTAGCTTCATCTATGCAAATATGTTTGGGTTGGACTGTTCTAGTTTATTTTTAGGCCCAATAATTTTTGTAATATCATAAACATAATAATGATGCACAAAAATTCAAAAACATACTTGACCATCACTTTATTATATAGGAAGCTGGAATGTGAACATATTCCATATGCACGAAGATAATGCAATTGCTATATATATATATTGGCATATTGGCAGAAGCTGACAACTATAAAAAATCATGGAACACTGACATCCATATATATATGCTCCTATCTTGCCGTGCCATTTAGCTTAGCTTGGAGGACTATTATCTAATTATATCTTTTAATTTATCCATCAATGTCAAACAAAGTAACCTCCACAAGCAATTTAGGGGGCCTCTCTTTCACATAATGTAACATACAGTAAATATGTTTTTTTAAGGACGAGGATGGTGATGTTCAACCAAATTCTACGTCCTAGATTTCTTTCTTTTTTTTTTTCTTTATTAATGAGTCGTCTAAATTCGGAGTATTTTTTAGTAGAATGGAACCTAAGTCTTTAGCAAGACATTAGGGTGAAAAGTTTTCTAAAGTGCTTTTTTTTATTATTATTATTATTAATTAGCGATGTTATGGTTAAATGATTTTTGGACGCGAATGAACAAAACGTCACTGCTTGTGAATATGATCAAAACTTTGGTTAATTCTTTTTCAAGCATGTTCATGTCGTGTATCCGGTTGATTAACATAGAGTGAACCATTCCTTATTCTTTTAGATACATTAATTTTTCCGCTTCACCCTCCAATTAAAATTTTCAAATTTTGCCTATTTGTTTTTTTAAATTGTAGCTTTCCCTTTACTACCAAAAAGCTGAAATTTTTCTTATTTTTAATTTACTTTTCTCTTACTTTTTCCTCTTAATTCACCAAATTTGCTATAATATCTCACATAACAATTAAAACGTAAAAAGAAAATTGATTAAAAAAAAGTACGATTTTTAACAATTGGAGAGGAACATTGGGAAATTTTGAACTTTATCATTAAAAATGGGACATTATTCAATCTATAGGATAAGAAATGAATTTTATATTTGATGAAGTCAAAAAGCTTCATATTGGATTTGGATTTTCCACTATTGCTTTTAGGCTAAGGTACATGTGTTTGGTTGTTCCACACTTTCTTGTAAAAACTAGTACCTTATCAGGACAAGGATCCTTTTGATGCTTAAATAGTAAATTGTAAGAGGAAAAGAATGTATAACAATCACAAAAAAAATAAAATATAGAAGATTATATGTTGTGATGGTTGTGTATTTATCTAGTAACCTTAAGTATTTATATACCCCTAAGGACAAGATCCATATAGATGATGATCGGTAAAGCCAATTTCCTAAGGAACTAAGCATTTAGAATAATCTGGTAAAATTTAAGGATAATCCAAATATAATCAAATATAAAGTTATTGTTATTTTTATTAATTGATCCATCAAGGCTTCTTCATGGAATTCTTTTCAAACTTGCCCCTTTAACAGGATCCATATTTATACGAGGATTATAACTATTGGCATGCTTAATTTCTCCATAACAAGATCAATTTAGCACATTATTGTAACTATAAAATAGTTATTAACATGATATCTGCTTGCAATTTTTTTTTTATAGAAACCATTTGTAATTATTTCCCGGCTAAAATTATTAAATATATACAAGTACGTGAATATTGTAGCAGTGTACGTATACATTTAATTAAACTTACCAGTTGCAACTAAATTTGTCCTTATTTTCTTTCGAAATCAATAAATTATGATGATAAGGACTTAATTAGCCGACATTTCCCCCCAAAATATATTGATTAAATATTGTAGGAGTAGTTAAGCTAGCATTTAGTTACTATACTAGAATTAAAAAAAAAACATAAATATAGTTAATAGAATTGTATTTGATAATGATGTATAAGATAAAATAACTGTTTTAATATCTGGGTTGATTATGGTAAACAAAATAAAATAAAATATAAAAAGTCTATTTTATTCTCAATACATATTCCTATCAAATTTACATATTTTAAAAATATTTATTACATATATATTTTTTAAAATTTTAAATATATATTAAGTGTTGAAATTAATAATATTATAATAACTCTAACTATAAAATTCAAACTAGCCTAACAAGTTGACCTCGGGCTTGGGCCAGTTCAAGTTTTACAAAACTAGAAAAGGACTGACTTGATTTGACTAGATCAAAACTCGGGTTAACCCAAGATAAAACATGAGTAAAAAAATCTAGTGATTTTTTAAAAATTATTTTGGTAAAAAAACACATAAGTTGTTTTGATTTTATATTTTAATTTTTTTTAGGTTAACCCAGGTTGACTCTCTTAATATGCGATCTTGGTCTAGGACAGTCGACTCCTAAGTTAGATTTTAAATCTATAATAATAATTATTATTATATTGAATTAGGTTAACCTAGGTCTTGCCTTAGTCGAGTCTAGAGTCGAGTTTTAAAACTACAATAATAACCACTTTTTATCTTTACATTGATCTGGGTTAATCCTCTTGACTTGTGACTTGCCTTGCCTCAGCTCGACCTTCAAGTCAAGTTTGATAATAAATAATTTTATTCTTACATTGATTCAGGTCAACCCCAGTTAACCCTCCCAGTTTGTAACCCGAGCTTTGCCCTAGATCGATCTTGAATTGAATTTTAAAATTATAATAATAACTATTTTTATCATTGCATATCTTAGTTGGTTAATTTTAAGATTTAGAGATTTTTACAAGAATAGTTTAGGAATAAAAAATAATAAATATTATCTCTAGAAACATGTTCTTTCTATATTTTTTATTTAGAAAAGAAAAAAATTTATTTTAAAATTATCTCATGAATAGATTTATTTTCATGTCTCTATCTCATTAACCAAGAATATTTCCATATCTACTTTCTTTGTCTTTTTTATCACAGGAAAATAACGAACACTACCTAAATATCATTTGCAATTAAAAAACAATGTTTAGCAGATGACAAGCAGAGTGATATTTGCTCGGAGATAGCTATTGTTTTAAATTCCTTATTTATTCTCAAAGGAAAAAGTAATATAAAAGAGCAATAATTCAAATTGAAGGTTTTCTTTGTACGGTTTATTTTTAATATTTCGTAGGTAGACAAGTGTCATGTCAGATCCAATATCCGTTGCATATAATTAATTCCCCACACTTGAATAATTTCTTAACCTTCATTTTCAAGGCCTTCATTCTCACATGAATTTGTTTTTTCTTCGAAATTAGTAGGTAATGAAGACAATTCCTTTTGGTCATATTTTTTCAAAGAAGTCTGTCCATATCCTGCAAATTATAGAGGTCGAGGGTCCTCTTGGTCATTTTTTAATAGGAGAATTTATAATTCTCACCTCCTTTTGTCTAATCTTTTGGATTTAATGAATGCGGGCCATATGACGAAGATTCATCCGAGCAAAGGCCGAAGAGACAAAGAATTTTGAACATGAGTGACTTATTTATTGAGAAATTATGACCTCTATTTATTCCTTAAGTTATGTAGGCATTCCCAATTGGATCCCTAATGTTTCATACATTTCTCAATTGGTCCTTTTCTCAATATTAATTAACATTTTTCTATCTAATCTGCATATTTTATCTGATAAAATTACATCATTTTGAAAGAAATTTAACAGAAAAATTAAGTCTCTCCAAAACATTAATACATGTTTAATTAATTGCATTGTTATGTCTTCAATGTATTTTCTCGTTACATTTTCACTATCAAAACTAATGAAAATAAATCACATGACTTGCAAATGAATAGAATTAAATTTTTATATATACAAAATACCTCTTATTATAAAACAAAGAGTACGAGAAAAAGATTTGAAATTTTAATTACCGTTTGATAAACAGAGGTCTAATATCCATTTTTGAAGAGTTATAAGCTATTCACACTTGACAAGTTTTGAGCAAAATAAATTATATATGATGGCATTTCTTTCATGTGTTTTTTTATAATTTTTTTATTAAAGGACATTTTGAATATATAAAATCTGAATTTTGTAATGTGTAATTAAGTCACCTCAAGTATTTCCATTAGTTTTCATGGTGAAAGAAAGTATATACTAGTGACAGGCTAACAAATGACACTAACAATATTTTAAAGATAAATTAGACGTAATTATACATAAAATAATAGGTTGAACATAAGTACTAAAATATATTCATAGAGTCATTTTTTTCTTCATCAAAAGTTTTTTTTTTCAAATTGAAAATTATTTTTTATAATTCATGCAAAATGGACTTGAACTAAATTATTTCTTTCTCACTTTTTAACCCTTGCTTGGCATTAATCTTGACCTTACATATCTAGGTTTTTTTTTTAATTGTGAATGTCCAAGTCAGATTACACACACTTCAAATAATCTCTTGAGATCCTGAAATTAACAACTAGGTAAGGTTCTTGTAATTCTGAGATTTATGACACTCGAATTAGTGACCTCTGAAAAGCAATAACGTGGATGTCTGGGTCAGCTTGCGCGTATCTTGACTAATCACACGAGTCCTAAAGTTAACGACTATGTAAGCCTCCAGTGGTTATCATATTAACAATTACAGGGCTCAAACATAAAATCAAATGAAAAGTAAATTTTTTAATCTTAAGTTTTTATTATTGGACCACCTATTAGATGATGGAACTATAATATTTTATTTATTTATTTACGTGGGTGTCCGGGCCAGCTTGCCCGCACCACAACTAATCCCACTGCCCACTGAACATCCTGCAAACCTAGTGAGCATGTAAGACACCGCGGGGATGACAAACATGCATAGTAAGGTTTGAATCCTAGTGCAGAGGAAGGAAACAAACCCCTTCCACCGCTAGGCCAAGATCTCAAGTGCTGGAACTAGAATATTCTTAATTATATGAGTGGTTGAACGGTCAAAGTGTAGAAATCTTGACAAAAAAAAAATTATACTCAAGATCCATTTTGAATAGAAATATTAATAAAAAAAGGAGGTGCAATTTTCTAGATTTGCTGCCGTTACGGATATAATCATCTCGAAGGCCACTTAAGAAAATAACATGCCAATATGTTACGTGTGATGTACAAAATGATAGAAACAATTGGACCCAGAATTCAAGGTTAATAATACAACCCACCAGCTTCGCCCCTGTTTTCTTATTATTAAATACACAGATTTATTTATTTTATATGTCTATTAATCCAATCACAGAGGTAGGTGTGCTAAATACAAAAATATGTCGAATCTAACGGTGAGTTGATTTCTATAAGAAGTTACAATAAAAATAATCTAAAATAGGAGCTGTAGAATCCGAAAGCGATTTGGTGATCTGTATCACTCAACATTAGCCTTTAACTGCTGCATAAATTAGCTTGGGACCTGAGTTTCAGGAAGGTGGAGTTTGATTCAGGAGCTCAAGTTAAAGCTTGCAAGCATCATAATATTGACCCTCACGATGACTTTTTGGCATCATAAAAATACCATTTTTTTTTTTATTATCATTTTAACTATAACTTCATCATTCATACTAGTCTTATCATCATAATTCTACTATTATCACTATCACTATAATAATTATCTTAATTAATCATCATCACAACTAGCATTACCTTTATTGTCATTGTTACCATCAACACGTCTTGTTATTAAAATTTATCATAGTGAAAATTATTATTTTATTATTTTTACTATATTACAACAATCATCCTACAACAACCACCATCATCGTCATTAATTTATCACAATCACTAAATTAAATATTACTGCCATGACCATCACTAATTAATACAACAACAATTATCATCACTACTTCTATTACTAATATCATAACTTTTTTTTTATATTATTATAATTATTAAAAAAATTACCAATGAAAAATAATTTCCTTAACACATAAAAAATAATCTAAAATAATTCATGAAAAAAAATATTTTTATTAAAAAATGTTTTCCAAATTTTTTTTTTTGTATAAAACAAACGGAACCAATTAGGGTATGCTATGCTTTGTTTAACATAAAATATGCTTTTGTAAAGTATCTCTCTCTTTATATATATATATATATATATAGCTAATCTAGAAAAAAATTTATCAATATAAAATATTTTTCAATCAAACTAAAAATAAGAAAAAATAACTTACAATTCTCAAGGATTGAAAATATTTATAAGACTAACTTTCTCATCATGAGTCAATTACTAATCAATTCTTGTCTTTTCTAACAGTCAATTAGACTAATATTTATAAGTCCTTTCTCTAAAATATTTGAATTTTAAAAATATTTCATTAAACCTAAAATAGCTCCTCTAAAATATTTGAGTTTCAGAAGTATTTCTAAAAAAAAAAAAAAGGCTAAAAAGACTCTCTTTTGTAAAGTCTAGCCTAAGGTATTGGAGGGTAATAGACAACGAAAAAGGGAGGATTTTGCTCATCTTATGCCTGCTTTTATTGTCATGAAGATAGCAGCCACGGTCACGCCCAAATGTGGGGCTGCTCAAGACTATGTGGCCTGGAAACACATATCCAATGGCGATTTGCTTTCACCAGTAACTCCTCAATAAAATATTTGTAACGATGGTAGTTAATGTCATAATGGATTTAAACTTGGTTAGAGAAAATACTCTTAACACTAAGATGGAGATGCCATCAAACTTAAACTACAGGAACCCTTAATAAATTAATAGTTTCGTAGAGTCTGACCCGTGTTAAATCCTTCCGAAGTTATGTGGTCAAATTCTTTTCTTTATAGGTAGCTGTGATTCGATCAGAAGAGAAATCAGGCAGGAGCTTAAGAAATTCAATGAGGTTTGTGGTTTGAGACGGGAAAATAGTGAGGTTTTGGATATATAAGTTGACATAAAATTCTATTTTCTCACATAAATTTCTAAGGTTGTTCACATTATCAATATTTCACGAGCAGGCCGAATTTCAAGCTTTGGAACATGAGTGGATGGTACTTAGACTTGGAGTCTTACCTGGAGGAGAGAGTTGCGGGTTCTTGATGAGCATCAGCTAACGTTTTGAAGGATTTTATTCAATCACAGATATTATCCGAAGCAAAGTCAGATAAGAAGATTTAGGAAGCGAGCAAAGATAGGATTTTACTGTAAGAAGTTGCAGTTTATTATTAGATAGAATTCTATTCCAAGGTGATGGTAACTGGAAAGCTAATATATGGACAAGTATGGCTTCCTCAAAAAACAAAAATCCTATGCTGGTTAGCTATGAAAAATCGACTCTGTATAAAGGAATTTCTAGCCCGAAGAAATCTCATCAATATAGAAGCAGCAAGATGTTCTTCCTGCAACAGATTCCCTAAATCAACATTACAGCTTCTTATCCACTGTCATTCCTCCTGGTGTTTTGGTTTAGAGTAGTTTTAATCGCTTTTCTTGAATCTCTTTAAGACCTCTACAATCAATGCCTAAGCTACAGCTCGGGAAAGTTCCAAGTCAAAGAATGGAAGTTAGTTTTCTTTGCAACCTTGTGGACTATTTGGTTTGCAAGAAATAATTTAGTGTTTAATGGTAAGCAGCTGTTGGCCATCTCTTTTTCAATTATTAATGAATCGAATTTCATTTTGGATTCACTACATAGAAGAGAGTTTTACATCTACAGGGTATGAATTGAATAGAGGATGAGAAGGTATTAGATTGAGGAATAACCTGCTAAGAAACACATGTTACTATTGTTTTTAGATTTTTACCCGATAAAATAAGAATTTCTTTACTGAGAAGGATTTTTCTTAAACCTTAAACAGACCAACAATTAGAAAACACAATAATACTTTAGTTATATCAGACAATTAAACAATGCAGTTTACCTTAGGTAAGGAGTATTAGAGGTGCTAATACCTTCCCTTTACGCACCTAACCTTGTGCTTGATCTCTAAGACCAATTAGGGTTCTTAAAGACCAATTAGGGTTCTTAGTGACCAAAATACTAGGTGACGACTCTCATTCCCACTTTCTACTAATAGAGGATAATAATTCCTTTTCCAGTCTATTTCCCTATACCATATACATATACTTTGGATATTTTAGAAGGACGATCTCCGCGATGCCATACATGTGCGACAAAGTTTATTACATGTACACTCCTTCCTTTAGAAATAATTGTTCTATAGTTAATCGGTTATCCATTATGAAAATGAAACTTAGAAGCCGTGTCCAAGTTGTTCAGGATGATAATGTTAAAGTAATTATGGGAGACAATGTATTTTAACTTGATGAGTTAGTTGATCCATGTCAAGTTGATTCATCTACTGACTTAGAAGAAAATTAAAATTTTCATGTCGTTGAGAATATTCTTGCTAATTTTGATGCTGAAAAGTTAAATGATATATTAAGAACCATTGGACATATAGAAATCGATAAAGATGATGAGATTGATAAGCTTCAATTCAATGATGAAGATTATAATGGACAAGACGATGATGAAATTAAAGAACAAGAACAAGAACAAGAACAAGAACAAGACAATTATGATTAAAAAGTTTTTTAAGTGATTTTATATGTAAAACATCAATGTGTAATGAAATTGACATTAATGTATGTTTTTAATATGTTGTTACTTTACAATAAACCATTGTTAACACAATTGGATCGTTTATTGTTGTGATTTTTTTTTATTATGTTATTAAACAAAATTGGTGTTATTGTGTTGTGATTTTATTCTATTTGTAAGTTGGATAGACAAGGAATACAAAAATATTAAGAAAAATAAATTATTTTACATTGATGAAAATATCAACAGAATGTCAAATACTAATGAAATTAATGATGGACCAAGTTCCTCGGAGAGTTAAAAAAAAATTACAAGACTTTGCCTATATTTTATATTAATGGAATTACCAACGAACTATGTCCATTAAAGATTTCAAGAGAGTTAGAAACAAAATTAAACACTTTGCCACTAAAAATTCAAATTACTAATGGCATTATAGATGAAATGAAATGTCATCGGAAAATATTAGGGGCGTTTCTAAAACAATCTTAGTGTTAATTACTAAAGGAATTACCAATGGACTGTAAAAATTATTAAATGTTTAATTTTTCGTCAGTAATTCCATCGATAATAAATGATGTGTTACTTTTACTAACAAAAGTTCTATAGGTTAAATTAGACTTAAATTTATGAAAGAATCCCTAAATTTTCCCAAAAAAAAAAAACATTCTCTCTCCCTATCTCTTATACAAAACGGTCAACATTCTCTCTCTCTTCCATCTATGATGACAACATTCTCTCTCTCTCTCTCTCTCTCTCTCTCTCTCTCTTCTCTCTCTCTCTCTCTCTTTTCCTATAAAAGATGTCACAACACTCTCTATATCCACCAATTAAGGTTTGTAAAACCTCCTTTTAAGATTATGATTCATTATATGTTTTTATCAATTTTTCTATTTTTTAATCCATGTTTAAGTTAAAGAAATGATAAGTGTAAATAGTGAAGATGGTAGAAATTTTGGAATGGTTGATTTGTGAATCGTTTTGGGTTCTTAAAAGTAGAAGTAGGTCTTGCTTTGGTTAGTGTTTTGGAGAATTTTGAGTGATTTTGATGCATGATGATTTTATTCATGACAAAGGAATGATTTATGCTACTTAATATCTTTGTGAACTTGAATTTGCTTTGTTTTTCACAAAGTTTGGTGCTTAATAATTTATCTTCCATGTGGTTGGTAGTTAGTACTAGATGTTAGGTCATTATTTTTACACAAAACTCATGTACTTAAGAAGCCTTAAAATCTACAAATTAATGTTTACACACCACAAATTAAAAAAAAGAAGAAGATGATATGTAATGGTGAAAAAATCTCTTACCTGATTCCTATTTATAGAACATATATACATGTAATGGTGAATAAATGTTGGTTTTTTGGTTTATAAGTTATGTTTCTACCCAAGTTTTTGTTTCCTTAAAATTGGAGTAAGGAAAACAAAAGGAATAAATAAAAGATCATGACAAAGAGTTTTTTTTTTTTTTTTAAATTGTATTTTATTACTTATACTTTGCTATTTACTTTAAGAAATAAAAAATATATTGATTTATTATTCAATAAGGGTATTTTTTCCCTTTTAACTCCTTTAATTCCCTACAAACACTTTTAGGTCCTATTGCTATCTCTATTGGATTGTATATAGTTGTTTTCATTGTTTTAGTTTTATTTGGTTAATAAAGGTCTATGATTAGTTTAGGTTCTTGAAAAATGCATCTTGGATTTTGTTGAATCTTAATGTTTTTATTTATTTCATTGATGCACAAGCTTTTCTTGCTCGTCTTTTAAATAGTGGAATTTTTTCTTCTAAATATATACTTAAATTAAATATTAGTCAAATATAAAACCAACTAGTTTGTAGAATGAGTTATTGATGTGTATTTGCAGGTTTTAAAACTTTAGGCAGGTTTCTATATAAAAAAGGTGCTGCTAAATTTCTTTTTATGTAGGATATAGTGACCATGTTAATATTTTCCTATCAAATTTGTTTAGATGATAGAGAGAAGGTTAGTAGAGACATTTATGGACAAAAAGTGTTGCTGGTTCTTCTAATAGTGCTTTTAATGAGCATAAGCCACTAGGTGTTGACCATGATAAGGCACCTCAGTCACCCTTTCTCAACACAAGCTCATCAAGTGTAAGGGTTGCTTATCGAGCGAGAGTCCCTTTTAAATAGGATGTATGCACTAGGAAGTAGATTACATACTGGAAGTCCAACTACAACATGTAAGTTTGTTTTCCTTTCTTTCATGATATAAAAATAAACAATAATAGATAAAGTTTGAATAATTAATTTTAATAAAGGAATGAAAATTCAGGTTTATAAATGTTAAGGCTACTCACACGATAACATCAATGATGAAATGGAGTTAGGTTTCTAAAATTTCTGAATGGAAGTATATGATTGATGCTTGGTTTAGAAAGTGCAAGGTTAGTATATACATAAACATTTTTTTTTAATAGTTAGTTTTTTAAATTTTAATAAAATAATTATTTTTATAAAATTGACATATAAGGAAAAAACATTTTGGTAGGAGGCTGACAACGACGTGGCCAAGAAAGTATGGGAGAACCATAAAGCATTAGGTAAGATTGAATTCAAATTGTGATATTTTTTCTTTAAAAGAAATATTAAAATTTTATTTTTTGTTATCTTATTTGATATTTTTTATATGAATTTTGTTGTGTGATTTCTGGAACGATGCTAAAAAAAATTAAAGAAATATTCAAAACATAAAGGTCTTCTAGGCTAGGAAGACGTGGCCATGAGGGATTTCAAACCTCTGAATGTCTCTAAAGGTATATGGGATGCTTATATCCAGCATGTGATGTCGAAGCATTTCTTGAATCGATCAATTCCTTTCATTTCGTATGCAAAGTGGATGGTGAGATTCTATTTTATATGATAATTGTTTTTTAAATTGTTGTATTATATTAAAATATTTAACTAACAGTAGGTTCTTTTTGCAGACTATGGTGTTTGGGCACGATCCAAGACCAATTGAGCTCTTTGTTGAAACCCACTTATTGAAGTAGGATATACAAAAAAAAGGGTGTGGCAGCTCGTGAATAACCAAGTCTAGAAGTTTGTGGTAACTTAGATTTGAATTTTTTAAAGTTATTACTATTTTTTATATTTGTTGATTTTTTTTTAGAAAACATATAACACTTGATTACATGAGAAATAAGATGACAATTCTTCAACCCATTTAGAACTTGATCTAGATTTATGGTTAAAACTGGATCTACTAGTGGACCTGATATAAATCAGATTTATAATATCTCCAATACTACTATTGAGGATATACGGGTGGGCCGTAGTGTCTTGACCGTTGGGACCACGCAACCTAGATCAAGCCAGAAATCACTAATCATTTATACAATCATACAAGAATAGTTCTAAGTTGAGATGGCCCAACTTAGGGTTAAGAAGACCAAATCGAGGGATAAAATAAATATCCTCGAGCAGTTCTTAGCAACTTTTATTGGTACTTATGCTCTACCTCATTGCCCTTCTTGGTTCGATAAAGATCTGCCTTTGTTTCCTCCTTCAACTTCTCTCTACTAGATAGATACATTGTATTTAACCATATTTTTTAAATTGATAATACACATTTTCTATTTTATTTTATTTTAATTTTTTTATTCTTCTTATTTGTTTTTTAAAAAATAATTACATACAATACCTACAGAATATGAAATACCAATGGAATTATCGACTAACTAAGTCCCTTAGAGAGTTCCAAGAAAAAAAATTACAGGATTTGCTATTATTAGATGTAATTCTCAAATGATTTATATCTGTTGGTAACATACATATAAATGTAATTCTTTGACGGATTAATTTTGTTGGTAATATTCCACAATTAGTAATGGATTTACTGGCATAATGATTGATGGAATATAAATCACCAACAATATGTTTTTCAAAGACAATTTTCCATTCATGATTTTGTTGGTAATTATACTTATGACAAAATTAGGCTTCAAAACAACAATGAAATATTACGTTGGTGTTTTGCTAGTTTCTAGTAGTGTGAGAAGAGGAACTTTTTCACTTATAAAAAAGTTAATGATGAACTCTTGTACATAAAAAAATTCATCAACCTCTAAAGTATTGTTCAAGCTAATATCACCAAGGGTGATCACCTTTGAACAAATTTTTGAAAAAGAATTTGTTTAACATAATCAACAATCCTAACTAGTGTTAGGTCAACACTTGTGTAAAAAAATATGTATGCACTATGAAGATAATGCTATTCACTTATAAAAAAAAAAAAAAAAAGATGGTAAACACTTGTACATGAGATATTCATCAACCTTTAAGGTAATAGCATTGGAAAAGTCTTAATAAAGATGACTTCCAGAAGCTTCTCATGTTAACAATATGCTTCATGTTATTGACATTAGGAAGAACTTCGTGTCTCACTCATTGTTGAGTAAAAATGCTATTAAGATGGTATTTGAGAGTGACAAATTTATACTCTCTAAAAAGGATATCTTGGCAATGACATTTTCAAAATGAAGGTAATTGTCGCACGTCCAGCGTGACGTCGATGGTGATTTTTTGTTCGTTTGTTATGATTTGATCTTGGGGATCGCTACCTAGTATTTGATTGAAGGTTACTAGGAAACCTGAGTGTACTTGTCTTTCTCAGAGATTCAAGGGTAAGGGATTGGTTGTGGCTATGAAAGGTGTTAGCACTCCTAGCACACTCTACTTAAGGTAATCTACTTCATGATTTGATGTGCTTTTAAAAATTAAAACAATAGCCAAATTCTTAAGGCTTTAATAAATCAGTTATCAAATCCCAAAATATATGTAGAAACATGTTCTTACATTTTCACAGGAAATACAACATGATTTTATTTGTACTTAAGATACTTGACCATATACAAATTAAAACAATAATTATTTTTTTCTTTTTATTTTATTTTATAATTCAATAACATACAAAATAAAAGTACAAACACACACACACACTTCTTTTTTTTTTTTTATACACCCACATTTACATGTTACAAATCCACAAAATTAAAAATAAACAAATAGTACATTAAACAAACCAAAAATTACAAAAATAGCGCCAAAACAAATCTGGAATTACAGAGAAGGCCTTCTACACCATCGGAATAGTGGCGGCACGTCTCCTCCACGTGCCTCCGCTATTGGTGGCACGTAGGTTCACCACCACAAGAAAATCAAGGCAAACAGGGGGGGTCTATAACGACTTCCTCCCTTCTTCCTTTTTTCGACGCTGGTGACCTGCAAAACACCAAAAAAACACAACAAACTGTTGATTTTAACTTTGCCTTTTTTTTTGTTAGATTTGCTCCTCTCTTTCTTCAGATCTGTTGAATCTGGAGCCAGGCTTTATTACAAGCGCTGCCGACAAACCAAACATGTGTAGGGCTGGATCAATGACTTTCCTCCTCCTGCTTTATCTCAGTTTTCTCCATCTTCTTTGTAATGAGCTGTTGTTAACAGTGGAGAGGAATGACGAGTGAGGGGGGGAGAACTGGCGAGGTTATGTTCAACTAAAAGAGGGAGACTGTGGGTTTATGGCCGAAGGATGTGAGAAGGGGGCAATCTGTGAGGGGGAGCTGCTACACTTAGGTTATGGCTGAAGGCCGTTTAAAGGAGATAAAGAGGTGTTGGCTGTGTTAAGGCGAAGACATTGCTGTTGGGAAGAGGAGATGAAGACGGTGGAGATGGGAATCTTTGGGTAGCTAAGGTTGCTGCGACTTTTGTTGGTTCTAGTTTGTAGGTATGGAGAGGGAAATCAGATGAGGTGAGGGGAGGACGTGCTTGGGCCAAAGGAGAAGGAAATGGCGTTGGGGGGAAACATTGATGTAGGGCGGCGACTGCTTCTTTCTAAATGGGTTTAGGTTTAGGTTTTGTTTTTTGGTTTAGGGTTTCTCTCTCTTTTTCAAAATTGCCCCTTTGTAAATTTTCTCCCTCTCGTTTTGTGTGTGTTGTGACCTCTATTTATAAGCAAAGTGACTTTGATGCAAACCTCGTGATCACGCAACCCACAATCAAGATTGAGATCTGATCTTGAAAAGTTGAAATAGCTCTGATAGGAGTGTGACAAAATAAAAACCTGCCCCAAGGCACCAACATTATTGGAATGAGTAGAATGACGCCACGAAGCAAGTTAATCTTCAATAAGTCACATTCAGTTCGTTCAAGAACTAAAGAATGCAAGAATCACTTTCACATGTTAAAACTGAAAAATTCAGAAGTAATAATCATTAAAGCTGCTGAAATTTTGGTTATATGTGTTTAAATAGTTCTTAAAAGTAACCCTAATAGATCTACCCTTGTGGGCTGAATTGATCCCTTACAAAACTGACCCAAAAACCCTAAACTGAAAAGCCCATAACCTAATCCAAACAAGCCTTGGACCCTAGCTCAAAATAAAGTTTTAATTAAGCCCAAACATGAAAGAAAATAATAAAAATAACTAATTTGTCATTAAATACTACCGACCCTTCATTCCTTGTGTAACTAGGATGAATAAGGAATCCTTATAAGAAAAGGATTCTAAAACATTAATGAATCCTTGCCACACTTGTATATTATATTGTAGCTCATTAAAGATCCTTATGGAATTAAAAAATTCCCAAAATCAGCTGCCACATTCTTATAGGAAAATAATCATAACCAAATAGGAAGTTCACAAGTCAAATGGAAGTAAGTAACAATATTTGTACAGCCTCTGTTGATCAGCATTGTGGTGCCTTTCCGAACTCCGACTGACCTGAATTTTTACCCCAAGATAGACAAAATTGTCTGGAGAGTCCACATAAAATATTACCCCGATCCTATGGTTGGATTGAAAATTATGACTGTTGTCGTAAACCTGGACTGTTGCGTTTTTTACGCCAAAATCCGAATCTGACCTTACTTGGGTCGTATCACAAGGTTGAATCGTATCAGACTTGGTCTCCAAAACACATTGGTCCCTCAACTTCTTTATTTTTTTTTGTCAATTTTGATTTTTTTTATTTTTTTTTTAAAATGAGCAATATCAACCGGACTCAATAAGGAAAATTAGTAATTGTAAAATTAACGCATTAAAAGTTGAACGTGTTGAAAATACCTTTGAAAATTTAAATTCTTCTGAGATGACATTGAAAATGCTAAAAACGATGCAAATATATAAAAAATGCATTTTGGGTTTTTTGTTGTTTTTTGCTATTTTTGGTTTTTTTTTTTGAAAATTTATAAAAAAAAAAACATGGGTTAAAAACTGGGTAGCAATAGTAATAACCGTTATAACAAAGGATGAGATGAATAATTAGAATAATAACTCTTTTTTATATGCTTGAGTCATGTGATATGTGGTATGACATGTTAAGATATATGCATTATAATATTATATAATGATTAATTAGTCTTTAACTATTACCAAGTATGGTTTTTGAGAAAAATTATAAGTGTGAGATTTGTGTAGAATTGGAATTAACAAAACCTTCAATTAAAGTAGTGAGCCTCTTGATTTAATTCATGATTTAAAGTTTGTGCAAACTAAAGATGAAAAAAAAAAATACTATGTTACTTTTATAGATTATTGTATAAGGTATTGTTATACGTATTTGCTTAGAAAAAAGGATAAGGCTTTTCAAATGTTTAAACATTACAAGAATAAAGTTGAAAATCAAATTAATAATAATAATAATAAAAAAAAGTGATACGAAGTGCTAGAGGTTGAGAATAGAAAGCATGATCTTTTGGTGAATTTTATTTCTAAAATAGTATTATCCATACTCTTTATTCACTTCAACAAAATAACATTAAGAAATGTAAAGACTTAACACTATGTGATAATATAAAAGTACAAGAACTTGTGGCCATTTTGTAATTTATAACCCATTTTTTAAATGTATTTTCAAAAATTCAAAAAGTACAAAGATTCTAAAAAAATGCATTTGAGACGCAATTTGGCTAATATATGGTCATTTTGTAATTTTCAATCTTTTTGCTTGTTGTTTTGTATTGATAATTTTTTTATAATAAAAAGAAGATTGAAGAAAAATAAGCAAAATAAATGAAAGGTGAAACAATAATTATACAATGAGAAATGGGCCAAAATAAACACAAAGTTTTGACCCTGTCCAAGTAACTAAAGGATAAAGAGATAGGGATAAAATAAAAGAGTATAAAATTGGATAATATGAAAGGAAGAAAAATAGAAGGGAATATAAATAGAGATAGAGTTACACACAAGCAAAAAAAGGGGAAGAAAAAAATGGAGTCAAAAAAGAAAAAACAAATTAGGGAAGAGAAATATTTTAGAGGAATATTTTGAATATAAGAAAAAAAGAGATAAATAAAGAGAAGAAAAGAAGATGAAGAAGTGAGAACCCGATTTTAAAAAGGAAATAGAAAAAACAGAGAGGAAAAAAGGCGAAAGAACAAAAATATGACAACCCTCTCTCTTACCTCTCTCCATCTTGAAACCATGCTTACTGCCACTGCCTTCATAATGTCAGAAACAAGCCACATCCACTAATCGCCAGCTGCCATAACAACCTTTATCAATACTAACAGAGCAGCAACCACCACCTCTTCCAAACCGGAGCCACTAACTCTAACAACCACTTGACCCTATTCACAGCAGCACATTCCACCTCTTCAAATAGCAGCAACCACCACCTCTTCAACCATCAACATACCGATCAAGCAAGGAGAGACAAAGAAAGAAGAGCCAAAACTTTAGGCAACCTGATCTCCTCCCACAACTTGCGGTGAAGCTTATAACTGGCATAGGAAGGAGGAGGAAGGATTTGCGCATCCAACCAAGTTTTCCACGCACCACCACAAAACAGTGATACATGTAACCACACGTGATAATCCTGCAATGTTGTCTACACAGCCCGACATGAGAATCGGAGGTCGATTTTGTACACTAAGTGTTGTGAGAATTTTTCAACACTTTGTTAATTTCTTTTATGGTTTTTAATTAATTATTGATTTATTGTTCATGATTATGTTAAAATATTTGAAGTGTTAGGTGCACATTATGTGAAAACCTTGGGATATGACAGTGAGATTTGGATAATTTTGTCTAAACGTGAAATTTTGATGTAGATTGACGTTGTTTTTAAATTGTTATATTGTGTTTGTAATGTTGTTTTTTGAATTGATGTATTAATATTACTTTTGATTTGTTATGTTATTTGGTGATGTTGTTTTGATTTTTCTTGTTGCATGTTCATGGTTTGAATACACAAATCATTATTTATTAATTATTTTGATTTTCATAAACCCACCTAGTATAAATGAACAATTGTTGGGCGTTATCCTAATCGAATGATCTCCGGTTAATTTGGTGCTGGTGATATATGTATTCCCTTTATTTCTCTTCCTATTCAATTTCCATATCAAATCCTCTAATTTTGCAAAAAACAAACCTTTTAATTTGTTTTTATTTCAAATTTGATCTTTATTTTTTTTATTTAAAATAATTTATAAAATTAGAATTGTTTTTTAATTTCATCATCCTTTAATTTTTTTCATTTATCATATTTGGTACTTAATCTTTTGATTGTCATTTGTTTTTATTATTTTCTTGATTTTTTTTTTTTTTTCAATTTCATTTAATATTTATATCAGATTTGGTCCTTATTTTTTTTTATTGCTGTTTTTTTGTTTTTATCATTTTATTGAGTTATTTTATTTTTCTTTTTCATCCATCATTGTTTTATTTTATTTATTTTTTATACCAAATTTAATCCTTATTCTTTTATTTATTTATTTATTTTTTATGATTGAGAATTTTGCATTATGATTATTTTGGTTTTGCCTTCTATATGATAATCTAATTTTATTACCCAGATCATAGGTTTTAATGAATAGCCTAGTTTGACTTTGATTTTTATTTTTTTTTAAATTCAATTTCATCATTCAATATTATATTATTGGAACTTCAACTTCATGAGTTTTTTCACTTTTTTTTTTCAATGGTTTTATTTAGAGCTCATATCTTAGGTCAAGGGTTAGTTAATTTAACTTAGATTGACTCGAATTTTTTTACATTTATTTTTATTTTTTCTTCAATTTAAACTTTCATTATTTTTTTCGCTTGAGGGTTGATCTCCATTATTTTATTAAATATTTTTTGTACGATGTTATCCAAACCTTATAACCAGGCTACAAATGTCAAGTTGTTTTTATTTTTTAAAATTGAATTTTTTTAATTTATTCTTTTGTATTTGATTTGTTGGTAATTAAACTTTGAATTTTTTTATTAGTCGTTGCTATTTTTTTGTTGGATTTTTTTTTATAATTATATTATTAAATTAATTAAGTTGTTAAATTTATTCAAATCAATAATCTAAATTTCATTTTTTTTATTAATTTTTTAAAATTTATATCATCCTTTCAATATATATATATATATATTAGTTTAACGTTGGTGTTCGGGCCAGCTTGCGCGCACCTCAATTAATTCCACGGGCCCTAAAGTTAACGACCATATAAATCTACAGTGGCTATCATATGAACTACCATAGAATTTGAACCTGAGACCACAGAGGGAGCAAACCTCTTGATCCAAGTTTTTACCACTGGCCAGCACCTAAATAGATTTTTATATTATAAAAAGCTTAAACTAGATTATAGAGTAGCGCAGCCGACCTAGAGAGTGGCAAGAGTAACGCGGATTTCATCAACGCAACATAATCATTAGCAAATTGATGATATCAGTATATATTCTTACTGTGCGCAATGCTTCAAAACAAATGTTATTCGAAAACTTCTAAATACAGTGGACAGGTTATGGCCACCGTTTTGTTTTGTTTCTTTTTTGTTGAAACTCTCAGAAAGTTTATAACATGAATAATGCAAGAATTATTTTCAGCTGTTTAATAAGTGCATGCAGGTTAAAGAAAAGGGTTGAGGTAGAGTAATATTTCTCGACGCTATTTTCCTAGTGTGTTTTTTATATAAGCAACAAAGTTTATGCCAACAAATGACAGAACTAATCAAAGACAAATACAACCGAGGAACACAAATAACCAAGCAAGACAACATAAACTTTTTTTTTGTTTTGTTAATAGTTGAAATTTTATTAAAAGGAAAAAGCTACAAAGATAGTAGCCTAACTTACATCAGAAGAACAAGCAGAGGAAAGGGAAGCACAAAAATTGTTGCATGAAACAGGGGATAGCAACAAAAAGAGAACAGACAAATCAAAAGAAACCAACTCCTCCCGACTAAACATTCTCTATATTAAGCTCGAAAGAGTTGGAGTCAAGCCTCAGTCATAAAGCAATACTTTGGCGCACCATGGAGAAACAGATTTGAAGGTTAAGGGCAGCGTCATTAAAAATAACATCATTTCGATGAAGCCAAAGATTCCAAACAACGCATGAGAAAAGAAGTTGCCATGAGAGATTTTGTTGCTTGCCTTTAACCATAGAAGACCATTGGTAGCACATATCATCAACAGATTTTGGAAAAACACTGCAAAAGCCCTGATTAGAAAACAGTTTCATCCATATATTCCAAGAGAAGTGGCAGTGAATGAAGAGGTGACTTGAAGATTCCAAGCTTTTATTGCAGAAAGCACATCTTGACTCCTGAAGGAAGAGGTAGTCGCGTTGAAATAGGAAATCTCTTGTGGTTACTTTATCTTGGACAAGGAGCCAAAGAAAAAGTTGTCCTTTCCTTGCAACAAAGATACAACTCCTGAAATAAGTTTATCACAAATGACTAAAGTTGTCCTTTCCATAACATTAACCTTAAGTCCAAGGCCACATCTTCTGCAAAAAAACTCAGAACATCCACTAGAAGCATTAGAACAAACACTGTTCATATGTTCTCTTAATATCACAACCAACCAAAAATATATACATGGAAGGAGTAGTGTAAAAGAAGCAGAGCATGTGCATTCTTGTCTTTGAAATATAACCCTTTTTCCTAGTGTTTATGGACATTCTTTGAAGAGGGCGATCCGCAAAGGAAAATATCAAAATAATAATTAGTATAGTATAGTAGTAGTTTCGAGTCCAAAGGTATCGATACAGGGTGTAGCAAAAATATGTGCACATTTAAAGCATCTTTTCGTCCTTTGCTTGGATCTTTCCTAGGAGATTTCAGTCAGGCATGATCTCAGTTTGTCTCTAAGCACAGATAAACAGCGCAAGCAAGGCTCATGGACCCACTCAGTGAATACGAAACGATTGTTCCCCCTTGACTGCAAAGAAAAGAAAAATTTGAGCCCTCTATACAGTAGACTGTTGAGAAGCAATTCACAAAAACCAAAAAAGCAGCTACACTAAGACAACCAAGTAGAGTACCCACCAATCTATCTACCAGACAACTTCTCTAAGCAATCAGCTAAGCCCTTCCTCTGTCCCTCTTGCATATCCCATCTCCTCTCATTTTCTATGCCTTTTTAACACTAGTTCTATAATCCTGTATACTCTTCAAACTTGGAAGGGTCACTCTCCAGATATTGTCCAATATATGGAGCAAGCTCGGTATTGGATGTTGACTAAGCAAAAGCATAGTTTGAATTCTCAATTCCAGGCTTCAACTAATCCTTCATTTGATGATTCTTGGGAAGAACAAGCTTTCGCCGAAGATGCAGCTGGGCCTCTTGGAGGGTGTATATGGCCTCCAAGATCTTATTCTTGTAGCTTTTGTAGAAGAGAATTTAGGTCTGCTCAAGCTCTAGGAGGTCATATGAATGTCCACAGGAGGGATAGAGCTAGACTAAAGCAACCTCCAAGTCCTCACAATGAAATCCTTCAACAGGAGCATCAAAGTCCTCACAGTCACCTTCAAAATCCCTATAAATCTTTCGGTTTTCAATACCCCGCTCAGCTTTGTAATCTGGTTTATAGCCCTAACCCTAATTCTGATCCTGGTCCTATTGCATCCCCACCTTCTTCTTCTAGGGTTTCAACTACACCTACTCAAGAGAATTGCCGAATAAAGGGTTTTTTCCCTCCTTTTTCTTCTTTTATTGTTGAAGAACAACAAAAGAGAGCCCCTAGATCTTCTCCTCCACCAAGGACTAAGTTAGCTACAGAAAGATGTTATCATATCTCTGATCTGAGCACTGAAGGAGAACAGAATTCAAGGAAAGTGGAATCAGGATGTAGAGCAAAAGTAAACCGTGTCAAAACAGATTTGTCTGTCAGCTTGAATTTGGTAGTTCGACGTACTCGCCCAAGCATAACGGACAGTGAGGAGGATCCTTCGAGCTGCAAGAAGCGGAGGATCGATAAATCATCATTACCTTTCTCTCTAAAGTCTACTTCAGTCGACATGTCTGAGGTGCTTGAAATTAGCCCTTGCACTGTAGAAGAATTGGATCTTGAACTCAGGCTTGGTAACCGGCCTAAGGTAAAGTAGTTGCTGAATCCCGAGTGTTATTGGATATATTACTAGCCGTCTTGCCCCTTCTTTATTATGTTGCTTGATTTCCTCTTTGCTTTTTGGTTTTCTTTTTTCCCATCTTTAATCTTGAGATCATGACCTCTTCTCTTTGATCCTTGATCACTTTGGCTATATCTAAATCCTTTATGATTTCGCGGTGCATGTAACAATAACACTATTAAGAAAAAAAATGACAGAAAAACATTAAGAGTTCATCTATCTTGCACAATATCTTGTTTATAATATATAGTAAATATTGTTGATTCC
Source organism: Populus alba (assembly GCF_005239225.2). Lineage (NCBI taxonomy): Eukaryota > Viridiplantae > Streptophyta > Magnoliopsida > Malpighiales > Salicaceae > Populus > Populus alba. Next base: position 7,524,348 of record NC_133289.1, on the reverse strand, counting down.
ATCGACCATAGTTATTAACCACGGGAAGGTAACTAAGAATGGATTACGATAATCTCTATGACTGAACAGTTCAATTCATTGTTGTTTTGCACTCTTATTTTTCACATTTACTAATGATATTGATATCTTCGTGCATTTATTTTGAGATATTCATGTGCTCAAAGAAATAGTACAGTTCGTTTATATGCACAATCGTAATGAATCTCCCCGGTATCTTCAATGAAGAAATTTTGGTTACTACTCTTAAGTTTAGGACATGCTGTGGAAGTTTTAGCATGGACAACTGGGATGTGTTTGTCTAGAACTCTTAAGTTAAGATGGAATTAATTATAATAAACCGTTTTTTTTTCTGAGAGGGAGAGATCAATAATGGTAGTTTTGGAGCTTTGGGTGGTGAGATTAGTTAGAGCATGAATCCGGTTAAGGTGCGAAAGGTAGTGTGGCTAAAACTGCATGGAAGAACGTGAGCACTTTTTCCCATTCAGCACCTCAGTTCTGACATTCCTATCAGAGAATTAAACTAAGCCATAAGACACACACAGATTGGTTTCCAAGGACACATAAGTCAGATACATCACAACATCGATTCCCTTTTTTCTTGTATTTATTATCTTCATCATCAGATTTGTTGCCGTTTCAATATATCTTCCGCCACATAACTCCATTTGCTTGTGTTCTCTTCTATTACTTTTTCTCTCCCTGTCCTCGTGATAATCCCTCCAAAGTTTTCTACCTACTACAGGAATCTGCATTTAAGTATTACAAATCATCCATTTAAGTATTTCATATGATAATTTAATATGCCTTTAATTAATCACAAGGAGAATATTATCACGTCATGATTTTTATACATCTTCTCGATAGCATAAGCCATATGCCAAAAGAATTAGAGACTAAATTAAAATAGTGGTACCAAAAATAAGAGAAAAAAAGCCACCTGGCTGGAAACCTAGCTAACCCTAGGTTTAATTGTGCTCACATAGGAAAACCATTAACAATAATAGATTGGTGGGTATTTTTCTCCTTTATAGAACAGTGAAAAATCCATATATAGTCTTCGACTTTATGGACATTTCAGAGGAAACTGAGAGATCAGAGCTAGCTATCATACATAAGGAAATAATTCAAGTCATACATACCCAAAAAATATTATCCACAAAAGGCTAAGAATTGAAGATTTATAAATGAATTCTACAAACAAATAAAATTGAAAATTTTATAGATTTATAAAGAGGTGTGATTTACTTAGGATTCACATCTTAAAAATTAATCTCATCAACACCCTCCTCTCTCCTCCTCCCTCTCACACATAAGTTTAAAAGAAGTTTTTTTCTTTTTTTCTTTTTCTTTTTTAGAGATAATAACAAGTTAAGTAAATGATGTATTTTTATTAATTCACGTAAAACGTATTTCACAATTTTATATCCTATTCAAAACAAAAGAATTCAATTGGCAAATGAAATTAATTTCAATCTACGTAAATAGTTGGAATTACTTCTAGTATAGAATTGGTTCAAACAAGCCGTTACTGATTTGAGGTGTTTTTTACAAGTGAGTTTTGTTCCGTACGATGCATGTCATAAAAGTTGCAGAGACTGGGGGTGTAGAGAGGAAAGTGAGATTGTTTGCCTAGGTCTCAACGAAGGGCTACATCTGTGAAAGAGGGTTTAAATATGATTGGTTGATGTTTGTCTGCATTAAGGCTATGAGTTGGATAGGTTAGCGAGCAGCGAGGTCTGAAGAAGGACAGAGAGAGGGAGGTGTCAATGGAGTCAAGTGGGCAGTGGGTGCAGGGAGTGCACATGGGCATCATATGTCGTTTTTCGGTTTCTTTAAGGAGTTATCATAGGATTAAGAGAGGGAATGAGATGTTATTCTCAGCTTGCGTGGGTTTCCTCTGTCAAGGGCATTTGTCATTCCAAATTATTGTTTTAAAAGAATGATAATTTTGTACAATAATTCCTTAGTAATTGGATTGGTTATTTGGAAGTAGCTGTTTATTATTGTTTTGACAACTAAGGGTATATTTGCATGCGAAGATGCTCCCCTCGATCTCTCAGTCACGAGCTCCCTTCACACTGCCACTGTCATGCTGCTCATGCAGTAACCTCCATTAAAAATATTGAACCCCATTCATCATGGAATCAACCAAGGAAATATATATATATATATATTAGGGCTATACTCAGTACAACCATCTAAATTAGGGTGAAACAAGTCCAGCCCAGGTTTATATGGTCACTGGCCTAGCCCAACAACTTTGATAGTGGCAAAAGAAAAGGAAGAAAACTTGCCTTACTAGAATGGGGTTTAGTACAATGTTAGGCTATCATGATGATATGATATATGGTTCGATTTAGTGGGGAGAAAAAGCATTAAGTGTCTTTCAAAAATAGTCACCCAAACAGCTTTTTCAGGTGAAAAAAAAAAAAAAAGGATAAACAGTAATCAAACAACAAGTCGTATGGTTTTGCCCAGTATAAGGATTTGGGCAAAGTTCAATTTAGTCAGTTGGCTCTTGATTTCTTTTAATTGCACTCCTGACTGATTTCCAACTTTTGATTCTATGCAATTTTGCCTCTACTAAACCTCAACATTAGCTTCGAATTTCAACACTTTTTTCGTTGTGGTCTTTAGTTTTGAATTTATGCAAATTGACCCATAATTAACCATTAAACTCTCAATTTTCTGCAATTTCACCCTTGTCTTCAATCAAATTAAGTCCTTAAAATTTGATGCCTCTTCCAAAAAGATCATTTCCTGTGAATTTCTTCAATTTAACCCTTAATTGACCATAAACTTTGATTTTCTTTCAATTTTAACCCTGATTTCAACCAACTGATTATGTAAAAATTTCAATTTGGCTTTCTAAAATTTCATTTTTCTCGATTAAGCTTCATGGGCTCCCAAACTTAATTTTTCATTAATTAAGTTTCTAATAAAATTAATTTGACCCATTTTAAATATAATTAAGTCCTTGCATTTCATTATATCATTTAATTTGACCTAAGATAATTCTTAAACATAATTAAACTTTTAATTTGGCTCATGATTAAATCAAATTAGCCTATTAAAAGTCTAATTGTATCTTTAGACTTAATTTTTATGTAGATTTGTCCAATAATCATTTATTTTGACCTTGAATCTATATTGTTTCTCTAGTCTTGAGTACAATGAGGTATGATTAAGCTCCTAATTCTATCTAAAATTGCAACTTGATTCTTCTATACATTTGAAATCCTCCCCAACCTTTTTTTTTTTTTTTTTTTGCCAAATTACCAATCTTCTTGCTATTATTACTTTATTTTTTAGTTTTTATTTTAAAAAGAAAAGGGGTAAATTTTAAGGAAATAACCCGAAAAAGGGTTATGACTGTTGGAGAATAATATAAATCATATATTGGAACTTCACATAAAAGTTTAAGCTATTGAGTTGAGATGATTTTTTAACATGGTATCAAAGCATTGTTGACCAAGCGATTACGAATTCAAATCTCATCATCTTTATTTATTTGATAAAAATTAAGCATAAGGTATGTAAGCCTATACAAGTCTTAAACTCAAAGGGCTTTCACTTGAGGGAGGGTGTTAGAGAATAATATAAATCATATATTAAAACCTCACCTAATAGCTTAAGTTATTAGGTTGAGATGTTTCTTTGACAATGACAAAGTAGATGCATTATCACAACATCTTTGTGGTGGAGATTTTTATTCTTACACTTCACACATAGATATATAATTTCACCTTTGCTAATATTATTCATATTATTAAGTACAAAATTAATAAAACCCTCAACCTTTTTAAGAAAATCTTGTCTATACAACCCTTTAGAATAATCTTGATACATTCAAGAATGATCATCTATTACTTATAAAATATAAATACAATATTGATGACAATATTTATTGATAATGTAACTATCAATTCAAAATTTAATTTTTTTTTTATTGAAAATGAATTCACAATGTAAAAACTAAAAATCTTACCTTAATGTAGTTGCAAGTGAAGCTTAGAAGAAAAAAAAAATCATAAAGTATGTTAATTAAAAAAAATCCAAGAAGAGAAAAGAAAACAAGAAAAGAAGACATACTTGAGAGAGGAGGAGAGAAGAGAATACAAAGAAAGAAAAGGATGTTGATGTTTTTCACACAAGGGGAGGAAAAAGAAGAAAAGGAAGAAAAATTATAGGCCTGTTTGTTATGAAATGAGGGATTCTATTGTTAAGGCATTTTACTGATGGTTTTACAAACAAATAATTAAATATTAATATTTTAAATCATTCTATCAATGATTTTATTTGTAATATTTAATTTTAAAATATTTTCAAAAACTGTCAAATATCACTAACAACTTTTTAATCTGTCGATGATTTTATTTGTAATATTTAATTTAAATTTTCAATTTACTTGAAAATTTTTAGAAACCCATCAAATAACACCGATAACTTTTCAATCCATTGGTGATTTCGTCTATAAAAAACAATAATTAATACTGCAATTAGGAAGTGAACAATTCCAGTGCTCTCTAGAAAATACCGATGGAATATTTCGTCGGTGAGTTTTTTTGTAATTGACATGATGAAAGTGTCAGGGAGAAGTGAATAATTTACCAACGATATTACCGATGAAATTAAATATTAATATTTTAAACTATTTTGTAGGTAATTCCGTTGGTATAAATGACAAGTCATCGCATTTTTTTGCTTTATTTTAATTCTTGTTTTTTTCCACTGTAATTCCCTCAGTATATACCAAGGAAATATTTTCGTTGATAAAATTCACTATAATTTACCGACACAAATATTCTTTTAGTATTTCTCTTTGTATTTATCAATTTTCTAGTAGTGAAAGGAATGCTGACACTATTAATAGATTTTGGTCAATGCATGTTGTTGGAGGTGGCTGGATTTGTGAGAAAAATAGGGGGAGGGAATGTTGTTTTCTTTTGGCAAAAAGAAGAAAAAGAAAAAGAAAATGGGGAAGAGAGAATTATCGGGAGAAGAAAATTCAATCTAGTATATTGTTGCAAGAAAAAAAGGCTTTTATCATTGTTGTTCCTGCTTCGACACCTCGCCAATGCTGCTGCTTTCACCATTTCAACCAAATAACACTAGCATTGTTACTTCCTCTATTGGAAATTTTAAAGATCTTGCTTGCCATCCCTGTACAAGTCTCTATTGAACAACCACTCCAAATCACCACCAAAACAACCCGTGAAAACACATTGATCTCCTATAATCACTCATAAAAATACTATCAAGTCTCAACTATAACTTCGAACACAAAATTTGTTGTGATAAAAACCACTCACACAGATACACACACTTTTTTATTGTTATTTTTTATTTTGAATCCTCTATAATTGAATTTTTTTTTTTTTAATTTCTTCCTTGAACATTTAATTGGTTAAGAATTGAATTTCATGGTTTTTTCAGATAGGATATTTCAGACCTAATGACTTGGATTATGAGTTTGAAAAGTTAATGTCGGATGACATTGTTTTATATATATATATTAACAAGTGCCTTGTGATTTTCATCATTTTTTTCTTTATCAGGTTATCTCAATCTTATGACTTAAATCGCGAGATTAACGAGATAATATAGGTTAGCTCGACCCTGATTATCGGGGTTATAAATTTATCATGTTAATTCAAGTTAAATTAAGTTGCATTGATCATTTGTTCTCTTTTGAAAAAACAATTAATAGGTTATCATAATTATTATTTTATTAATTTGGTTCATCTGTTATTATTGTTTATTTTTTATTTCTTTAATTAAAATAAAACTAATTTATTTTATCCATTCGAGTTTATGAATAGAGTTGTGGATTTTTCTCTCTTCTTTAAAATGTATTGGCGGTATTTGAATATTAAAAAAAAAAAAAAATCGGGCAGACAGCTAGCAACAAACTAATTAAGACATTAGCTGAGTCCACCTTCGGGAGGTTGGAGTTTATCTTGAAAAAGTAAAGATTCGATCCACAGACAGGTGATGGATTAAAAATTAAAGAGCACACGTATAGCTTGTTAGTCCTATAAAATAACACATCTGTCGGTTGGTCTGGCACATTAATTATCCATGTGTCTTAAGCTTGTGATTTTCTAATGCTAGTTCTTCAAGAAAAACGAACAACTAATGTACATGCATGCTCTCAAAACTCATCTTCGTTCAAGTGATGATGAAAGAGTCGGTTAACCCATCAATGTACGACCGTAGCTCCTCAACTCTTTCTCTTGTAGCCATATGAATATATATGATCAAATTAACATAATCGCGAGGTCATACAAATTTGGACGGTGATGGCAGCGTGCGTATTTGCATAAGCAACAATATTTATTAATTAATAAATTACCATATGATCAGTTTTTATCTGATATTTACTAACCCACGACATTAATTATATACTTCGTTGATGAGTGTCTTTATCTTACATGTCGACAGCGAGCTCTTAAGGACCCGCTGAGCTTCAAGGGACGGTACCAAAACTATTTGTGTCCCAATTTTACTTTATTATACACTCACATTTTTTTTTCCCAAGGATAGTTGAACTTTAATCTAATAAGAGATTGAAATGAGACCATGCCATATGAGCTGTGGGACTTATTGACTAAGTATATATTATGCTTTCATGTTTTAGATTCCATCAAGTTACAATAATATGATAATTATTATACTTTCAATATTATTGAATTAAAAAAAAAAAAAAAACCCAAAGAGATAGGCTAGCAGTTAAATAAAAATTTTCCCCCCTCTCTAATGCATAAATTCAAATATTTTGTTCAACATAATTAGCTTCTTAAAGTCAGATATAACCAAAACAAGAAGCAACCAGCATTTGCACAATAAAAAGAAATTGATTGATACGATAATTTTGTTAGATCTAATTACAGTCCCATACACTTGACTTCCGTTAATTTTTGGCATTTTTTCTGACTTCAAATAACGAGTGAGATAATTAATTATATCGTCCCTCAATGTGTTGGAACAAAGAATTAATTAATATGTGTTAGAAAAAAATAAAAATTATATCGATTATAAAAATTATAATAAATATTATTTTAAATAGTAATATTTTTAAGTTTTTGTAATAAAAAATGAAACCAGAAATTAATTTGGATTGTTAAATTACCGTTAACAAGTGATACAAGCCACCTAATATATTTTTTTACATGATAAATGTATTTTTATATTATTTTTATGCATCAATCAAGACTAAATCTTTTCTAGATGATTTTAAAAGCACATCCTCCACATTAACATGATGCTTTTAGAAGATTTTAATAATTTTTCTTAGTTTGAACTTAATTAGAAAGTCAAAATAATGGAGAAATTTTTTCTTAATTATCATCTAAACTTGTTTAGATTATTATTTTTTATTTATATGATGAACAAAGAATTAAACAACTTAAACTAGATTTTCCAAACTACTCTTACTCTATTTAATAAAAAGAGCCGACAAAGCTGTAAAATATAAAAGAAAAATAATAACAACAATGATAAATAAATAAAATTACAATAAAACTTGGTGCATAACACCTTTGAAGGCTAAGAGATCTAGTTGGTAAATAATTTTTTTTTCTTTTCAGTATTATCATTCTTGTTGTGAATAGCTCTACTTAAGACTCAACGTACGAAACGGAAACTGAAACATTGGAATATAAAAACTGATTCTAAATTAATATTATTCTTTGGTGCCATGTCATAAGCAGACAGCATCAATGTCAAAATTGTAACTGCAAATTTGCAAAGAGATCCTGGATAATTAAACAAGCTGAGCTCATACTTTAAGTTTACAAGTGAAAATTACGTAGTGGTGGATGTGACATGAATATTGTATTAGTTAGAGTCAACAATATGCTCTTCGAACTCTGGAGTTTAAAAAGGATCGATCAGCCTGGCCGTACAGGAAGCTATTTTGCCACCATCTTGGTCAAAGTTTCGAACTAGTACCAGCTGATACCGTCTGTTGACATTTTTTTCTGTTTTAAATTATTTTCTTTTGCCATAGAGAAAGACAGATAGCGAGAATGAGAGACCAAAGGAGAGGGATGTACTTAGTATATATTGTCTACAAGAGGTTCAAAACGGTTTAATAAGGGCTTGGAGATATTTGATGAGATTTTAGTAGATTAAATATTCTTAGGGTTTATTATGTTATCTTGATTTACTTACTCCTAGAAAAGAATATTGCTTTCCTGATTCCAAACACTAAGATGATGCCAAAAGGGAGGCTGTATCCCTATTGTAGCTTGCAAAGTGCGAGGACTCATTAGACAAACATGCATGTGTTTTAACCTATCAAGCTGGGGTATTCCATGTTTAACGATCGAGGTTTTCACTTCAATATCGAGAAGCGGCATAAACACAAGAATTCCGGCTGATTAGTATCGGAAATCGGAAAGTAAATCTAAATTACGAAGCAAATAATTGATTTAATTCACTATATATATCACTTATTAACATATGACGTATCCCTTTTTTTATTTATTTATGTTTCAGATAAAAGACAATAATAGCATACATTTTATTGATGTCAGAAGAACTCAGATAGCCCGTAAGAGTATGGCACCTCTTTTTTTTTTCTTTCTTGTATGAACCCTCCAGTTCTTTTAGCAGTCCAGTTCTTTGAAGCTATGCAAGCAAACTCCAAAGAGAGGAGTTCAAATTTACACATCATAAGATATGCTCAGATCAACTCTCGACGATGTTGGAAAGTTGCAATATGCCCATTCTTTCAGTGTGTAAATATCCTTTCAAAAGGTCTAAACGTTGCAAATTGAGTTTCTAATAACCTTTGTATTATACATATAGGCTTCCACAATGGCATCACACCGCATGCCATCACTGACTTGTTAAACCAATGTGCTCGGACAAATAAACTCGCAGCTATTATTCAACTTTGTGTTTTTTTCGGATCAATTTTGAAGGGCAATTTGGTAATTAAAAGTAAATTGATAAAATAAAAATTTGTTGTTCGTGTATCAAAGCTACCTAGCAAGAAGAAAAATTATCCACGCCTGCTATACTTCCTCTAAATGATCAAAGCCTCTCCTGTAACCGATCATTCGACCAAGTCTACTATTGACTCCATCATTTATCTTCCTCTATTTTCTTAATCCTTCACTGTTTCCTTCCAGGCATGAAATAATGGATAGTAGTCTCACGAGCAGTACAGGAAAGTCCGACCAAATAGTATGCGATTCAGATTATCTGCAGGACACAAGCCATGTAAGGTCTTATACTTGTGCTTTCTGCAAGAGAGGCTTCTCAAATGCACAAGCATTGGGAGGCCACATGAATATCCATAGAAGAGATAGGGCAAAACTTAAACAAGCTTCCGACGAAAACTTTCTTTCTTTGGACATCACAAAGTCCACTGAGGAAATAAGTAGAGCGCCTGAAACGCCATGTGCTCTGCCAGTTGATCAACATGTTAGTGTTACTCTTAGAAAAAAAGCTAGCGAAGAAGTTCAGCCGCTACCCTTTATTGTTGATGTGAAGGCAGGTACTGATGGCGATGAAGCTAACAAGATCCAATTGAATCAAGCTACGATGCAGGCGGGATTGGACCTGGAGCTTCGATTAGGGTCCGATCCACACGAATCATCTACGAGGTCGAGTCCCAGGGAATTCCTTTGATCGTAGTGAGCTGCAAGTTGTTCGGGATCTGCAGAGAGGTTTTTTCTCTTACCCTTTAATTTTTCTAAGAAATTTTATCAAGTACTCCACGTTTTTATCATAAAACCAAGGGAGGTTGTGTTTCTTCTTCCTTTTCCATAAATTTCAACTGTTGTGTTGTAAGAGAAAAAGTTTCATATACTTCTTCTAAAGTTATTCACTCATTGCTCCATTCATTTAAAGCATCAAACTTTCCGTATATTCCACTTTGCGAATTAACTGCTGCTTTTATGACTCTATTGTTAATTTATTTGCACTATCGAACTAAATTTTGTTGCTTATAAAACTTATATCGCATATGAAATGAATGAAACAAGGATCAAAATATTGTTTTTGAGCTACCAAGTTAACTTTGCTGGTTCATATTCGAATCTTGGATAGTACCAAGAAATTTGTTGCCTACAATGACCAGAAAAAAATAAAATTGATGTCAAATTAATCTGACAATTATATGGATTTTTAAATTCAATTTGCTTGCAGGGAATTAATGCATTTAGTCATTATGCAAGCTCCACGAGATCCAAATTTCCCTATCATATAATATTGAGTTTTTATATATAATAATAATAATAAAAATTGGTAGTTGCTGCTTCTTTCTGGTTTCTATATTTATTAGTGCAATTGATGAGGCATTTTGTATCTTAAATTTAGAATTAATTTCTCAAATAAAATAGATTTTGAACATCGAACTAAATACATTGAAAAGATTGCATTATTAAAGCCAATCAGTAACGTAAGATAATTCATAGACTTTATCATAATCTCGTATCTAGAGATAGCAAGTATTCACTTTACTTCGACATAAGAAATGCTTCATATAAAAAAGAAAGTTGAAATTAATTAATAATGGCATAGTTTGCTACTCATTTTTTGTAGTTATATAATTTCATGTTTTTTTTTTACTTTCATTTGTAATCATTCACTAGTCCCTACAAATCATTCTAAAATTAACTATGCTAATAGTTGTTTGGCCAATTTATCATGAGATAGTTGGAAAGTGGATGTAAGATCTTGAGAATTTTAACTTACCTTTTAAACTTTACCAGATGCTTGCTAGATGAATGATGAACACCCAAATTCATCTAAATTATCTCTTACTATATAATATTCATTATTGTGGTACGTACGTAATTATAGTTTCTCTTGATCGAATTCAATGGATAATGAGTTTATCGTCCAAAAACTGCAAGTCAGTCCAATTTCTTGCATGCCTTTTAGCCTTGAATATTTTTACAAAAAGTTAGTTTAGGGGTTTTCACATATAGTGAAAAATGCTTTTCTCATATGATTGAGAACCAAATAATTAAATTGTGTATATATGTTGTATTGTAATGTATAAGTATATAGTACTTATAAGAAAGAATTGCATTGTAAAAGTCTGTTAGCTGTTGAACATATTATTTATATTATTCTCAAACACATTCTTTCAAGTGAAAGCCCTTTGAGCTTAAAACTTGTACAGACTCATATTACCTTATGCTTAATTTTTATCAAATAAATTAGGATGGTGAGATTCGAACTCATGACCGCTTGATCATTAAGGCTCTGATACCATGTTAAAGAATCATCTCAACCCAATAATTTAAGTTGTTAGCTTAGGTCCCAGGATATGATTTATATTATTTTCTAACAATAAACACCCAAGATCTAATTTGATGGTGTGTGATTTGGACTAATTAGGTTTTTTTTTTTTTTTGGAAGAAATCAATATATTAAAGGGGCTAACTATAAGGTAGTAAAAAATAAGATGCAAGAAAAAAATAGAAAAGAAAACAGAATAATACAAAAATAAAAAAACATACAATAAAAGATAAAAAGTCAATAAATACAGATAAGAAAAAGGACATTAGGACTGAAGGAGTTGATGCGCCACACTTGAAGTTCATTTGGTGTTGTTATATCAATATATAATACCTTTAGGCCCCATAATTAAATCAGTTCTAGTAGTCATGGAGAACTTATCTGCAAACTTGAGCCAATCTGAGAGACGATATAAAATTAAGGAGAAGTTGTCTTCGAAGGTTGCAATTCCATCATTGAAGATAACCTTGTTCTTCATAGGCCATATACTTTAGCTAACACAACAAGAAAGCATAGACCACGCGTTACACTGAAATTTTCCAAACACTAGGTTGGGCCACTAAAGTAATAGATCATCTACACAGTAGGGAAGACAATCACTAATACCCCATTAATCCAAGAATTTTATCTATAATTTCCACACTAGTCTACGATGAAGAAGAAGATCATTTGAAGTCTCAATCTTATTTTCATAAAAAATACAAACGGCTTGATCAACTGAGATTATATTACGTTAAAGTAAGAGTTTTTTAGTGCATAATCTATTTTGAACAGCTAGCCAAAGAAAAGATTGAACCTTAAAAGGGACTCATTTTAGCCATATTCAAAGCCTTAAAAGTTCTAAGCCTTGGATTTATAATTTTGTTAGTAAGTGAAGACCAAGTTTTAACTGTATAACCTTTGTTTGCTAATGAGGACTAAATTTTCTTATCTGAAGTTGTTGCCTTTAACCGAAAGCTTTTTAGAGATGAGAGAAGGTAGATGACTTGTTCAGTTTCGAAAAAAAGTAATTGTCTCCTCTAAGAATAACTCTCACTTCCATTCCCCTTGCTCCCAATTGCCCATATCAGCAATTGTGGCATTCGCTTTATAGAGTAGCGGGCAAGTGACTTTCATTAGAGAGCTATTGAACCAAACATCATACCAGAATCGAGTTAGAGTCTCATTTCCAACTATAAATTTGCAATTATTGGCTAAAGCTGGAGAGATAAAGTCTAATAAAGTCATAAGGGATGTGATGTCCCTCTAGATACAAGACAATCATCTATAAAAAATACGAAGACCATTTGCAAACACTAGATTGAATTTGTTGTATATCATTTTCTTTCATAGCTCATTACTAGGAAAACAGAGCCTCCAAACCCACTTCAAAAGCATTACTTTATTCTTGGTTATCAATGACCAAATCCCAAGGCTACCCCTATCCTTATCTCAAACGACCACACTTCATTTGACTTTGCAAATTTTTCTTATTCTGACAGTTCTTGACTATAAGAATTTGCATTGGATGAAAGTAAGCAAATAACACATGCCTTTTGGTATAAGGAAGATAGACAGGAAGTACAAACAAAAGGAGTTCAACACACTTTTCATAAGGCAAATGCAACTCGTTATGCTTAATATTCTCCCTTTTCACAAAATGAGTTTCTTTTGAAACTTATCAATGGACTTGTTAGGTTTTTTAGGGTTCTCAGTACTCAGACTGATAATCCATATTCTATAAGAATATTAGGTCACATGATACTCACAAACTCGAATAAATGTGAGCTTTATTTAAGTTTTGAATACATGGATGAGCTTCATCATCATAACTTTGGATTTATGTCCCTTATATGTATAATTTCTAGCATTATGGCATAAACCATATCCAGAGGGTCCATCACATGTTATACTCTTATTTTTTTTAACAAAATCTAAATAGTATCTTTGGTGATGTAATTTTATTTGTTGATTAATAATGAACTTTCATAAAAATTCACTAATTGGGATTAATGTGGATGATTCTCTAGTGTGAATTGCAACCTAATCTATTTCACATAAAATGAAAAAGTGATAGAATAAAATTAAGACTTGCTATATGGAAATGCTTATATTTTCATTTTAGACCAGATGACTTTAATCAAGTCAATTATAATAAATTTGCCTTTCTATCACTTATCTTTATTCAAAATTCCAAAGGGTTTAGAAAGTATATTAAGAAGATCTTAAGGTCATTTTTCTTAGTTAATAATGATGAGGCTAGCAAAATTTATTATATTAGTTGAAAACACTTTATAAAAAAACAAAGAGTGAGAAAGATCGAGGTTAAGGTATTTAATCAATACTTGATCATAACAAGATTCTTATTTAATGGTTGTAGAGGTTTGGCTCAGAAACAAATATTACAAATGGTTAATATTGGTGTTAATGAATTTTTCTTAGAGATACAGTCCAACCAAAAATGCATATTTTATTTTTTGCATAACAACAATTATGGACTGACTATGTGTTGCTTTCCCATTGAAAACAACTAAGTGTGTCATCCTGACCTTTTAGGCCTCTATGTATCTAGAATTTTTTCTAAAGCTAGGCACACCTAGCCTTCTTATGGATATTTGTTGTTTTTTTTATGTTTTTTTTTTTACAAGAAAATAATTTACATTAATTTTTTATAATAATATTTAAGTGATTCTAAAATTATGTCTTTATTTTTTATAAGATTTGGCATTTTTTTATTATGATATTATCAATTGGTTTATAAATAATTATGTATTGGCCTAATATTTAGACATCTTAAAATACTTTTTCTCATTAATATGGAATTAGAATAAAATATCTTTTATTTTTTATTATAATTGTTTTATATAATTTCCCAAATTTTTTTTTCCTAATTTTTTTTCATATAAGTGCACGAAGAATGATCGATTCATAATTTTATAATTTTCAATTGAAACCTTCTTTAACTATCATAATAAGTTTTTTACTTGAAAAACAACGCTTCTTAAAAAGAAAACATGTTTTTGTTAAAAAAAATCATGAATAAGAAATTTTTGTTTTTGATTAAAAATATAAGTTTTTCCCTTTTTTTGCTTCAGATTGCTATCACTTTTTTTTCAATGAACTATGTTCCTAATTTAAATTATAAAAACACATTTTCCCTTATAATTTTATTTATTGTCTTTCTAGTGAATATCTATTTTTTTTATTTTATAATAAAATTAAAAATAAATTTCAAATAATTACTCGTGGAAGCACGCGAGCAACTATGATATTACATTCTAAAACTGAAAGGAAAAAAAAAAAAAGAAGATAGGTACTACCCATAATGAAGAAATAATTTAATTTGACCTCATATAATGCGATCATTTAAAAAATGTTATATTATTTCAAGCTAAACATTTAATATTTAATCTATAGGAGAGAGATAGACATTATTAAAGAATAATAAAAATCATATCTTGAAATATCATCTAAGTATTTATATTTTTGGGTTGAGATAGTTTCTGATATGTTATCCAATACTAAAAAAAGAACAAGGCTTCAATTAAAAAAATATATATATACAAAGAGTATTGAGATCATATTTTGGCAAAATACAATAAAATATAATTATGTCAAATTGGATAGAAAAATTAGACAACGAAAATCTTGGAGAACTGGATATTATACAAAGACATAATAGACACGACTAGAAATGTTGAAAATTACTAGAGATTTCCCCACTATAGGATATATATATTGTGTCATTTTCCCTATAAAAATCATGAAGAAGATGAACATATGCTATTTGTCTATGTCAATTTCTAATACTTAGCCTACTTTGCATGGAGATAAGTTTCATATTAGCATATTTGTAATTAACAAATACTAAAAGAGAAGCTTGATTTATCAAATTTTTTGAATACATGTACTTTAATAAAAACAAATTCATATAGGTACTAAAATATAAATAATTATAAAGTACTTTAAATGTTATCACCTCTAAGAAAATAAAAAAAATATATATTAAAATAACCAATTTCTAATAAAAAAATTTAGGAGTTTAAATACTTAAATAAAAAAAATCAATTAGGTACTCCAACAGAAAAAACATAACCATAGAGTACATGTACTTATCATGTCATTCTCTCTTTCATAGACGTGAAAGGGGTTTTTGTCAAATCATTAAAATTTGGAGCAGTTTCCATCATTTTACAAGACTTTATGGGGTTATCTTAATTTATCAAAGTTTTAATAGACATCACATGTAATAATACTAACGACTTCCCAGTACTAAGGTACAATTAAATGTTGATGAATATTAAAAAAAAAAAAAACGATTGAGAATTTTTTTTTATATTTGAGATGAAATTGATAGAAATTATAGATCTGAGACTCAATTAAAAATGCGAAATATATTTTGGACTAAATTGAGATTTTTTCCAATTCCTTTTCTCTTTCTTCAAGGATCCAATCGGAATATCACCTATAGTCCAAGGACTTCGTAGTAATAAAACCACCAACCTCTCGCTGATTGACACGAAGTGTAGAGACAAGCACCCAATGCTCCCATTATCCCATCCACACATTAAACTTGGATATAATAGTTTTGTCGTTAAAAAATAAATTTATAAACTATATGTAATTCGCAGGTGTAATTTATGCTCATATATTTAAGAAAAAAACATGTATTGAGCAGAAAAATATTTTGGAAACAAACATAGACTGAGTTATTTTCTCTATATTATTAAAACATACGTGTGTGTGTGTGTGTGTTAAATTAGGGAATTAGAAAACCTATAAATGGGTATGGAAAAACTTGAATAAATTAATGTGATATTTTCTTTTCATGGAAATTAATGTGATTTGACAAAACGTAAAATAAGGTTTTTTTTTTTTTTTGTTAGCTTTATTATGGTTGAAGCTACTTGGATTAATGTCAGACTATTTCTATGCTATTGAAGAACAATTCATGTAATTTTAGCAACAAACCTGAAACATTAATAACCATTTGTTTTTAGCTAATTTAATTACCACAACTTAGCTTACATAAATCCACTTCATTAGTATCCTAATTTATGGTTGAAATGCACTAAAAGTGTTTCTGAAAATTTTTGTTAATATCAAAAATAAATTTTTAAAAATAAATAAAAAATATTATTTCAAATATATTTTCAAATAAAAAACATTTTAAAAAATAATCACTACTATAATTTCAAATGCTACCTTAATAATATACAACAATAATATTTTTCCTTAAAAGGAGTAACTAGCCTTTTCTTCTGTAGAAAAAAGGACCATGTCAATTATTGAAAAAGGAACATTTTTTAAAATTAGCACAATTTTTAAAAAAAATTTAGTAAAATAACATCATTTTAAGAGAAAAAAAATAGTGAAATAATATATTTTCACTTTATCGTGCTTCAAAAATCCGACAGAGTAAAACTCTAATAATTTGGCCAACTAGTGGACCAGTTGGATCTAATTGTATGAATCAGTCGATCGTTTCACACAAAAATCATAATTTAATGAACTTTTTTTTCTAAATATTTTTTACAAGTTAAAACATATATTTTTGTCTAACTTGTAGACTTAAAATAGACTTCAATTAAAATCTCAAAAAGTTATAGTAGTTATCTTCTGTTTTTTCAATGTCAATGATGTAGTTGGACTTATGATAATAGGTGATTCTAAGCAATCAGATGTATCTATCATAACTAAATAAGAATTTGCCACCAAACATGTTATGTGGATGGCCTAACATATTTATTTTTTGACTAGTGGGACAGGTTTAAACTTAAGAGGAGGTATGGTTGCACCAAACTAGACTAAAGGCTTAAAAGGGCTATAATTTTTCATCTAGTCATTGGATTATATATAAATTTTTACACGAGTTTTTGGATGTTGTTTTCTTTATAATAGACACTGTGTCACTACGCAGACCATCGGATCTTTTGATATCAAAAATCTCACTGAAACCCCCTAATTTTAGCAGTTTTAAAATTTTTCTTATTATTTTTAGAATCAGTCAACCAATTTCACTTACCATTATAAACCAGTCAACTAATTAAACCAAATATTTTAAGTTTTACTTTATCATGGTTCAGAAGTGCGATTATTACTAAATGTGGCTATTTAGAAATGTAACAATTATCTGCTTAAAAATAATAATACTTAGTAAATATCAGGTAAAAGGATGTTATTTAACTAAATTTTTTTATAATTCACCAATTATTTTGATTTTGTGTGTTAATTTTCTAATTTATCCTTGAAAAAGATCTCCTGTACCTAAGTTACTCGAATTGACGTATTAACCCTCGGAAAGACAAATGTGCCTGCCACTTCTCTGTTTGTTAGGAAAAGAAAAAACTTTGAAAGATTCTTAGTGTTATTATCATGATCAACTAATTCATTGATTTTCACTTCAAAAAATCCCCTTTAAAAAGGAAACCTTCAAGGCGACAAAAACTAAAGTACGTAATCTACTTTACATAAAACTCTTCCTTATTTTCTTCTTTATCAAAAGCCAATATCTCTCTCTGAAACTCTTTCTTTCAGGGGAAAAAATGTCATCTCCAACACCATCTATTCAAGATCCTTTCAAAGCTTGGAAATTCTTGGTTTTGCCGACGCTAAAAGTCAGTGATGTCTTTTCTTTATTTCTAAAAGCAACCATAGCTATTTGCACCTTCGTTTCAATCTCCCTCGTCTTCTACTCCTTCCTCAATCAATCTCAATGGCAACCTTGCCCTGAATGCCACAAGAGTTTAATCTCTGATCACATGAAGATAACAAACGGTAATGTTTCTGGTGATTTCTATGAGAAGACAAACATTTCACACGTTTTATTCGGCATTGGTGGCTCCGCAAAGACGTGGAATAAACGCAGGCACTATACTGAGCTATGGTGGATGCCTAACATCACCCGTGGCTATGTCTGGCTCGACCAGAAGCCTCCAGAGAATAGAACGTGGCCTGATACTTCACCCGAGTACAAAGTCTCAGCCGACACGTCAAGGTTCAAGTACACATGCTCGTATGGCTCTCGGTCAGCTCTACGGATTGCGCGGATAGTGAAGGAGAGCTTTGAATTAGGAGAGGAAAATGTGAGATGGTTCGTGATGGGAGATGATGATACAGTATTTTTCATAGAGAATTTGGTAATGGTATTAGCAAAATATGATCATAATCAGATGTATTACATCGGCGGCAATTCGGAGAGTGTTGAGCAAGATGTGATACATTCATATACAATGGCATACGGTGGTGGTGGGTTTGCTATCAGTTATCCACTAGCAAAAGAACTCGTCAGGGTTTTGGATGGCTGTATTGATCGGTATGCGTCGTTTTACGGCTCTGATCAGAAAATTCAGGGTTGCATGAGTGAGATTGGAGTTCCTCTTACTAAAGAGCTCGGATTCCATCAGGTTAGTTTCTTTATATTTTTTTTTTATTTTCTCTCTCTAGAACTATACAATCCCGTGCTAATTGTAAATTTTGTTACAGCTTGATTTTCCATACGTTTCTTTTTCCATTAATTTTTATTGTTTTCTGTTGCAATGGATGATGATTAATTCACAGGTTGATATAAGAGGAGATCCATATGGTTTACTGGCAGCGCACCCATTGGCGCCATTGGTGTCCTTACACCATCTAGACTACGTCCAGTCAATATTTCCAAAGCTGAACCGCATTGACTCAGTCAAGAAGTTAATATCTTCTTATAAAATGGATCCGGGTCGGGTTTTACAATATAGTTTTTGTTATGATTTGACGCGTAATTGGTCTGTTTCAGCATCTTGGGGTTACACCATACAGATACACCCTTCTTTGATGCCGGCAAAGCAGTTGGAATCAGCGTTCAGAACGTTTCAGACGTGGAGGAGTTGGAGCAATGGACCGTTCACATTTAACACCCGACCCATGAGTCAACATCCGTGTCTAAGACCAGTTGTGTATTTCTTGGATCGGGTTGAAAGAGTCGGGGATGGTACATTGACCACGTATAAAAGGTCTGTGCAAGAGTTTGGTCAGGTTTGCGACCTACCGGAGTATGCTCCAGTTTTGGCCGTCAAGTTAGTCAATGTCACAACTTCTACATCGTTGAAACCTGACATTTGGAATTTGGTGAGCTACTTCTCTCTTTTAGCATTCCTTGAAAAACTTTAAAACTGAAAACCCAAATCAAATGGCTTCCAATTTGTTTGGCTACAGATGATTTGGTGGGCCTTTTAGGTCAAAATTTTCAAGTCCGATAGCCTTAATTTAAGGCAGGAAAGTGTTACCCTTAATTTGGTTGGGTACTGGTCGGAAGGCAATGACTGTATCACTCCTTCTCGAAACAAATTTAACACCTTAGCAAACATAGCAAAATCTAATTAGCTTTGCAACGTGGACCCCCTCTAAGGAATGTTGGACGCACAAACGTTCAAACCATGAAAAAATAGCATGTCAATATTTTTTTATACGCCACTCGTCAATTTATGCGCAATTGGTGCTGGAAATATGAAAAGATGGGTTGAATATTTTTGTATTGATGCATGCATAGTAAACTTCGGCTGTTTGATATCTTTGATGGATCTGTAAAACCTTTAGTGTCTAACACGTTTGAAAAATAATTGAACTATCAGGCACCACGTAGACAGTGCTGCGAAGTAATCAAGGGAGAAGACGGTCTGAAAAGCGTGGTGCAGGTCAACATTAGAGGGTGCAATCAGTTTGAGAGCGTGACTCCTCCATAGAGAACATGTCGTATTTTACCACCAATTTTCACACCGAACTGAAGCCCTTGCAAGAATCCCAACCACATACCATGATTATGGGAGATCAGAGACACTCGATAGCTTACCATTATTAGCTCCAGCTCTTCATGTAAATATACTTTATATTGTATTTTATTTGCTACTTTTGTTGCTACCCTTTGGCATCTATAATGAACAACAGTTTAATTCATAAACTTACTCTTTTGTTTTCTTAGTCTGGCACGACTTGAAGCATAATTTAATTTTGACAATCTATCTTGCAACCACGCTTTACCAAACTGTTATATATCTTACCTACTTGGAACGGCTATGAAGTAGATGGATTAATTCCTTTGTGATATGCCCATAGTTGTTAAACTGAGAGTACCGGCTTGGCGGGTCGACCCGATATCTGGTTGACATGGTAATTGCACTGGTCTGGGTTTATTAAAAGACTGATTGGTGCAAAACCCGGCAAAATCCAGTCGACCCGACGGGTTGACCCAAGCGAACCCAGACATGACCTTTTTTTTTTCAAATATAGTTTTTCTCCTACACCTCTCTTTTTTCATATTTTTTTAGTTGGTTATTAACACTTTTTAAAGTTCACTATATAAATATTAAAAAATATATTTTTTTTCAATGTGAGATTTGAAACTCTTTCGTATATATACTCTATGTTCATAATAAAAAAAAGAGTTATTTTTTTTTAATGTGGGATTTGAAACCCTTTAGTATATACACTCTATGTTCCCAAGAAAAAAAATTATTTTTTCAATGTGAAATTTGAAGCTTTTTCATATATATACTCTATGTTCACAAGAAAAAAGTTATGTTTTTTCAATTTGAGATTAAAAAAAAAACTTTTTGGTTTAAATACTTTAATTAAAAGAATAACATAGTATCTTTTCAATGTGGAATTTAAAATCCTTTAATATATATATATATATATATATATATATATATATATATATATATATATTTTATGTTCCTAAAAAAAAAATTATTTTTTCAATGTGGGATTTGAAGCTCTTTTGTATATAATATACTCTATGATAAAAAAAAAAAAAAAAAGTTACGTTTTTTAATGTGGGATTTGAAACCCTTTAGTATATGTACTCTATATTTCTAAGAAAAAAGTTATTTTTTTAATGTGGGATTTGAAGCCTTTTCGTATATATACTCTATGTTCGCAAAAAAAAAATTATATTTTTTCAATGTGAGATTTAAAACCTTTTAGTATATGTACTCAGTGGCAGAGCCAGAAAATTTTAAATGAGAGGACAAATTACTAATAAATACTTAATATTATATATTATATAAACATGTGTTATATATAGAGAAATTAATTTGAAATACATGTACTAACTCATGTCAAGTAAAATTAATTTAAGAATATTTTTAAAATAAAAAAACTTATATTATAATTATTTTTTTGAGTTTTTATATTTTAAAAATGTTTTATAATGACTTTATTCTTAATTTTATTAAAGATATTCTTTCTAAATATATACAATTAAACTTTCATTTATCTATTTATAAATCTTCCAGGGACTAGTGAAATTATTGGCAATAATTCTTTGTTGACTTGTTGTTTTATACAAGTGGGTTAAATATAAATATTAATATATTTTTTAAAATTTTTTTTATTGTATCTCCAATTTTTTGAGTTGTTGAGTACTTCATTTTTAATTATTAGTAAGTTGATCACCATCATTTTTCATGTGAAATTCATAACAAAATATATATTAATTTATCAAAACTCATTTCAATTCATATTCATATACATATAATATTTATTCATGTACATATTAATTTAACAAATCTATAAATTATAATAAACTCTAATATTTTTAATAACTAATTATTAAGGAATAAAACTAAAATTAGACAATGAAATAAATAAAAAAAATGAAAGAAACTCACTTAAAACATAACTTAACTAATTAATAGTTTAGGATTTGAAGAAAAATTTTATAAAAGGAAAAGAGGGAGGAACAATAATTCAAAAAAAAAAATTTAGATCAATTAGTAATTAATAAATAAAATTAAACTTGTTAAGTTATTATATTAAAATTATATATATCTATATATATATATATACATAAAGATTAAGGGGGCAATTGCCCCCTTAATCCCCATTGTGGCTCCGCCACTGTATGTACTCTATATTTCTAAGAAAAAAATTATTTTTTCAATATGGGATTTGAAGTCTTTTCATATATATATTCTATGTTCACATGAAAAAAGTTATGTGTTTTCAATGTGAAATAATAAAAAAATTTGATTTAAGTACTTCAACTTAAAAGGATAACATAATATCTTTTCAATGTGGGATTTGAAACCCTTTAATATATATATTCTATATTCATAAGAAAAAAAATTATGTTTTTTCAATGTGGGATAAAAACACTTTTTTGGTTTAAATATTTTAACTTAAAAGGATAATATAGTATCTTTTTAATGTGGGATAAAAAACTTCTTAAAATATTCTTTTAAATATCATTATTTACAACATGTATAACCTATATTTACGTTGATTTTTTTTTTTATATGAAATAAACTATGAATATGCTTGCCTTGTAGGCTTTAAATAACCTATAACCTCTTATATATATATATAACTCACAATCCGTTGGGGTTATAAAAATTTTTTTCTAAAAAATTATCATGTGTAAAGTTACTTCAATATGTTTTTATATATATAAAAACAAAAAACTTTAAAATGCAAATCGAGAAGTTTATGTAAGCATCTAAGTAAATAAATGAAAAAAAATCATTAACAATAACCAAAAGAGAAATTAAAAAAAAAAGAGAAATAAATGTAGATCAAAATATTCAATCACACAAAATATGACATTCACCAAAATATGTTCGTTGAACTTTTTTTATTTAAATTAATAAAAGATAAATTCACACCATAAAAAACATATAATCTAAAAGATAAACACAAATGAAACTGAATGAATGAACTCGCATTCTAAAAACATAAATTACGCAAGACTGAACACATCAGAAATATTATTTAAGATCATAAGAAACCAAATCCCTAACAAATCAAATATTGACATATAAAATTAGAGAAAAAAATCAATTACACAAAAGAATCTAAAAAAGTGAGAGTGAAAATAAATAAAAAATCAGAGGGTAAACAAAAATTTTCAATCGCAGAATTAAATTGAATTGAAAATAGCTTTAACTAAAGGAAAAATCAATCAAGAGAATGAGGGTCAAATTGAAAAAAAAATAATAATAAAAACTTTGATTGAATGATGAAATTGAAAGCCAAACTAAACTTTAATAAGAGAGCAAAGAAAAAAAAATCAAAAATCAAAAGAATAAGGACGGAAATGAAAAATAAAACATATGAGAAATTGTAATTGAAGAAAGAAAAAAGTTCTATTAAGGGAATTAGAACAAAATAATAAACTAAAAGAAAGAGAACTGAAATTGATAAAAAAAAAAAAAGAACAATCATGCACTTTACTTGGCTAGAGAGCGAAAATAAAAAATAAAAAAAGAAATGATCGTCGACAACAATCCAACTACCATACATTGTCACACGCCAACCATATCATAGAGAACATGGTGGCGCATCCAAGCAGATGACGAAAGACCAGGTTTAGACACCAGGTGACGTTACACTTATTGCTTGAATGACACAGACGCCACCCACTTGTTGATATCTACTAAGCAGGTGCCAACAACTTTTTTAATTAAAAGGCAAAAAAAGTCAATGTGAAAATACTAAAACCCCTATGACCTTGATAATTACTAAAAACCCGTGTGAAAATACAAAAATACCCCCAAATGCAAACCTGATTTTTTATCTTATCTAATGTCAAAAATGCACTTTTACTATACATGAATATTGGGAAAAAAATCATGTCCAATAGCTCAATAATTTTTGGATCATATGTGTAAAGAAGTATTTTTATTGTTTAAAATTTATGAAAAGTTCAAAAAACTCATGGTCAACTACTCTATGTTTTGTTGACTACAAAGGTAAAGACTATGTAGCATTATTAACCTTGATGAGTGTAGCTTTACTAGTCAAGTCTTGGATTTATTCCCTAGAGATCACCAGTTCGAGTTCCACAAACTTCAGATCATTAGAGACTTACATGGTTAACTTCATAGCCCATGAGATTAGTCGAGGTGTGCGCCAACTAACCTGGACACATACGTTAATAAAAAAGAAACTATGTAGCATTATTTGTTAAAGGAAAAAAAAAAAAACTTTTTTGATGTTGTACATTTTAAAAATAAAATATGTATTATTGTTTGTATCACATATAAAATAAAAAAAAAAATATAAATATAAAATACAATAGCCTTGGTGAAACATTATAAAAATACAAAATCATTGAAAAAATAACTATTATTTAAAAAAAATCTGCTGAAAAATTTAACAAATAAGAGAGATGAGGTGTTAATTTAAATTCAAATAAAAAATTATATAAACTTAAAATACATGAAAGGGAGGATATTAGCTAAAATTTTAACAAAAAGTTTTTTAGATCAAAATCAAATTTATAATGACTTTGGAAATGACAAGTATTTTCTCCATGCTTTACATTTAAGCATTCTCTCTTTTAATTTTTTTTTTCTAATATAATTTCAAATTTTATTTTATCTAATTAGGTTGTAAAAAAACTCAATTAAAAAAAAATAAAAAAAATTAAATGACAGCAAATAAAAAAAATAGAGATTCAAAAAATAAAAGTTATGAATAGTGAAGCTCCACAGGAAAATTCAAATCTCTCATTTGTCTAGGTAATACTATAATTAAGCTTCAAATCCAATTGGAAAGTTAGAAAGTTCAATCTTGACCATTTTCTAGTTTCAAGGGAACATATTTGTTTTTCCTCGCAATAACTTTCCGTATGGATGCCATAGCTATCAGATCTGGAGCATATTTCCAACCGAGTTTAATTTTGAATTTTCTAAGATGATTGAAGTAACTGGTGACTCAATTAAAATCTAATTAAATTTTTTTTAATTTTTTTATCTAAAATCTTATTATTATTATTATTATTATTTGTTTTTTTTTTAAATGAAGGTGGTTGTGGCTCTATAATGTTGATTCTTCCATGAAAAGATTGATTTGGTCGGAATTGTGAATTAATTTGGTTGTTTTGGTTGAATTAAGGGGACTGGAATGAAGGGATGATCGCCTTTGTCATGTCATTATGGCCTCGTTCCTTACTAGAAAGATGTATTATTCTTTTTTATATATGGATTTATTTATTTTTCTCATTCACATGAATGCGGATCCAAGTTCTTATATGGGTCATTGGCCTCGTGGGCTTGATTAGTTATTCTAGCTGGTGGTTCCTTTTTGGACCGTTTTGCTCCTGCAATATTATTTTAGCCCAAATAATTAATTATTTGGATATGTGAAAAGTTATATGGGATGAAAGTTTGGTAATACATAGATGCAAAAATCTTAAGATTATTTTATTTTTTTTCATTTTAAAATTTTAAGATTTTGACGAGTTTGCCAGTTCATAATAACAATAACAATAACAAAAATAACTCCACCACCATGAAAACAACAAAAACATTAAGTTCAACAATATTGCAAATTCAAAATGAATGCAATTTGAAAACTCTAGCCAGTTTCTAGCCAGAAAGAGAATAGAGAAGCAATTTTCCTTTTTTACTTTCAATTTTATTCACCCTTTGTATTTTTTTTCCAATGAAAAATAAAATAAAAACATGTTACTTTCTTAAAGTTTTAGAATGTTTTTCCAACTCAAAATACTAAAAAATGTGTTCATATTATATTGTTTTCCTTTTGAGGAAAAATGGTAAAATAGAAATCATGTTCAAAGTAAACTTGTTTTCTATGACATTCTTTACATTTTGACATATATAACTTTTTTTCTTATTTTAATTATTTATTTATTTATTTATTATTTTGAAAGAAATTGTATGACACTCATTAATAATATTAATTCAAGATCATAAATAACTCTGCATTTGATTGAGTTTTTTTTTTATTGGTTATTGCTTTTTTTCTTCTTTTCCTTCTTTCATGTATTATGTGGAATTGTAATATATATCATAAAAAGAAATATAGTGTTGATGTGCCTTAATTTTTCAACCCTATATTAATTTGGAAGCAATTAAATTAACATCTTGAAATTCTTACTTCGGGATTATAGTATGGAATATATATATGTTACATTATAGAAACACATCTCTTTCATCAAAGCATAGCCTCAAATACTGTAACATATGGCTAGAAAATTTATGATGTTAGTGATGCAATGTACACAATCAAACCATGAGCCAAACTATAAATTTATAAACTATATGTAATTCGCAGGGGCAATATATATATATATATATATATATATATATATATATATATATATATATATATATATATATATCAACCAATACCGAAATTAGAAATATCATCTAATATTTATTAATGCTAGAATTAAGGGTATTTGTATTCATCAATAGCAGAATTAAGAATACTCTTTATATTCATTAATGCTAGAGTTAAGAATATTAGTACTAGATTTAGAAATAACTCTTAGCCTAGTATTCACTAACGCTAAAGTCATAAATATTAGATTTTTTTTTCTTGTAGCACTTACCAAAGCTAGAGTATGAAGTATTTTTAGTTGAATATTCACTGATTCTAGAGTCAGAAATATTACAGGTAAACCATTGATAGCATAGCACCACAAACCCTTAACAATTTAAGGTAAAACCATCAATATAGTCTATCTTAGATATGATGCTTTAGGAGTGAAAGTATTTTCCTTTTACTTTAATCAATCTCGTACCATCAAATCTTTGTTGACTAATTAGGGTTGTTAGTGATCATAATATTAGGTGGCAATTCCTTAAATAAGATTTCTTCCCTCTAAAAACAAAATATCAAATATTTATTCTTTTTTTTTAAGGTCACTGTGATGTCGGAAAGTGACAAAGGATAATGTAAGCAATTTGATCATTGACAATGATAATTGTGAGAACATGGTGTTAGTCAAGGTAATAGAGAAGTTGCAACTCAATATAGAAAAACACCTCAAACCTTACAAATTAAAATGGCTAAATCAAGATAGCATGGTAATGATGGATGAACACTGTCTTGTTTCATTTTATATAGACAAGAGATATTTTGATAATGATTTGTGTAATGTGATGTTTATAGATGCATGTCATCTATTGTTAGGTAAATCATGATAATATGATAGAAATATCATCCATGACAAATGACATAATACATATACTCTTAATATAAAAGGGAAGCTTATAGTATTAGAGTCCAATAGAGAAGGGGTAGTTGTTGAGCCCAATGATAAAAACATGTTGTTTTTATCTTAGTTTATGGAGAATAAAGAGAAGTAAGAGATGCAGTAGATTATAGAAAATAAAATGAGGTAAGAAAGGGCACGAAGTGGAACAAAAACCTCATAAATGAAAAATCCCTCCTTGATAACAATATCCCATTCCACTCACTAACAAAAGTTTGCAAGATTCCTCTATTATTTTATCATTTTATTTCGGTTGATCCAAGCAAGTTTAGTTTAAGAGACCCTAAGATTTAAGAAACAAGACTTCCTTCTTATAATCATTACACAATTATGCCGACAAAATGTAAAAACCTATTCGTTGTTGTTTTTTTAAAAATCATAAAAAAAACTAACAAAACATTTTGATTTGGTTTTAAAAGTTTTCATAGTTGGATTTAGTACCATCAACTTATGATTTGGTAGCTAGATTGGATTCAATACGTAAGGAAATGGGCTAGTATCAAGTCCAAGATAGATCCAAAATGTATTATGTTGAGCCACTTAGAGTTTAAGCCCGAACTTGGTCAAAGGCATCTGGAAAAATTCTTGAGCACTTATGGTCAAGCCAAGAAAGAGTAAGCCTTAGTAGTTAAAGTTGAGTGGAGTCCAAGGTGCCTAAATGTTAGACGAGAATCGAGTTCTGCACACCTAATGATCTAAGGCGTTGGGAGTTGAATTGTGTCTGGTCCAATGCACCCAGGCTCGGTTTATATATATATATATATATATAAGAAAAGGTAATAAATCCTGAGAAAAGAACAAACCACAACCCATAAGGACACATGGAAACAATTACATCATAACTCAAAAGACCAAGCAAAATAAAAAAGCAACCAAGGTAGAATATTGTTAGAGATTCATCTCTTACTCGATTCTATCTCTTATCAATTACCACCAATCTACTTCTTCTCGGAAATTAATGAAATCAAAGTATCAACTCGAACTTTAAAGAAGCCAAAAACATGAAAATCTCCATGGTGATCATAACATATATAAGTAACCTTGTTGCTATCTATTTTTGGGTTCCTACACAAAAAATAAGAAAATACAAGAAAATATATCAAAAAAATATTTAAAATAAATCCAAAAAAATAATAGGAGTGAGAAAAGGATGCTGGAGTGCCCATAAAATAGTTAAAAATATTTTTTTGACTGATGAGAGCTATGTTTATAAGGAAAATTCAATCCAAGGAAGAAAAGTCCAAAATAAAATGTTTATGAACTCAATTAAATTTTATTGAAGGTTTAATTGAATTTATGGAAGGTTCGATTGCAAGAAAAAATGTTTTTAAGTTAATTTGGACTTTATTAGGAAGAAATTAAAGTTCAAGAGTCCAATTACAATTTGTCTAGGGACTACCGACCGTTACTAATGCAATAATGCTCGAACACCTTTATTGTTTGAAAAAAAAACGCGTGCATTCTTGGGCTATAAAAGCTAAAGAAAGGACCAAGCAAGGGGAAAGGAGCAGAAGAACCCGAAGGGGGGAATAAAGAAAGACAAAGGAGGCATAGCGAGTAGTATGAGAGAAAAAGAGAGTAGAACAGAGGGAGGAAAAAAATATTTAAAAAGCACATAAAAGAACAAAGATGAGGGAAGACAGAAGACAGGGAAGATGTGAAAACAGTGAGGAGCTTGTTTTAAAATAGGGGAAGAACACCCGCTGGTGGCCATCGTCTTTTTCTCCCTAACTGCAAACCTCTGTCATTCTCCATCACAAATGCACCAGCACCGCCAACGCCATCGTCATTTTTCCTTAGCTCACCATCTTCTTCCCTTGCTGCAACACCATTGAAGAAAAGGCAGAAACATGTGCATCTGCACAGACGGAAAAAATAACAGCAAAACATTGCTCGCCACCGCAGAGAAGAGCCATCGTCGCTCTTCCATCATCATCACCGCCAGCTGCCACTGTCCTCCCAGTCGACAACAGCACTGTGAGAAACAAAAGAAGAAAATAGAAGTAGAAAAGAACAAAGTAGAAGAAAAAAAAACAGAGAAGAAGAAGAAGAAGAAGAAAGGCCGACCACCGTCCAAGCCATTCTCCGGTCAGCAACTGCTAGTAGCACGACCTTCATAACCACCACGGGTCGGCCCTCTTCCCCTTCATTGTCTTCTTCTTCTTCACCTCGATCACCATTGTTTGGCTAAGGAACAGTAGAGAGTGAATCATAATTCACTCTCCACTATTCATGTGAATAATGGAGAGCAATTGTTCATGGTTGGGCCAATTCTAGCCATAACTAGGTCGTCATGACCCACGTCAAAATAGTTGGGTCGGGTCCGGCCCAATCCAAAAAATACATTTTGGAAAATTTATGATTTTCCTGAGTATTTTTCTACTGAGTTTTGCTTCATATTGGTTTGTGTTTTTATACTGTAAAGATACAAATTCGGTATTAAAATACCTGGTTTCATCAAAACATTGAAAAATAAAAAAAATATTTTTTATTTTTATTTTCATGCATATAGTCAAGTCTCTCAAAGAAAAAAAAATCATATCATATTTTCATACAGAAAAAATTCAATAATATATATTAGCATGCATTTTAGCTTTAATAACTAGTCTATTAAAGTCAAGAGAACTAGACCAATATTTCAAAAAAATTCAAAAAAAATCTATTTTGTTTTCTTTTAATATTAAGGATTATGCGTTTATACGTAAGGCGTAGTCTCGATATTAAAAAGATAGCTTTTTTTAAAAAAAAACCTTTAGAATGGTTAGGTTTTTACCTGATAAGATAAGAACCTTCTTACCGAGGAAGACTTTTCTTAAACCATAGATGGACCAACAACTAAAAAACATGACAAGACCTTAGATTTTATCAAACAATAAAACAATGCAGCTTACCTTAAGTATCGTGTATTTGGGGTGCTAATACATTCCTTTTACGTAACCAGTCCCCGTACACGATCTCTGAGACAAGTTAGGGTTCCTACTGACCAAAATACTAGGTGATAACTCTCATTTCATTTTTCTACTAATAAAAGACAAGAATTCATTATCTTCCCATATTTGCCACATTAGATACTGAGATGAGGGTGGATTTTTTTTTCCATGACGCCGCACATATGCGACAAGCCTGAAAAAAGAATGGTTAAAACCAAGTCATCAATTCATAATTTCTAGTAACACCTTATTTTGCAAGGGCATCTGTCATACTGTTACCCTTCCTTAATATATATATGTGTGTGTGTGTGTGAATACTTTACCAGTTTTAAACCTGAAGAAAATATAGATGCAAGGATGAAAAACACATGGAATTTCCACAGTCTATTAGACTCTTTAATCATCCGACTGATCACGTTAGAGGAATCAGATTCAATTATAATTCTCTTCCCTGTACATTCTTCTCTAGTAGATGATAGTTCCAATGCTTTAATCACTACAATTGGCTCTACTTCATGGAATCTTTAATCCCTACTGGTATAGATTTATACATACATTGTACCATACCCTTATGATCTCGAAGAACACCCTCAGTACTAGGATCACTAGGTTTTCTAGTGGAAGATCTATCCACATTCCATTTTAGCCATTGATTTGCCCATAAAGACCATATAATAAGAGGTCTAACCTTTTAAGATTAGTCCATCAAACCAACCCATCAGCAAATATAAGCAAATCTAGGACATTATATGAAAAATTAGAAAAAAATAGCTATTAACCACATATTAAGATAAGAAGAAACAAAGTATCAGGTCATTACGAATGAGCTATAAAGACCATATAATCACACAAAAAAAAACATAAATTATACCTTTCTTTGAAATTTCCCTTCAATCATAACTTCTTATTGGTAAATAAAAGCTGATAAACTACTTGGACAACATCAGGATAAAACCCACCATTCCATGAATCTAGACCAAATTTTCTAGTGGTTTTGACAATAAATAATGAGATGTTCCATTAACTCTTCATACAGAAAACATATTGGACAAAACGCATCCTCAACTCCAATAATGCCTTTTTTGGCTAAAACTCCTATGGTGTTGATTCTATTAAGAATAGCTAGCCAACCAACAAAAAAACATCGACTTTAGTAGGGATTAAACCTTTTCATAGACCATTAAAAGAAAAAACAAGTACCATATTAAAGAGGAGATGATAAGAGCCCACACATGGACTTGACAATATACATCCCAATAGAGTTTGGCTTTTATACCAATTTATCCTTTACCTCACAAGACATTACCACTTTGGATAATAAATTAGATAAAAAGATTAATAGATTTCTCTTCCAATCTCTAAGGGGCCTTCTCCACTTAAGCTTTTAAATCTAAACTAAATAATCTCATACACATATATTTGCAATAGATGAATCTTTTTCATTATCAGGGGTGATTATTTTCGGTTTGGTTCGGTTTTTACCTATAAAAAACAACCAAATAAAAATTTGATTGTAGGTTTGGCCTGTTTACCTAAGTTTATGCGATTTGTTTTTTTTTTTTTTGTTGTTATTTTTTAAAATTGATTTCTTATAGGGTTTATGGGCTTTTTAGTCTTTTAAATTTTTTATTGCATAATGAAATAGAATAAATATATTTGTTTCTGAAAGGAAAAAAAAAAAAAAAAAAAGCTAGGTACATGTCACTTAGTATGTGTGAGCTAGGTACATATCGCATATTTTGAGTAAAAAGATGCAATAATGGGATGATAGAATTGCTTTCTTCCAAAAGGGTCACAATGAAATTAGATCTCAAGTAAGAAATATTCTACTAATGAACTTAAAAATCCTAGTGCCCTGGGCTCAAGCTATTAAGCTTAAGTCTAATATACAGTTGGGGCTCAAGGGCTCAAGGAGCATGAGCTCGAGCATGACAGCCTAAGCCCATCCTAGCCATAAGTGCATGGGCCTAGACAACATGCTCGAGCCCATTTTATGATGGGCACACGCCTATCCTACTGTGCATATTGTCAAGCCCAGCAGATTTTGGGTATACACCCAGTGCCTAGTAGAGGGGTTGGGCACCTCAGCACCTCCTTAGACTTAGGCATGCACCCAAGCCCAACATGCTCGGGATTGGGAGCACTTCTCGAGCCCAATATGTTTGGGTCCAAACAATGTGCCTGAACCCATTTCTCACTTCAAATGGACTTGAGCCCAACACCTTCCAAGGATTTTTTTCGGGATTTCACACGAGTCTTTTAATATTTTATATTGATCTAATACGTATTATTTTAAGTAGAATACAACTTAAAATATCACAATGATGAAATTACACTTTAGCCCCTCCTCTCCATAAAAGAAAAAGATTTATGAGCTATAAATACATTGTGAATCCTTCAAGTTAAAGGTTCTCAATCTCTTCATTCTTAACATATTTTTAGCATACATATTTTCAAAGTCTATCTCTTTAAAATATCATTACACCTTTTCTCTCTACAAAGTTACTGACCCATCAAAGAGTCCCCACGTCCATAACAATGGACCTTTTGCATGTGTCAACTACCAACTACCTGGTTTGCTAGGCACCACTTCGCTTCGTACTACCACAACTACCGATCACAAGATTTACTAGGCACCATCTACTACTAGCACAATTATCAGTTGTTTGGTTTACCGGGCACCACCTACTGCCGGTTACCAACTCTCTAGGCTTTCCATATCAAGTCACCAAATGCCATGACTACTTCTTTTTCTCTAGGTGCTTCACCTGGTAAGCATCGTTTATGAGTGAGTTTCAATATGCTTTTCGTTAAAATTTAAAAATTGTTTTTGTTTCAATTTTTTTTTTTGTGTTTTTAGATCGTTTTAATGTGCTGATGTCAAAAATAAATTTTAAAAAATTATTTTTATGCTTTTTTCGAGTAAAATATACTTTGAAAAGCAACCGCTACTACACTCTTAAATATTCTTATAGTCTAATTTTCTACCTCAACTTTTCTTTACTTTATTAAAAGAAGAAATGCCAGGTGTTGTTATGTTATGCAAGAGGCGGGTTGCCTTTGTTGGTTTCACGGATATTTGTTTCTTTCTAAGATGAATTATATATTATTATAGTTAAGTTTTCTATAATATTTTTTTAGAGGATATTTGGAAGTGTGATAATGGTTGTTTTTTTAAAGTGTTTTTTTATTTGGAATTACATAAAATAATATGTTATTATTTTAAAAATATATTTTTTTTTATATCGGTATATTAAAATGATTCAAAAATATATAAAAAAATAATTTTAAATAAAAAAATAAAATTTCAAAATTTGCCAACTCTTGTTTATAACGCAACAACAAAGAAGGGATTAGTATCTTAGTTTTTGCGATGAGTTGGAATTGATTTATCTCACACCTACAGTGTATCCCGGGCAAATAGCTATTCACACCTAAAGCTAATGAAATTAGCATTTTTTTTCAAGGAGGTTTTAGGCTCTTATAGGCGGGGGAAACAAAAAAGAATGAGCAACTGGTTGTATTAGTCAACCGGCAACATAAATCTGAAGTCAACACATTAATAGTCAAGTAACAAGTATGAATCCTTATACTTTAGAGCAACCTTATTGTGAGGATGGGAAGTTGAGAATATTTTTTAAAGTTTTTTTAATTTATAAATATATCAAAATATTTTTTATTTTTAAAATTTTTCACATTCACATATAAAAATATTAAAGAAATTATTTTTTTTAAATAAATCTTTAAATTTAATTAAAAAAATTATTCAACTGCAACTTAAAACCATAGTTATTAAACCAGGCCCAGAGATTGACCCGATCAAGGGGTCAGGTCTCGGGTTTCATGGGTCAATCTGGATCAACTCGAAAAAAAAAATTAAAGTTTTAATATTTTATATGAAAAAATTAAGAAAAAATCCATGTAAATATAAGTTATACATATTGTAAATAATGAAGTTTAAAAAGAATATTTTTTTAAAAAAATTATCTCACACTAAAAAGATATTATGTTAAGCTTTTAAGTTAAAGTATTTAAACTAAAAAAAAAATTTATCCCACATTGAAAAAACATAATTTTTTTACATAGAGTATATATACTAATGGGTTTCAAATCCCACATTTAAAAAATATTTTTTTTTCTTTTAAACATAGAGTATATATATTAATAAGTTTCAATTTCCGCATTTAAAAAAACAAAAAATATCAGGTCTCACCCGGGTCGACAGGGTCGCTTGAGTTGCCCAATTCAACCAGGTTTGACTGAATCGTTGCATCGACCGGTCTTTTAATAACCCAAATTAATCTAATTTCAGGTCGACCCGCCGGGTCAATCCAGATTTAATATCTACGCACGAAACCATGCCTAACAGCGAAATTTCACGGAAGAGTTGCCGAAATTGACTGGTTTTTCATATTGCCTTAAAATTAGGGTTGTGCTTTCTCATCAACCTGAAAGTTTGACAAGTTAGATCATCTCAACCATTGAATGCAAAGATTCTCTTCATTGTTTGAATAATTGGCTCTCTCATTGACAAACATTTATTTTACGGAAAGTGATTCTTAAAAGTAACTTTTCAATTTTTTTAATTTATTTATCATTAAAATAATTGGTTAATAAAATAATTGGCTCTATCATTAACTCTTGGATGGACAAGAAACTGGTGGGTAGACACAAATACAGATGCAATGTTATTCAGGATTGTCTTGATGGTGCGTGTCTTGGTTAGCTTAGCAATAGCAGCCTCTCCAGATCTGAACTTCACCTTCTCTGGCTTCCGATCAACTAATCTAAGCCTTGACGGCATAGCTGAGTTAACCTCCAATGGCCTTTTGAGGCTAACCAATGAAACCTACAACCGAATGGGTCACGCCTTCTATCCAAACCCAGTAACCTTCAAGAACTCTACAAATAGCACTGTTTTCACCTTCTCCACTACCTTTGTTTTCGCTATCATACCTGAATATGCAACTTTTGGTGGCCATGGTATTGCCTTTGTCATTTCACCCACAAGAGGTCTCCCAGGAGCTCTTCCAAACCAGAACCTTGGTCTATTTAATAACACCAACAATGGGAATCAGACCAACCATGTTGTTGCTGTGGAGCTTGACACGATATACAGCACCGGGCTAAATGATATCAATGATAACCATGTTGGGATTGATATTAATGGTTTAGAGTCTGAACGATCTGCTTCAGCTGGATATTATTCTCAACTTAATGGTAAGCTGACAAACTTGACACTAATTAGTGGCCATCCAATGCAAGTTTGGATGGAATATGATGGCATGGAGAAGCAAATGAATGTCACTATAGCTCCGATTGATGTTGATAAACCCAGTAGACCACTTTTGACTTTGTCTCGTGATTTGTCGCCAATCTTAAACACTAGTATGTTTATCGGATTCTCATCATCCACCGGTTCTGTTTTCTCGTCCCAGTACGTGTTGGGTTGGAGCTTCAAGATGAATGGCCTAGCTGAAGCACTAGATATCTCTCGCCTTCCTAAGCTTCCTCGCGTGGGACCAAAGAAGACATCCAAATTCTTAACCATTGGACTGCCTGTGCTTTGTTTAAGTCTGGTTTTAGTAGCAGTCTCGAGTATATCTTATGCCATCCGTAGGACAAGGAAGTTTGCAGAAGTGCTAGAAGATTGGGAGCTTGACTATGGGCCTCACCGATTTAAATTCAAAGATCTTTATACTGCCACCAAAGGATTTAGAGACGAGGAGCTGTTGGGTAGTGGTGGCTTTGGTAGAGTCTACAAAGGTGTCTTGCCAACCTCTAAGATTCAGATTGCAGTGAAAAGGGTGTCTCATGAATCAAGGCAGGGGATGAGGGAATTTGTGGCGGAAATTGTCAGCATTGGTCGCCTTCGTCACCGGAATTTAGTCCCGCTCTTGGGGTACTGCCGGCGTAAAGGAGAGCTACTTTTGGTATATGACTACATGCCTAATGGAAGTCTAGACAAATACCTCTATGACCAACCAGCAGTTGCCCTCAATTGGAGCCAAAGATTTAGAGTCATCAAAGGCGTAGCTTCAGGGCTCTTATATCTACATGAAGAATGGGAGCAAGTTGTGATTCATAGAGATGTCAAGGCTAGTAATGTCTTGCTAGATGGTGAATTGAATGCAAGATTAGGGGATTTTGGCCTTGCAAGATTGTATGACCATGGAACAGATCCTCAAACGACCCACGTTGTCGGAACTCTTGGGTATCTCGCACCTGAGCATGCACGAACTGGGAAGGCCACGAAAAGCACTGATGTGTTCGCTTTTGGGGCCTTCTTGCTTGAGGTTGCTTCTGGTAGAAGGCCAATACAGCCAACTGAGGATATAATCTTGGTTGATTGGGTGTTTATTCGATGGTTTGGAGGTGAAATTCTGGAGGCAAGGGATCCCAATTTGGGTACAGAATATATTGCAGAGGAAATGGAATTGGTATTGAAACTTGGTTTGATGTGCTCTCATTCTGAGCCTGCAGCAAGGCCAAGCATGCGCCAAGTAGTGCAGTTCTTAGAGGGGAATGTTCCTCTGCCTGACATTTCACCACTTCGTCTTTCTTCAAGTGGCCTAACATTTTCACCTCGTGAAGGTTTTGATGACTTTGCCAATTCTTATCCTTGTTTTATGGATAAGGCATGTGCACATTTGTCCTCGGTTACAGAGTCCCTCCTTTCAGGTGGCCGTTAATTCTTGCGTTTCTTCAAGGAACTTATCAAGAACTCATGTAAGATTTATTTGGTGAATCAGAGGAGAACATATACATTACCTTATGCAATATATACATAACCTTATGAGTGTGTTTTTTCTATATAAAAAAAATATATGTAGTAAACTGCCTTTAGGAGATGTACATGAAAGATCACCTGCAAAACAATGATGCAAATTAAATAAAATGCATAACACGATGTCTCTCCCTTTTGTTTATGTTGATGTATCACATAAGAAAGCAAACATGGTAACAAATCATGAAGCAGGAGGTAATGTTTAAAAGACATGCATAGTTATAGTTGGAAGTAGTACAGCAAGTTATCTGAATTAATCTGCCAACTACCAGGACTCTGTCTGTTAAAGAACCGATTCAAGTTGGTTCTTGGCCATTGGCGACTAGTATTTTATTATATAAGCAACTTAAAAGAGCTATAATAGAGAGTTTTGATCAAAGTATTTATATGATGAAATATTTAGTAATAAAATTTCAAATCAAAGTTTGTGGTGTGACCATATTTGACATAATTTTAGGTTGCTTGTTCTTCTATCTTTCTTGATCTTGTGTTGCTTCCATTTGCTCTTAATGTGGAACTGGGCTTGGTGGGCACCATTCAATTGAATTTCAGGTTCTCTTGAAATTCCTACTTGGAAGTGGGAATACATTCTGTACATACAGAAACTTCAGAGATGAAAAATCCCTCCTTGATAACAATATCCCATTCCACTCACTGACAAAAGTTTGCAAGATTCCTCTCTTTCGTTATCATTTTCTTTCTGTTGATCCAAGCAAGTTCAGTTCAAGAGACCCTGAGATTTAAGAAACAAGACTTCCTTCTTATAATCATTGAACAATTATGCCGACATTTTTGGTTTGCGTTTGCCCAATTCAAGACAACCCTAGTGAATGATATGAAAAGAGAAGAAAATGATATCTCACAACATTCACAGGCAAATTTACGTACTTACTACAAACACATGGTAAACCACATAGCCAATCCAAGATAGACTTATAGACTCGGTACATTCTTAATTAACACAAAAGCAAGATTAACCAATTCTAGGAGCTCTCTCGATTTTGCCGAATGAGTCAACGTGTAATCGTACTCTATTCTGTCGAAAATCCATGGTCACAAAGCAATCAGGTTGAACGACTTGAATTTGAGCGCCTGGCTTCTCCTCCTTTATCTTTCTTTCAGCTTCTTCCGCTGTTAAGCCAACTAACTCAGGCCATGTTGTTTTTGCAGCAGGACTTGACCCCATCCCGTACATTCCTAAAACTTGTCAAAACCAAAGCATTCATAAATGGAAAACTTAGATGTCATAATCGTGTGTAAGGAAAAAAAAAAGAAAAGAAAGTTAAAAACATGCCATCGTTGTTAGCAAACTAAAAATATTACTGCTAGGAAACTAATGATTGAGATTATCTGAATATAATGGTTTTGAATTACTGATAGAATCTTAGGTATATCATCCTTTCCCCTTGTTTTTCGAGAGAAACTATAATTGTTAAAATCAGGACCCGAATGGTCGGATCATATAAAATTAAAGACCTTCAAGTCCTCGATAGAATAATATTTTTTGATCTCTGCCTTCGATCGTGATCGCCAGAATCACGTGATGGTACTTCTTACAAACAACAAAACTTCAAAAAATGATTTTTCTTTATACTTAAGGGTGGCACTGCTTGATCAGCAGGTGGTTCTTGAGGGGACTTGATCTGGTGATTTTCTTCGGTCATAGCAAAGCTCTGAACAGGAGGGGACAGCTGATTTCCTTGTATTTGAGATTTTATACTTTGTTTGTTAGGAGGGTTGAAGGATGGATCAGAGGGGAGGGACTAGTGAGGAAGCATTTAGCATCATTTGGCAAAAAGGATAAAGACATAAAAAAAAAGAAAGATTGGAAGGTTCCTTCAATCCTTCCTCACTTATAATTTTCAATCCTTTTAATTTGGGTTGATTGACTCTTATCCTTTCATTCATTTAGAATTTATGTGCTTGATATTAGCCATTTTAGTTCTAAGAGGCTAATTTAAGATAAAATAAAGAATTAATGCTTTTTGTTTTATTTTTTCAGCTTTTGAAAACAAAATGTAAAAACCTATTCGTTTTTGTTTTTACAAAAATCACAAAAAAAAAAAAAAGTAACAATACATTTTGATTTGGTTTTAAAAGTTTTCATAGTTGGATTTAGTACCATCAACTTATGATTTGGTAGCTAGATTGGATTCCATACTTTCATCAATATTTTATAGAGAGCTATGGAACTATTCACTTTTCAATTACACTGTTAATTACTATTTTTTATAGATAAAATCATTAACGGATTGAAAAGTCATCGATGTTATTTTACAGTTTTCTAAAAAATTTAGCTTAAATTAAAAATTGACAGATTGAAAAGTTGTCAGTAATATTTAATGGTTTCTAATTTTTTTTTATTAAATTCAAAATTTAAATTAAATATTACAGACAGAATCACTGACGGAATGATTAAAAATATTAATATTTAATTATCCATCGGTAAAACACCACAATAAAAAGCCTACAATTCCTTTCTTCTTCTTCTTCCTCCTCTTCTTCTTTTTCTTTTGTTCTCTCCTCAACTCCTTCTCTTCTCCTCCATGCTCATGTATGTTTTCTTCTTCTTTTTTTTTTTCTTCCTAGTTTTTTTTAATTAGTATACTTTACGAATTTGTTTTTATTTTCGTCTTAACTTCACTTACAACTACATTAAGGTAAAAAAAAAATCTTCTTTTTTCGTGTTTTTTTCACTATATTTGTTTATTTTGTTTTATTTTTAATTGTTTTTGTTCTTAATAATTGTATGAATGTTGTTGTAGGAATTTATTTTTTTCATATAAGATCAATTTTTAGTTGATTTATTTATAGGATTTTTAAAAAAATTTCACATGAATTTTTTTAGTTGAATTTATTCTTTCGTGTTATTTATTTGTTGCAAATTTGTTTGAATTGATTTTCTTTCTCTTTTTTTTTGAAACATTTTGAGTATTATAGAGTGTTGATTAATATTAATTTAATTATTTTATAGTTTTGTAAAATAAATTTTTTAAAATATTTTTAAATAATTACCGATGAAATTACATACGGTATTTTTATAAGGAAATTACCGATGGAATGAAGCGGGTAATTTATTTTTTTTGCCTGCTTTTTCCATCAATAAATCCATTGATAATAATATTTTTTTTATTACCAACGGACTTATTAACGGACAATAAATTACCAATGAATGATTCACCATTGAAGAATTTTCATCGGTAATTTTGTTGATAAATTAACTACCAACAGAATAGTAGTGTAAATACCGATAGAAAATTCTGTCGATAAATCGAAGGATTATGGTAGTGATTCCATGAATATAGACCAAAGTTTCTAGTGGTTTTGACAATGAATAAGGAGATGTTCCACTGACTCTTCATATCAAAGCTCAATAGTGCTAAATTTGAAAAATTGGAACAACTTTTTGAAAAGGTTTTGTGAGACTCAGATAAAAAAAAAAAGGAAGTCCAAGCTTCTGTTAGGTAAAAACTCGTAGACCAATATCGTTTCATCTTTTTAAATGCAGCATCCAAGAAGCTGACACGACCAAAAGCTTGATGTCTTCTCCCAAGTGCAGGAGTGTCGAAGTAATAAATAACCCGGCAAGACCGGGGTCGAACCACAGAGAGGTTAATTGTATAAATTATAAATAACAAGACAACAACAACAACAATAACGATAATAATAACAATAGTAGTATTAGTAATAGTAATAATAATAATAATTCTCAGTACGTGGCATTGTTATACCTGAGAATGATCTAAATGATCGGGTCACAGGTTTCCAGCCGATATACTGAGTTTATGAACAGATAATAGTACTAATAATAATAATAATAACAACAACAACAATAATAAAGAAGAGAAGGAAGAAATTAATGAGAACTTTGAGATGAAAGATTAATGTAAGGATTAAACAACGATAAAAACAAATGTCAAGGTTAGAGGATCCACTAATGGTACTTCAAACAAGTATAATATAAACTCTTATTACTCAATTGGAAACCACACATAAAGGAGGTTCCAATCAGATTATAAATTGTTAACATGATTACATTAGTTATCTTATTCGAATAAAGCTCATACTTGTAAATATTGGCAGGCATTCATGATTATAACTTATGTTAACAACAAATCAAGTCCCTTTCATAGCTCAGGTGTCGGTTATACCATACAGTATGGGCTATGAAAGTACCAAGTATTTGTTGTACCAAGTGTTATACAACATAAATCTAGATTAACCATTTAACAAGCAAAGTATTAAAAGTGAACAAGATAACAAATATAAAACATGTTAGTATCCAACGTTAAGGTCCATGTTAAGTTTATATTATACTTATTCTTACACCATTAGTGTACCCTTTTCACCTTGACATAATTAACTTAGCTAAACATAATGAAAGAAAGAAACATAGATGAACAAGATAAGAACATAAATGAGAAAGAAGTTAACTAAGTAAAGGAAAGGAAATGAAGTGCATAAACTTGATATTAATGAAAGCAAGACATAAGCAATACAAAGAGAGAAAGCAAGAGCATGATCTTGATCTAGAAACCAAGATGCCTCAATACATGGTAAGTGCCTCCTTTTATAGGCCAAAATTTGGAACTATTGATTTGTTGACTAATTGATGAGTGGGTGGCCACATCTTGACTAGATAACAATCCTTATCTTCTTGTCTGATCAAGACGTCATTGCTAACATCATAATTTGCCCAGAATCCTCAAGAATGTTCTAGGAAATTGTCTCAGCTTTCCAACAAAAAAAAAGATGAGGTCATTTGGACTTCTAGAACTCAAGATATGGGCTGAACACTAAATAGTGTTTGGGCTGCAGGACAGCTTCGGACTTCTTCGTTGTTCCTTCAATTTGGACTTCAAAACGACCTTTTCAAATCTTCGGCTTCTCATGAAAGTTGTAGGCTTTTGTCTTACCTTTCCATCCATATAAAGTGGACCTAAATCCGAAATCTAGAGCTCCAGATATGATCCAATTACCGAGCAATGTTCCGGTTTGGACTGCACCGACATCTCTTTTCTAAGTTTGGCCATCTCTTTGTCCTTTAACTTTCAATGCTTAAACTCATCAATCAATCCTTTTATTTATGTGATAGTCCTGCATTTAAAATGAGCATTTACCATAAATTAAGGTATCTTATAATATCAAACTTGTTATTATAAAACATGCTTTAGTTAAGGAGTTATTGATACTTCAAGTGCAAAATGATGATATAAAACCTTGATAAACATGCACTTTTAAGTACTAATCACACCCCCCAACCAGCTTATTACTAGTCCCTAGTAATCTAAAGCGTTAAAATAGAGAAACAATTTGCAAGTTCCACAAAGCAAGGCATTCATCATTCAACTTCCATTAATCTATCCAGATAAACAAACTCTCATTAAATTTATATTCCTGCTTCATACTTCGTAAACAAGATATTAATAAACCTTCTTTTTGTGTGCTCAATGAAAACATAGATGATGGGGCTTTTGTTGGAAGAAAACAATATTATGTTCAAATGTTTAAGGTGAACTTCCTTGGGTTGGGATTTTTTTCTTTTTTTTTTTTTTCTCTATTTTTTTTCTCTTTTTATTTTCTTTTTATTTATATACACATACAACTTAAAACACAATGTATCTTTAACCCATGTAACGAGTTTTAGGCTAATGACTCCCAAACCAGTTGGTCTTAGGGC
This sequence comes from Populus alba, assembly GCF_005239225.2. Taxonomy (NCBI): domain Eukaryota; kingdom Viridiplantae; phylum Streptophyta; class Magnoliopsida; order Malpighiales; family Salicaceae; genus Populus; species Populus alba. The sequence goes on along the minus strand of NC_133289.1, from coordinate 7,481,710 downwards.
ATTAGGTGTTGAGACACCCCTACGAGCTTAACAACTCGGGTTGCAGATACTGATACGTAGATAGTGCAATGTTTGATTCCCTTAAGCTTTTCTCCTTAACCCATGTAACAAGCTTTGGGCCAATAGCTCCCAAGTCAGTTGACTTTAGGGTATTAGGTGTTAAAACACCCCTTCGGGCTTAATTGCTTAGGTTAGGGAGGCTACGAAACCAAACTTATCCACGTTTTATTATCATCAATACTATCTTTTTTTTTTTTTCTTTGCAAATTATATACTATCCTTTTCCCTAAGTTGTTACCTTCAACAAAAGAACATAATTAATGTAATAATCCAATGTGCAACCCACAATCATATGTTAAAGTGTGTGTGTGTGAAAATGAAGGTTTAATAATACTTGTTAAATGAGTATAGGAGCAGAATCAAGTGATAACAATGTGAGAGTTTGTAAACCTGAATATTTCAAGAAGTATTATGATAGACCTTGGTAATGAAACTTACTAAGATGCGTCTCTAGAGTCAATAAAATTGATTCCATACTCTGCCATCCTAATAACAATTTTGTCAAATGGTTTTAATAATAGCAAAAACAGTTAGCAAGTTATTTTTTTTTTTTTTAAACTACTACCCTCTCCCCCCAACCAAAACGAGACATTGTCCTCAATGTCCTAAGGTAGAAAGATAAAGTATAGAAGACATCACCTGAAATAGCGAATAATGACAAACCTGAAACACACTTAAAACAAATATAAGAAGTAACAAAACAAAATAATATGCTATTAATAAAACCAAAAGACACAAGGTTTCACAAATGAAGGCTCAAATCTAATCTAAGCTTTTTACTTTATTTTGACAAAGCATGTATGTACAGGTAGTTGTGATTGTGGCTCACATCTTCCCTTGGTTTTACGTCCAAGAACGGCTTAAACGCCCTCTATGGGTCGGGGATAGGCTTCCCATCCAGTTTTCTTAAAAACTGGCAAACAGGGTCTTTTTTAGTCAGATTCCCAAGACTAAGTCGATCATGTTCTTTATGGAATTGTGTCATAAGTCATGAAATGCACAATGCACATTGCCACCAGGATATGTTGCAAAAGTCAATAAAAGATTATCCAAAGATTCCTTATGTCTTGAAATAAATTCTGACTTTTGACAATTTTCACAAGTTTTGCAGAACACATGTGTGTCTTTGAACATGGTGGGCCAATAGAATCCAGATTGTAAGATTTTTACAGTAGTCCTTTTCGACGAGAAATGACTCCCACATGCCTCAGAATGACAAAGTTTAATGACACTACTTACCTCATTGTCGGGAATGTATCTTTGAAATATTTGATCAGGAAAATTTTTGAATAAGTAAGGGTCATCCAAATAAAAGTTCTTCACTTCGTTCAAAAACTTTCCTTTGTCTTCGATACTCAAGTGAGCTGGCAAATCTCCTGTTGCAAGAAAATTGATATTTTTAGCAAACCAAGGCATTGAACTGAGAGAAAGTAAGGATTCTTCAGGAAAGTAATCATCGATTGGTGGGATGTCAAATGTCAAATCTGTTGTCACTTTTGACACAAGATCAACATCAATATTTTTGGTGCCTTTTTCATCCGTGATTTCTTCCTGAGAATAAATCATTTGCAAATCTTCAGATTCATCCAACTCAATTTTACTCAAAGTAGATTCAAGTTGATCATGAATTAATTCTTCAATAAGATCTACTTCTTGTAAATCATTATCATCTCCAGGTTGCTTGCAAATGTTGAAAATATTCATCTCTAATGTCATGTTTCCAAAAGATAACTTCATGAGTCCATTCCTACAATTAATCAATGCATTAGAAGTTGCAAGAAACGGACGTCCTAAAATAATAGGAAATGAATTACATGCTTCAACAGGTTGCGTGTCCAAGACAATAAAATCCACAGGATAAATGAATTTATCGACTTGTACTAACACATCTTCGATTATTCCTCTAGGCACTTTTACAGATCTATCGGCGAGTAAAAGAGTTACAGAAGTTGGTTTTAACTCACCTAGATTGAGACTTTGAAAAACTGAATATGGAAGTAAATTCACACTAGCTCCAAGATCAAGTAAGGCTCTTTCAATTTTATGTTCTCCAATAAAGCAAGAAATTGTAGGACAACCAGGGTCTTTATATTTCAAAGCATTATTGTTCTGAAGAATGGCACTTACTTGTTCGGCTAAAAAGGCTTTCTTTTTCACATTCAGTTTTCTCTTCACAGTGCACAGATCTTTCAAAAATTTAGCATAGGAAGGTACCTGTTTAATAGCATCCAACAAAGGTATATTGATCCTTACCTGTTTGAAAATTTCAAAGATTTCAGAGTTGTGATTGACTTTCCTTTGTTTGGTCATGGCATGAGGAAATGGAAGTGCTGGCGGGGAATCAGCCTTCTCTTTGCAATGTTCAGGTTCAACCCCTTCCTTACCCTCAGAGATAGACTCATCATCTTTCTCACAAGGTTCAAGAATGGGTTTTTCAATAACCTTACCACTACGAAGAGTGATGACTGATTTGACTTGATCCATGTGTTGGCTTCCAGAACTACTTGCATTTGCATTGTATTGCCCCTTTGGATTTTGTTGTGGTTGAGATGGAAACTTACCTTTCTCTTGGAAACTGAGAGCAGATGTTAATTTTGCAAGAGCATCTTTAAAATCGGTCATGCTTTGAGCAAGTTGAGTGTTGATTGTCTCCTGCTTTTCAATGAATGCATGCAATGTTTCCTCAAAATTTCTTCTAGGAGGTGCATATCCATGAGAATTTTGGAAATTATGGTGTGCTTGAAACGGTGGATGTGAAGTTTGTGCATTGTTGCTATCACTCTTCCAACTAAAATTTGGGTGATTTCTCCAACCAGGGTTATATGTTTGTGAGTATGGGTTATGGTTGGGTCTTTGAAAACTGTTTAAAGCATGGGCTTGTTCATGGAGGCATTCCTTGAAAGAAGGCAAAGTTGGACAATCATTGGTTGCATGCTCATTTGTTTCACAGATTTGACACACAATGTCTTGAACAGATTTTAATTGACCACTCTTTTTTAATTCTAGTGCCTCGACTTTTCTAGCTAAAGATGCAAACTTGGCTTGGAGGTCATGATCTTCCCTAAGGTTGTGCATACCCCCACTAGATGTATGAGGTTGAGTTTTACCTGGTGCCTCATAAGTACCTGTGGTGTCCCAATTTTGAGCATTTTCAGCTAGCAAGTCTAGGTACTCCATTGCTTCATTAGGGTCTTTATCTTCAAAAGTTCCATTGCACATCAATTCAACCATTTGCCTATCTCTAGGTGTTAAACCCTCATAAAAATGTGAAACCAATCTCCATGTTTCAAAACCATGATGTGGGCAAGTATTAAGCAAATCTCGATACCTATCCCAACATTGGTAAAATGTTTCTCCTGGTTTTTGAGTGAAAGTGATGATTTGTCTTTTGAAAGAGTTTGTTCTGTGAGATGGAAAAAACTTCTTTAAAAATTGTTGTTGCATATCATCCCAAGCATGAATGGATCCTGGTCTCAAATTTTTGTAGCCATGTTTTAGCTTTATCTTTTAATGAAAAAGGAAAAAGCTTTAATCGAATGGTGTTCATGCTACAATTTGAGTTATTATAGGTATTACAGACCTCCTCAAATTCCCTTAAATGCAAGTATGGATTTTCTAAGTCTAAGCCATGAAAAGATGGTAAAAGTTGAATAATGCCTGGCTTAAAATTAAAATGAGATGCATCAGGAGGGAAAACTATGCATGAGGGTGCACTTGTTCTTGTGGGATTCATGTGGTCTCTAAGTGTTCTCATACAGTTATTCTCATTATTCTCATTATGAAGTGATTGATTATCTTCTTCGGCCATATTTTCTGAAAATGATGAGGATAGCCTACAAAGTCGACCACTTAATGTACGTGACCAAACTCTCATGCACTTGTAAGAAGAGAATAAAAGGAAGAAAAGAAAAGAGAAGAAAAGGAAACAAAAGAAAACAAAAGAAACAAAGTTAAATAAAATGAAAAGTGAAAAGAGAAAATAAAATAAATATTATAATTTATACAAGAATTTACCTCCCCGGCAACGGCGCCAAAAACTTGACACGACCAAAAGCTTGATGTCTTCTCCCAAGTGCAGGAGTGTCGAAGTAATAAATAACCCGGCAAGACCGGGGTCGAACCACAGAGAGGTTAATTGTATAAATTATAAATAACAAGACAACAACAACAACAATAATGATAATAATAACAATAGTAGTATTAGTAATAGTAATAATAATAATAATTCTCAGTACGTGGCGTTGTTATACCTGAGAATGATCTAAATGATCGGGTCACAGGTTTCCAGCCGATATACTGAGTTTATGAACAGATAATAGTAGTAATAATAATAATAATAACAACAACAACAATAATAAAGAAGAGAAGGAAGAAATTAATGAGAACTTTGAGATGAAAGATTAATGTAAGGATTAAACAACGATAAAAACAAATGTCAAGGTTAGAGGATCCACTAATGGTACTTCAAACAAGTATAATATAAACTCTTATTACTCAATTGGAAACCACATATAAAGGAGGTTCCAATCAGATTATAAATTGTTAACATGATTACATTAGTTATCTTATTCGAATAAAGCTAATACTTGTAAATGTTGGCAGGCATTCATGATTATAACTTATGTTAACAACAAATCAAGTCCCTTTCATAGCTCAGGTGTCGGTTATACCATACAGTATGGGCTATGAAAGTACCAAGTATTTGTTGTACCAAGTGTTATACAACATAAATCTAGATTAACCATTTAACAAGCAAAGTATTAAAAGTGAACAAGATAACAAATATAAAACATGTTAGTATCCAACGTTAAGGTCCATGTTAAGTTTATATTATACTTATTCTTACACCATTAGTGTACCCTTTTCACCTTGACATAATTAACTTAGCTAAACATAATGAAAGAAAGAAACATAGATGAACAAGATAAGAACATAAATGAGAAAGAAGTTAACTAAGTAAAGGAAAGGAAATGAAGTGCATAAACTTGATATTAATGAAAGCAAGACATAAGCAATACAAAGAGAGAAAGCAAGAGCATGATCTTGATCTAGAAACCAAGATGCCTCAATACATGGTAAGTGCCTCCTTTTTATAGGCCAAAATTTGGAACTATTGATTTGTTGACTAATTGATGAGTGGGTGGCCACATCTTGACTAGATAACAATCCTTATCTTCTTGTCTGATCAAGACGTCATTGCTAACATCATAATTTGCCCAGAATCCTCAAGAATGTTCTAGGAAATTGTCTCAGCTTTCCAACAAAAAAAAGATGAGGTCATTTGGACTTCTAGAACTCAAGATATGGGCTGAACACTAAATAGTGTTTGGGCTGCAGGACAGCTTCGGACTTCTTCGTTGTTCCTTCAATTTGGACTTCAAAACGACCTTTTCAAATCTTGGGCTCCTCATGAAAGTTGTAGGCTTTTGTCTTACCTTTCCATCCATATAAAGTGGACCTAAATCCGAAATCTAGAGCTCCAGATATGATCCAATTACCGAGCAATGTTCCGGTTTGGACTGCACCGAAATCTCTTTTCTAAGTTTGGCCATCTCTTTGTCCTTTAACTTTCAATGCTTAAACTCATCAATCAATCCTTTTATTTATGTGATAGTCCTGCATTTAAAATGAGCATTTACCATAAATTAAGGTATCTTATAATATCAAACTTGTTATTATAAAACATGCTTTAGTTAAGGAGTTATTGATACTTCAAGTGCAAAATGATGATATAAAACCTTGATAAACATGCACTTTTAAGTACTAATCAGAAGCCTCAGTAGATTCTAGTGTTGAAGTTTCAAAACACCTTTTACATAATTTTTTAACTCATCAAGTCCTTGTCTTGAACTCTTAGAGAGCCTTTTGACAGCTATTTCTTATCCATGAATGTTCCACGCAAATAATGACTCAGCATCTAAGAAAATCCTGTGTTTTATTTCTTGAAGAATTTTTTTCTTATCACTTAATTTTTTTTAAGAAAAAAGCATGGCTTTTTTTATAATTTATTTTTTTATAGAGTTATTCTAGTATTATAACCAATGTTGTGAATTTTCCAGATTAACTCGAATTGAATTGAGTTATTTTTCATTGTTTTTTTTTCATCTGTGTTCTTTTCAATTTTATAGTTTGGCACTAGGCTGGTTAAGAACTAGTCTTTAAGTTTTTTTTTTTTTTCTATGTGGTAATCTTATTTTCATGACTTTGATAGCAAGTTTAGCTTATTTATCTAGGTTTGCGTGATTTTTTTTAAATTGAGTTTTTATAGGGTTTAGGGGCTTTATAGTCTTTTAACTTTTTTATTGCATAATAAAATAAAATAAATACATTTTTAAAAAAAACCAAAAAAATGGGTACATGTCACTTAGCATATTTTGATTAAAAAGATGCAATAATGGGATGATAGAACATCTTTCTTCCAAAAGGGTCACAATAAAATTAGATCTCAAGTTAAAAATATTCTACTAGTGAATTTAAAAATCCTAGCAGCAACTACTTGAACACATGCAAACCATACATTTACATAAATTACTGCCCTAATAACATACTACCTATTGGATTAAAAAAATAAAATAAAAAACCTTCTAGAAAATAGGCCTAAAAACACCCTTTGGGCTTAGGCTACTAAGCTCGAGCCCAATATACAACTAGGGCTCAAGGAGCATGGCAGCCTGAGCCCATACTAGGCACATGTGCATGGAGCCAAACAACATGCTCAAGCCCATTTTGGGATGAGCGCACACCTATCCTACTATGTATGTTATAATGCCAAGCATGTGCACCCAATGCCTAGTAGAGTGGTTGAGCACCTTAACACCCTCTTAGACTTGGGCATGCACCCAAGCCCAGGATCAAGAGCGCTTCTTGAGCTTAACATACTTGGATCCAAGCAATGTGCCTGAATTCATTTTTCATTTCAAATGGGCTCGAGCCCAACACCTACCAATGATTTTATCAGGATTTCACACGAGTCCCTTAGTATTTTATATCAATCTAATACATATTATTTTGAATAGAATACAACTCAAAATATCACAATGATGAAATTACACTTTAGCCTCTCCGCTCCATAAAAAAACAAGATTTATGAAATATAAATACGTTATGAATCATTCAAGTCTAAGGTTTGCAATCTCTTTATTCTTAACATTTTTAGCATAAATATTTTTAGAGTCTATGTCTCTAAAATATCGTTAGACCTTTTCTCTCTACAAAGTTACTGGGTTTACCATTAGCAAGTCCCCACGTCCATAATAGGAGACCTTTTGCTTGTGCCAACAACCAAACCACCTGGTTTACCAGGCACCACTTAATACTACCACAACTATTGATCACTTAATTTACTAGACATCATCTATTATTAACACGGTTATCCATCATTTGGCTTACCAGGCACCACCTACTACTGGTTACCAACTTTTTAGGCTTTCTATATCAAGCTACCAAATACAATGACTACTTCGTTTTCTCTAGGTGCTTCACCTTGTAGGCACCATTTAGGAGTGACTTTCAATATATTTTTCATTAAAATTTGAAAATTGTTTTTGCTTCAAATTATTTTTTTTAGTGTTTTTAGATCGTTTTGATGTGCTGGTGCCAAAAATAAATTAAAAAAAATAATAATAAAAAACATTATTTTGATGTTTTTTCTGAGTAAAATACACTTTAAAAAGTAACCGCTACTATACTCTCAAACACCCCTATAATCTAATTTTCTAACTCAACTTTTCTTTAATTGATTAAAAGAAGAAATGCCATGTGTTGTTATGTTACGCAAAAGGCGGGTTCCCTTTGTAGGTTTCACAAATATTTGTTTCTTTCTAAGTGAATTATAGATTATTATAATTGAGTTTTCTATTGTGTGTTTTTAGAGGGTGTTTCGAAGTGTTGTTATGGTTGTGGTTGCTTTTTCAAAGTATTTTCACTTGAAAATACATCAAAATAATATTTTATTATTATTTTAAAAAATATATTTTGTAATTTCAAATTTTGCCCAACTCTTGTTTATAATGCAGTACCATCATGGGATTAGCGTCTTAGTTTTTACGATGAGTTGGAATTGATTTATCTCTCTTGCATTAGATGTCATATTTTAGTCCACTTCTACATCAGTAAATAAAATTTTGATCTTTGTATAGGAATGTCTATTAGAAACCAAGTCTCTCCTTCCTTTGTCAGGAGGCACCTGTGGAAGTTGCATCCACGAAAAATTTTCAGTGGATCTATCATAAATTAATTTATTTGTTCTTAATTCTATGCTTTTTTTTTACCATTTTCTTTAAGTGGATCTATCACAAATTTATAAAATTAGTCAAGATCCTTTCCAAAAACAACTCTACCGATCATCATATCGTTTATAACATTCATACTTCAATTATTCGATTCAAGACTATTATATAACCTAAGTGTATCCAGGGCAAATTAATAGCTGCTTACACCTAATGCTAATGAAATTAGCATTTTTTTCAAGGAGTTTTCAGGCTCTCAGAGGCGGGGACAAAAAAAAAAAAAAAAGAGCACTGGTTGTGTGTAACTTAGACTTTAGAGCCTAGTGTTTGGATTCTTGTTTTATTATTATTATTATTAATTTGAGTGTTTATATCAATTTATATATATTTTAATTAATTTTATAGATTCTAAAATTTTAAAAAGACTCTACTCTTAAAAAAAAAACCTTATTGTTTCGAAGATAGTGAATAATATTTTTAAAATTATTTTTTATTTATAAATATATTAAAATATTTTTTATTTTTAAAATTTTATTTATTACATCAATATATCAAAAATAATATAAATATTAAAAAATTAATTTTAAAAAAATTTAATTTAATTTGAAAAATCTATTCAACTGCAACTGAAACAATACCTAACCGCGAAATTTCACGGAAGAGTTACTGAAAGCCTGAAATTGACTAGTTGCCTTACAATTAGGGTATTGTGCATTCACATCAACCTGAAAGTTTGACAAGTTAGATTATCTCAACCACTGAATGCAAATATTCTCCTCATTGTTTGACTAATTGGCTCTCTCATTAAGAAACATTTATTTTTACGGAAAGTGATTCTTAAAAGTTACTTTTCATATTTTTTTTATTTATCATTAAAATAATTAGTTAATAAAAAATTCAATAAAAAAAAATTTTAAATTGATTTAATTGAAAATATTTTTCTTTTATTTTAAATAGAAATACTTTTTAAAAGTTATGAAAAATTTAGAAAATTCAAGTTACTTATTGTTCTATTAAATTTAGTTCTCAAGCTTTTATTTTTGAGTAAAAAATTGTTATTTTTTTTAATTTTATCTCTTAAAACTTGATTTAATTTAATTTTTATATCAACTTTGATCCTTATTTTTATTATTATTATTTTCTTTTCTCTTATTATTTTTTTAATTTAAATTTTTTATCTATCAGATTTGATTTTCATTCTTTTGATTGTTATTTATTTTATTTAAAATAATTTATGAAATTGTAATTTTTTTTTAATTTTATCATCTTTTTAATTTTTTATATTTTAGATTTGATCTTTATTATTTTAATTATTTTTTATTTTAATTAAGATAATTTATGAAATTAGATTTAAAAAAAAAATTATTCTCATTCAACTTTTTAATTTGTAAGATTTGTTTCCTTATTATTTTAATAAACTTAAAAAAAATATTAACAATTTATTTTTCAACTTATTTTCCATAACATAACCAAATACTAAAAATTATTTTTTTAATTTATTTTTCATAATACTACTAGACATACAAAAAATAATTTAGGAATACATTTTCTAAAAAAACTACTTTTCAAGAAATAATTATTTCCCAGCACACAGACTAAATCATGGATTACGGGGATACTCCATTATAACTGACAAACATTAACAAGAAACTGGTGGGTGGAGACAAACACAGTTGCAATGTTATTCAGGAACGTCTTTTTGGTGCGTGTCTTAGTTAGCTTAGCAATAGCAGCCTCTCAAGATCTCAACTTCACCTTCTCTGGCTTCCGATCCACTAATCTAAGCCTTGACGGCTTAGCTGAGTTAACCTCCGATGGCCTTTTGAGGCTAACCAATGAAACCAAAAACCGAATGGGTCACGCCTTCTATCCAAACCCAGTAACCTTCAAGAACTCTATAAATAGCACAACTTTCACCTTCTCCACTACCTTTGTTTTCGCTATCATACCTGAATATCCAACTCTTGGTGGCCATGGTTTTGCCTTTGTCATTGCACCCACAAGAGGTCTCCCAGGAGCCCTTTCAAACAATTACCTTGGTCTATTTAATAAGACCAACAATGGGAATCAGACCAACCATGTTGTTGCTGTGGAGCTTGACACGATAAACAGCAGCAACTTCAATGATATCGATGATAACCATGTTGGGATTGATATTAATGGTTTAGAGTCTGAACGATCTGCTTCAGCTGGATATTATTCCAAACTTAATGGTAAGCTCACAAACTTGAAACTAATTAGTGGCCATCCAATGCAAGTTTGGATAGAATATGATGGCATGGAGAAGCAAATGAATGTCACTATAGCTCCGATTGATGTTGATAAACCCAGCAGACCACTTTTGACTCTGCCTCGTGATTTGTCGCCAATCTTAAACAGTAGTATGTATATTGGATTCTCATCATCCACCGGTAATTCTTATTTCGCGTCCCAGTACGTGTTGGGTTGGAGCTTCAAGATGAATGGCATAGCTGAAGCACTACATATCTCTCGCCTTCCTAAGCTTCCTCGCGTAGGACCAAAGAAGACATCCAAATTCTTAACCATTGTACTGCCTGTGCTCTGTTTAAGTCTGGTTTTAGTAGCAGTCTCGAGTATATCTTATGCCATCCGAAGGACAAGGAAGTTTGCAGAAGTGCTAGAAGATTGGGAGCTCGACTATGGGCCTCACCGATTTAAATTCAAAGATCTTTATACTGCCACCAAAGGATTTAGAGACGAGGAGCTGTTGGGTAGTGGTGGATTTGGTAGAGTCTACAAAGGTGTCTTGCCAACCTCGAAGATTCAGATTGCAGTGAAAAGGGTGTCTCATGAATCAAGACAGGGGATGAGGGAATTTGTGGCGGAAATTGTCAGCATTGGTCGCCTTCGTCACCGGAATTTAGTCCCTCTCCTGGGGTACTGCCGGCGTAAAGGAGAGCTACTTTTGGTATATGACTACATGCCTAATGGAAGTCTAGACAAATACCTCTATGACCAACCAGCAGTCGCCCTCAATTGGAGCCAAAGATTTAGAGTCATCAGAGGCGTAGCTTCAGGGCTATTTTATCTACATGAAGAATGGGAGCAAGTTGTGATTCATAGAGATGTCAAGGCTAGTAATGTCTTGCTAGACGGTGAATTGAATGGAAGATTAGGGGATTTTGGCCTTGCAAGATTGTATGACCATGGAACAGATCCTCAAACGACCCACGTTGTCGGAACTCTTGGGTATCTCGCACCTGAGCATGCACGAACTGGGAAGGCCACGACAAGCACTGATGTGTTCGCTTTTGGGGCCTTCTTGCTTGAGGTTGCTTCTGGTAGAAGGCCAATACAGCCAACTGAGGATATAATCTTGGTTGATTGGGTGTTTAGTCGATGGCTTGTAGGTGAAATTCTGGAGGCAAGGGATCCCAATTTGGGCACAGAATATATTGCAGAGGAAATGGAATTGGTATTGAAACTTGGTTTGATGTGCTCTCATTCTGAGCCTGCAGCAAGGCCAAGCATGCGCCAAGTAGTGCAGTTCTTAGAGGGGAATGTTCCTCTGCCTGACATTTCACCACTTTGTCTTTCTGCAAGTGGCCTAACATTTTCACATCGTGAAGGTTTTGATGAGTTTGCCTATACTTATCCTTCTTCTATGGACAATGCATTTGCACACTCGTCCTCGGTTACAGAGTCCCTCCTTTCAGGTGGCCGTTAATTCTTGTTTTTCTTCGAGGACCTATCAAGAACTCATGTAAGATCTATTTGGTGAATAAGAGGAGTTCCTGTACGCAACATATACATTACCTTATGAGTGTGTTTTTTCTATATAAAAAATACTATGTAGTAAACTGCCTTTAGGAGATGTACATGAAAGATCACCTGCAAAACAACGATGCGAATTAAATAAAATGCATAACACGGTATATCTCTCTTTTGTTCATGTTGATGTATCACATAAGAAAGCAAACATGGTAACAAATCATGAAGCATCTTTACTAAGCATGAAGCAGGATGTAATGTTTAAAAGACATGCATAGTTATGGTTGGAAGTAGTACCAAACTCTGTCTATCAAAGAACCAATTCGAGTTGGTTCTTGGCCATTGGCGACTAGTAATGGTTTTACAAAGAATCAGAGTGCTCAGGCCAACTTTATTCAAGTTGGCTAATTGTATAGTGTCAACACACTTGAGGTCTGTGAAGCACCTATAGGTGGATAGATGATCGTAACTTGAAAACGAGTAATTTGCTCCAACGCATGGACACTTATGTAGGAGATATTTTTTTCTAATGTATAATTTTATATTAACATGCATAAATTTTAATTCGATCGTGATCGCCAGAATCACGTGATGGTACTTCTTACAAACAACAAAACATCAAAAAATGATTTTTCTTTATACTTACTTGGCAAGGTGGTTCTTGAGGGGACTTGATCTGGTGATTTTTTTCGGTCATAGCAAAGCTCTGAACAGGAGGGGACTGCTGGTTTCCTTGTATTTGAGATTAAAAAAAAGAGTGCCGGTGAAATGAAAGCAGCATGCCGATTTATAGATCACACAACAAGGTTTCACCATTTCAATTTCTAGATGCAATTGAACACTCGGTTTTCCCGACATAAAATTTGAGCAGAACAAACAAGGCACTATATTCTCCTATTTGGCGTCAAGTCCGTCCAAAACATTTGTAAGCAAAAATATAACTAAAGGTAACTACAAGTAAATATTACGCATGTCTTTTGTAGTTTCCTATTTTGATTTGATTTTAAAAGTTTTCATAGTTGGATTTAGTACCTTCAACTTATGATTTAGCAGCTAGATTGGATTCGATACATAACGAAATGGGCTAGTATCAAGTCCTAGATAGATCCAAAATATATTGTGTCGAGCCACCTACAGTTAAAGCCCGAACTTGGTCAGAGGCATCTGGAAAAAGTCTTGAGCACTTATGGTCAAGCCGAGAAAGAGTATAGGAAGCCTGAGTAGTTAAAGTTGATCGGAGTCCAAGGTGCCTAAATGTTAGACGGGAATCGAGTTCTGAACACCTAATGATCTACTAAGAAAATCCGGTAAATTGCTAGGACAAACACAGGGATAAACCTCACTCTTCCTGCTAGAAAATCAATAAATATAAATAAAAATACTAAGAGAATATTTTTGTTGATAAATTGCCAATAAAAATATTCCATACATTGAAAAAAAAAATTTAAACAAAACAAAAAAAATAATGATGTGCCATTTTTACCAACAGAATTACTGACAGAAGCAACTCCGTTGGTAAAATTGTTTGTAAACTGTGAACATTATTCATCATATCAATTACAAAAGAATCACCAATGAAAACTTCCATCAGTATTTTACAGAGAACTCTGAAACTATTCACTTTCCAATTACACTTTTAATTACTATTCATTACAGAAAAAATCATCGACGGATTGAAAAGCCATCGATGTTATTTTGTGGTTTTCTGAAAAATTTAGCTTAAATTAAAAATTTAAATTAAATATTACAGACGAAATCACCAACAAATTAAAAAGTAGTCGGTGATATTTGGTGGTTTCTAAATTGTTTTGATTAAATTCAAAATTTAAATTAAAATATTATAAATGGAATGATTAAAAATATTAATATTTAATTATCCATCGGTAAAACATCACAATAAAAAACCTAAAATCCCTAATTTCACAAGAGACCCGTTTCTTTTCTTCTTCCTCTTCAACTTCTTTTTTTTTTTTTTTTTTTTTCTCTCCTCTCCTTTAACTCCTCTTCTCCTCCATGCTCAGGTATGTCTTCTTCTCCTTTCTTTTTTTTTTTTGCTTCCAATTTTTTTTAATTAGTATTCTTTACGAATTTTGTTTTTCTTTTCTTCTTAACTTCACTTACAACTACATTAAGGTAAAAAACATTTTCTTTTTTTTTTGTGTTTTTTCACTATATTATTTTTTTATTTTTAATTTTTTTTGTTCTAAATAATTATATGAATGTTGCTGTAGGATTTTTTTTTTTCATATGAGATCAATTTTTTAGTTGATTTATTTATAGGATTTTAAAATTTTTTCATATGATTTTTTTTTAGTTGAATTTATTTTTTCATGTTATTTATTTGTTGCAAATTTTTTGAGTTGATTTTCTTCTTCTTTTTTCCAAGAATTTTGAGTATTATAGAGTGTTGATTAATATTAATTTAATTATTTTATAGTTTTTGTAAAATAGATTTTTTAAAAAATATTTTTTAATAATTACCTGACGAAATTACAAACAGTATTTTTCTGAGGAATTACCGACGGAATGAAGCGGGTAATTTATTTTTTTTGCTCGCTTTTTCCTTCAATAAATCCGTCAGCAATAATGTTTTTTTATTACCAACGAACTTACCATTGGAGAATTTTTATCAGTGATTTTATTGATAAATTAATTATTAATGAAATGGTAGTGTAAATACGGATAAAAAATTTTGTCGGTAAATTTAAAGATGATCGGTAGTGATTCCATGATTATAGACCAAAATTTCGAGTGGTTTTGACAATGAATAAGGAGATGTTCCACTGACTCTTCGTATCAAAGCTCAATAGTGCTAAATTTGAAAAATTGGAACAACTTTTTGAAAAGGTTTTGTGAGACTCAGACAAAAAAATATAGAAGTCCAAGCTTTTGTTAGGTAAAAACTCGTAGACCAATGTCGTTTCATCTCTTTAAATGCAGCATCCAAGAAGCCTCACTAGATTCTAGTGTTGAAGTTTCAAAACATCTTTTACTTCATTTTTTAACTCATCAAGTCCTTGTCTTGAACTCTTAGAGAGCCTTTTGACAGCTATTTCTTATCCATGAATGTTCCACGCAAATAATGACTCAGCATCCTATGAAAATCCTGTGTTGTATTTCTTGAAGAATTTTTTCTTATCACTTCATTTTTTTTAAGAAAAAAGCATGGCTTTTTTTATAATTTGTTTTTTATAGAGTTATTCCAGTATTATAACCAATGTTGTGAATTTTACGCTCGAATTGACTTAAGTTATTTTTCATTGTTTTTTTTTTTTATCTATGTTCATTTCAATTTTATAGTTCGGCAATAAGTTGGTTAAAAACCGGTCTTTAAGTTTTTTTATTTGTTTTCTATGTGGTAATCTTAATTTTATGACTTTAATTGCAAGTTTGGCATATTTATCTAGGTTTACATGAGTTGTTTTTTTATTATATTTTTAAATTTAGTTTTTTCTAGGTTTTAGGAGCTTTTTAGTTTTTTAACTTTTTTATTACATTAGAAATTAAATAAATACATCTTTTTTTAAATAAAAAAAATTGAGTACATGTTACTTAGCATGTGTGAGTAAGATGTTAATAGCGTAATAATATGTATGAATATGTGAATCCTCATATTTTAGAGTAATTTTTATTTTTATTAATATAAATATTTATATCAACTTATATGTATCTTAATTAATTTTTATAAAATTTAAAATTAATAATTATATAAAACTACAATAATCCTGAAAGATTCACTCTTTAGAGCAACCTTATAAGTGTTTGGAAGGGCAGTGAAGAAGCCGCGAAATTTCACGGAAGAGTTGCTGAGATTGACTAGTTCTTCATGTTGCCTTGAAATTAAATTAGGGAACTGTGTTTTCACATCAACCTGAAAGTTTGACAACTTAGATTATCTCAACCATTGAATGCAAAGATTATCCTCCTGGTTTGACTAATTGGCTCTATCAGTAAGGCACATTTATTTTACGGAAAGTGATTTGTTAAAATCATTTTAAAATTTTTCTATATTTATTTGTTATTAAAAAAATATTAATCAACGAAAACTATTTTTTTAATAAAAAAAAAATTAGCTTGATTTACATGAAAATATCTTTTTTATTTTGAGAAAAAATCATTTTCAGAAATTACAAAAAATTTAGAAATATCATGTTATTTACTGATTTTATCAAATTTTATCCTCAAATTTTTAATTCTATATATATTTTTTTTTGAATATTTTTTTTAATTTCATCTATTCAAATTTAATTTGATTTGATTTTTATATTTGGTTCTTATTTTTAATATTGTTATTTTCTTTTCTCTTATCATTTTTATGAAATTTGTAATTTTTTTTTTAATTTTATCATTTTTTAACTTTTTTATCTATTAGATCTCTATTATTTTAATTACTATTTATTTTATTTGAGATAATTTATGAAATTAGATTTTTTTTTAATTTAACTTTCATTTATAAGATTTGTCTTTATTATTTTAATAAACTTGAAAAAAATAGTAATAATTTATTTTTTAATTTATTTTCCATAATATGTCAAATACTAGAAAATATTTTCTAAGTTATTTTTCATAATACAATTAAATATTCGAAAACAATTTAGTTTTCAAGAATTTATTTTTTAAATAACTATTTAAAAATATATATTTTTTCAGCTACCAAACTGCCGACTCCTGAATTACATGGATACTCCAATATAACTAACAAACATGAACAAGAAACTGGTGGGTGGAGACAAACACAGTTGCAATGTTATTCAGGAACGTCTTTTTGGTGCGTGTCTTAGTTAGCTTAGCAATAGCAGCGTCTCAAGATCTCAACTTCACCTTCTCTGGCTTCCAATCCACTAATCTAAGCCTTGACGGCTTAGCTGAGTTAACCTCCAATGGCCTTTTGAGGCTAACCAATGAAACCTACCACGGAAAGGGTCACGCCTTCTATCCAAACCCAGTAACCTTCAAGAACTCTATAAATAGCACAGCTTTCACCTTCTCCACTACCTTTGTTTGCGCTATCATACCTGAATATCCAACTCTTGGTGGCCATGGTTTTGCCTTTGTCATTGCACCCCACAAAGGTCTCCCAGGAGCTGTTCCAAACAATTACCTTGGTCTATTTAATAACACCAACAATGGGAATCAGACCAACCATGTTGTTGCTGTGGAGCTTGACACGATAAACAGCAGCAACTTCAATGATATCGATGATAACCATGTTGGGATTGATATTAATGGTTTAGAGTCTGAACGATCTGCTTCAGCTGGATATTATTCCAAACTTAATGGTAAGCTCACAAACTTGAAACTAATTAGTGGCCATCCAATGCAAGTTTGGATAGAATATGATGGCATGGAGAAGCAAATGAATGTCACTATAGCTCCGATTGATGTTGATAAACCCAGCAGACCACTTTTGACTCTGTCTCGTGATTTGTCGCCAATCTTAAACAGTAGTATGTATATTGGATTCTCATCATCCACCGGTAATTCTTATTTCGCGTCCCAGTACGTGTTGGGTTGGAGCTTCAAGATGAATGGCATAGCTGAAGCACTACATATCTCTCGCCTTCCTAAGCTTCCTCGCGTAGGACCAAAGAAGACATCCAAATTCTTAACCATTGTACTGCCTGTGCTCTGTTTAAGTCTGGTTTTAGTAGCAGTCTCGAGTATATCTTATGCCATCCGAAGGACAAGGAAGTTTGCAGAAGTGCTAGAAGATTGGGAACTCGACTATGGGCCTCACCGATTTAAATTCAAAGATCTTTATACTGCCACCAAAGGATTTAGAGACGAGGAGCTGTTGGGTAGTGGTGGATTTGGTAGAGTCTACAAAGGTGTTCTTGCCAAACCTCGAAGATTTCAGATTGCAGTGAAAAGGGTGTCTCATGAATCAAGACAGGGGGATGAGGGAATTTGTGGCGGAAAATTGTCAGCATTGGTCGCGCCTTCGTCACCGGAATTTAGTCCCTCTCCTGGGGTACTGCCGGCGTAAAGGAGAGCTACTTTTGGTATATGACTACATGCCTAATGGAAGTCTAGACAAATACCTCTATGACCAACCAGCAGTCGCCCTCAATTGGAGCCAAAGATTTAGAGTCATCAGAGGCGTAGCTTCAGGGCTATTTTATCTACATGAAGAATGGGAGCAAGTTGTGATTCATAGAGATGTCAAGGCTAGTAATGTCTTGCTAGACGGTGAATTGAATGGAAGATTAGGGGATTTTGGCCTTGCAAGATTGTATGACCATGGAACAGATCCTCAAACGACCCACGTTGTCGGAACTCTTGGGTATCTCGCACCTGAGCATGCACGAACTGGGAAGGCCACGACAAGCACTGATGTGTTCGCTTTTGGGGCCTTCTTGCTTGAGGTTGCTTCTGGTAGAAGGCCAATACAGCCAACTGAGGATATAATCTTGGTTGATTGGGTGTTTAGTCGATGGCTTGTAGGTGAAATTCTGGAGGCAAGGGATCCCAATTTGGGCACAGAATATATTGCAGAGGAAATGGAATTGGTATTGAAACTTGGTTTGATGTGCTCTCATTCTGAGCCTGCAGCAAGGCCAAGCATGCGCCAAGTAGTGCAGTTCTTAGAGGGGAATGTTCCTCTGCCTGACATTTCACCACTTTGTCTTTCTGCAAGTGGCCTAACATTTTCAAATCGTGAAGGTTTTGATGAGTTTGCCTATACTTATCCTTCTTCTATGGACAATGCATTTGCACACTCGTCCTCGGTTACAGAGTCCCTCCTTTCAGGTGGCCGTTAATTCTTGCTTTTCTTCGAGGACCTATCAAGAACTCATGTAAGATCTATTTGGTGAATAAGAGGAGTTCCTGTATGCAACATATACATTACCTTATGAGTGTGTTTTTTCTATATAAAAAAAAACTATGTAGTAAACTGCCTTTAGGAGATGTACATGAAAGATCACCTGCAAAACAACGATGCGAATTAAATAAAATGCATAACACGGTATATCTCCCTTTTGTTCATGTTGATGTATCACATAAGAAAGCAAACATGGTAACAAATCATGAAGCATCTTTACTAAGCATGAAGCAGGATGTAATGTTTAAAAGACATGCATGGTTATAGTTGGAAGTAGTACAGAAAGTTAGCTGAATTAATCTGCCACGTACCAAACTCTGTCTATCAAAGAACCAATTCGAGAGTTGGTTCTCGGCCATTGGCGACCAGTAATGGTTTTACAAAGAATCAGAGTGTTCAGGGCATTGATTATTGGCCAACTTTATTCGAGTTGTCTAATTGTAAAGTGTCAACAAATTTGAGGTCAGTGGAGCACAAGGGTATCCCTTTTAATGGTCTATAGTAACAACAATATAGGTGGATAGATAACCAGAACTTGAAGACGAGTAATTTGCTCCAACACATGGACACTTATGTAGGAGATTTTTTTTCTAATGTATAATTTTATGTCAACATACATAAATTTTAATCCAATTGTTAGATCAACTGTAAATTTTTGCTAGAAATTTTCAGAGACCTTGGTTTCTTTAGGGTTAAATTTTGTAGCAATTGATAAAGGGAAGACTTTATGATGATGCTTAGAAGTTACTATTTAACATTTGTTATATTTATTCTTTTTTTTATTTGGTTTTAGAAATATTTTATATTATTTTTTTCAGCTTTATTTAAGACTTTTTAGTAGTATATAAGCAACTTAAAAGAGCTATAATAAGAGTTTTGATCAAAAATATTTGTGTGATGAAATATTTTAGTTATAAAATTTTAAAATTAGAGTGTGTGAGATGACCCTATTCGACATAATTTTGTCTTGCTTGTTCTTCTATCTTTCTTGTGCTCCTTCCATTTGCTTTTTAATGTGGAACTGGGCTTGGTGTGCACCATTCAATTGAATTTCTGGTTCTCCTGAAATTCCTCCTTGGAAGTGGGAATACATTCTATACATACAGAAACTTCAGAGATGAAAAATCCATCCTTGATAACAATACCCCACTCCACTCACTGACAAAAGTTTGCAAGATTCCTCTATTTCTTTATCATTTTCATTCGGTTGATCCAAGCAAGTTCAGTTTAAGAGACCCTGAGATTTAAGAAACAAGACTTCCTTTTATAATAATTGAACAATTATGCCGACATTTTTGGACCCCATAAATTTTATGACTTGTGTGTTTTGCGTTTGCCCAATTCAAGACAACCCATAGTGAATGACATGAAAAGAGAAGAAAATGATATCACACAACGTGTAATCGTACACTATTCTGTCGAAAATCAGGTTGAACGATTTGAATTTGAGCGCCTGGCTTCTCCTCTATCTTTCTTTCAGCTTCTTCCGCTGTTAAGCCAACTAACTTAGGCCATGTTGTTTTTGCAGCAGGATTTGATCCCAACCCGTACATTCCTAAAACTTGTCAAAACCAAAGCATTCATAAATGGAAAACTTAGATGTCATAATCGTGTGTAAGGAAAAAAATAAGAAAAGAAAGTTAAAAACATGCCATCGTTGTTAGCAAACTAAAAATATTATTGTCACTACACCATTAAATAGTTTTGCCGACGGATTCATTCCGTCAGTGTAAGGCACGCAATTCATCGGTAAATTTTTAGAACTCTCTGTCAAATACCGACAGATATATTCCATTGGTAATAGTAACGATAAACACCGACGGAATATATTTGTCGGTGATTGTGGCATGGGTGGTAATTTTTTTGCAACTCTTGGTAAAATATCGACGGCCTGGTTCCGTCTGTAAGGCCGTCAGTATTTATTGAAAATATTTTAAAAAAATATTTATTAATAGTAAAAAAACTAATTAACCAAATAAATAACCAAATAAAATTGTATTAAACATTAAAAATATAAAAATAATGTTAAATAATATTCATCCAAATATTCATTACAAATTTAACGTGTTTCAAAAACAAAATTAAACTAGAATAACGATGAAGCTGGAGGAGGAGGAGGAGGAGGAGGCTGGTTGTTCTCGGGATTGTATGGTCAAAAAAGGGGCTGCACATGTATCATCACTCATCCTTGATCTAATCTCCATGACCATTTGACGGAGCTGATCATAATCCGTCGAGAGTTGTTCATATTGTTGTTTCAAGGCCATGAATTCATTAGACTAGGTGCTTGATATTGATGGAGAGCTCCCAACGGTTGAGACACTACGGGTCGACCGCAAGTTTTCAGCCATAGTGTTGGAGAGCCTATAAACCCGATTTTTATCGGGTCCACTAGATGATCCTACCTCCATCTACAAATCCATATCGAAATCCGGATGGGTCGAAAGATCGTACCCATATCTCTCCCTCAACCGGTTATTATAGGCCTCCTGAATTTTTTTTTAAAAAATCATCATATTCAATTTAAGAAAATAATAACTTACAAAATAAAATGATTGAACAAACATACCATGAAGTGTTGAGCATGGTTGTCCACAAACTGCTGCAACCCCTTTTGGCGGTCTTGACTCCACACTTGCGTCTCTACAAACAACTCCATTAGGCTCGGCTCACATTCAAGAGACGTAGCCTGTAAGGAAAAAAAATGTTGCAAGTTAAATATATTTATACAAAACAACAAATTAATTTACGATATACTTCATTTAAATTAATCTTACCATCCGCTTCGCATGTGCACTGAATGGGACGGAGCCATCGGTGTGTGTGGTCACCGAACCATGAATTTGCCGGTTCTGGTTGTCAACACCTAACTGTGAGCATCGTGCAAACTGCTCAAACGTCACGTGCTCAATATATGTTGTCCATATATCCCCCGAGATGAATGGTGGTTTGAATTCCCGCCAAACCGCCACCTCATTCCATCCTTCAAAACCATTATCTCTCACGTATCTTTTTGTTTTTTTTTGTGTGTCATACCAAAAATCACGCAATCCACTTCCATAGTAACAAATTAGAATTTATAACATAAAATTATAAAACAAAAATAAATATTATTTTCGATGTTACCTTGTTGCCGTGTGATTTTCCCGTACCCTCCTCACAACATTGTTGTTCGTGTTATCCCACTCAAATTTATGCTATGTATATAAATAATTCATTTAAAAATAAAAATAGTATAAGATATAAAATTATAAAAATAATTTATTAAAAATAAGCTGGAAATTAAAAGTTAACACCTACCTGAAATCATTGAAACCATGCATCAATATTTGGTCTCCACTCAAGATGTCTGGAAACCTGATTCCATTGAAACAATAGAATTTTCATCGATGATTTAAACGTCGATGTTATTGTCCAGACAGGCTCAATGTTTGTGAACTTGAAATTAAATAAAATTAATAAAATATTAATTAGTTGTTCATAAATTATGTTATAAGTATAAAAAAAAACTAAAACCTAAACAAACTGACATTGAAAGGTCATCCTTTCATTGTGCCTAGTACTTGAAGGTGAATTGACCCCGCTGTGAAGGCACACTGTCTGTACGATGTGAAACCACGCTAGAAGAGGCAACATCACAAGTTGGCGTAGATGCCTCGCCGTGATCAGCACCTAAGGATAAGTCCTCCTCGTTGCTAGAAGAACTAGCTGCAACCATCTGTTGACGACATGCTGTATATTTCATTCTACACATCTACACAAATTTATACGAATAATTACATAATTAACTTTGATTATTTAAAAACAATTTGGTAGCACCTCCCCTATACTGGAGACTACCCACAGTTTTCAAACCTGTAAATCTTTACAATATTCACAAACCAATTGACTCCATTGAAAAATCTTACATACAACCTAACATCTATAGAAATTCAACATTTATATATTTTCAATTAACATATATAGAAATGCATGAATAACAATTAAAATGAATGGAAATAATAAAAAACATAACAATCAATAATAGAATAAAATTGAGATAAAACAATGAAATTTAATTCTTCATTTCCAAATACCATTTCCATGGAAAATTCAATAATAACAATTAAAAGAGACTAAATTATCAAATAATTATTACAATACAAACAATAAAATAATTAAATTTTCATTCAACACATTTATACAAATTTATACGAATAATTAAATTTTCATTCAACACATTTATATAAATTTATATGAATAATTAAATAATTAAATTCAATTATTTTAAAAAAAATTCACCAGCACTTCCCCTATATTAGAGACTACCCACAAATATTGATAATTTTTACAAATATTATAAAATCAACTCTATACAACTTAACATCTATAGAAATTCAATATCTATATATTTTCAACTAACATCTATACAAATTCATAAATAACAATTAAAATTAATTGAAATAATAAAAAAACATAACAAACGATAATATAATAAAATTAAGATAAACTAACTAAATGTAATTCTATATTTCAATTAACATTTTAAAGGTAAATTCAACAATAACAATTTAAATTTAACAAAATTTTCAAGTTATTATAGCAATACAAACAATAAAATAAGTTTAACAAATTTAAATACACCTTGAAAGCAATCAACAAATTAGTATATTACGCATGTCTTTTGTAGTTTCCTATTTTGCATCGACATCTATTTGAAATTCAATCTTAATTTTTTGCCACAACAAATATAGAAATGATAGAACATACTCGTTTTTTTTTTTTTTTTGCAAAGAATTATAATTATAATTAGGTTTTATACTTTGTTTGTTAGGAGGGTTGGGTGTGCAAAAAAACCGGAAAACCGAATAAACCGAGAAAACCAAGAAAAAATTAACCAAAAAAACCGAACATAGAAAAAAAACCGATTAAACCGATTAGAATAGTTAGGAAAAATCCCGGTTCGGTTCGGTTTTCGGTTTTGTAATGCAGAAACCGGTTAACCTGGACCGAACCGAACCGAACCGGTTCAAACAAAGTCATTATAAAATATAAATAGAAAAATTATCCCCCCTCTTCTTAACCCTAGCCGTAGCCCCTCTCACTCTCTCTCCAGCAGCCTCCTCAAGCCTTCCCTTCTCCCTCTCCCTCTTAGCTGGGTTGTGGTGCAGAGAGGCTGAGTTGTGGTGCAGCTGGGTTTTTGTGGCTGCTGGAGGGAGGCTGTAGTGGGTGTCTGGGTGAGAGAGGGTTCCGATCTGTGAGGATGGGGTGAACTTAGTCAGGTCATTCATCAAACTTTCTATTATTCTAACCCTTGATCCATCCATATCTCTAAATATTGATCTCCATACAATGCTTTCAATGAATGGAACCAGATTGTCTTGGGAAATCTCATTGCCATATTTTAATTAGGTGAAGAAAATATTGGATTATGTATATTAATGCAGTTTGCTGGGTTCGGGGTTTGTTACTTTGTTTGCTGGGGAAGGAATTGTGAGGGGCCGGTCTGGTTTTTCTTTGCAAAGGGAGGGGTTGGTGACCAGCCGTAACAGGGAAAGAGCCAAAGAGGGGAAAGCTCTGGCTCCGTGTGGAAGAAATATGAGCATATAGGTTTTCTCGGCTTTTTGAAATCAAGAAACGAACCGGACCGGACCCGGACCGGTCGGTTTGACTCGGTTTCGGTTCGATTTCGGTTTTTTTTTTTTTTTAAAGAGAGAACCGGTTTGGTTGTTTTTTTCAGTTCAAAACTGAACCGAATCGAAAATGCTCACCCCTAGATTGAAGGATGAATCAGAGAGGAGGGACTAGTGAGGAAGCATTTAGCATCATTTGGCAAAAAGGATAAAGACATAAAACAAAAAGGATTGGAAGGTTCCTTCAATCCTTCCTCACTTATAATTTCCAATCCTTTTAATTTGGGTTGATTGACTCTTATCCTTTCATTCATTTATAATTTATGTGCTTGATATTAGCCTTTTACTGCACCTTATTCTAGCCATTTTAATTTTAAGAGGCTAATTTAAGATATAATAAAGAATTAATGCTTTTTGTTTTATTTTTTCAACTTTTGAAAACACAATGTAAGAACCTATTCGTTTTTGTTTTTACAAAAATCATTAAAAAAAAAACTAACAATACATTTTGATTTGGTTTTAAAAGTTTTCATAGTTGGATTTAATACCATCAACTTATCATTTGGTAGCTAGATTGGATTCGATAAGGAAATAGGCTAGTTTCAAGTCCACGATAGATTAAAATATATTAGGTCGAGCCACCTAGAGCTCGAACTTTGTCAGAGGCATCTGGAGGTCAAGCCAGGAAAAAGTCTTGAGCACTTATGGTCAGTATAGGAAGCCTTAATAGTTAAGATTGATTGGAGTCCAAGGTGCCCAAATGTTAGACGGGAATCGAGTGTTCAGATGCCTAATTATCTATCAAGACTTGTTTAGAATTATAGTAATGATAACAGTTTAAAATATTTTTTATTTAAAAATATATTAAAAAATTATTATTGATATTAGTTCATCAAAATAATTTAAAAATATAAAAAAAAATCATATTAATAAAAAAAAATTAACCTTTTTGAAAATATAATTTATATGGTGTTCCCAAAAATTTCTTTTTAAATGGTCCAATGCGCCAGGATTCAGGTAAGGGGTTGAGTCTTTTTTTGTTTATAAGCAAAAGTAATAAAGCCTAAGAGTGTGTTTGGCATTGCGGTAGCTGTTGCGGTTGTGGTTTGAAAAAAATTGTTTTATAAAAAGTACTTTTAGTTGAGGTTGGTTTGAAAAAATAGGTGTTTGGTTAAAACTGTGGTTGAAATTAAGGTTGAATAAAAAGTAGTTTAATGTGTTTGGTTAAAAATGCTTTTAAAATTGAGGTTATAAAATAATTTTAAAAAAATATATATTAATATTGATGATTTTTAATTTAAATATTATGGATTTAACTATTGTTATTATATTATAAAATAAATCATACTTTATATAAAATATTTTTTATTATTTTAAGAAAACCATCTATAATTCCATTATCTACAAAATACATCCGACAAAAACTACAATTTTCATAATTTTTTAGCATATAATAAAATTAGATAAAATATTATAATGTATAAAATTCATTCTGAATTAATTTTTTTTTTAAATTTACACACTAAAAAAAAAAAAAGGGTCTGCATGGGTCTGAACAATGCAATTAACGTGAACAGTAAACAAAAAGCAACAAATTCTTGCTTCTCAAATGCTGCGTTTCCAACGCAGAAAAAGGGTGGGTCCCAGTGAACAGTACACCTCAATTTTAATTAACCAAACGGCTGCAGCTGCGTTGTCAATAAAACGCAGCCGCAGCCGCAGAGCCACAAACTACAACCCATAAGGACACATGGAAACAATTACATCATAACTCAAAAGACCAAGCAAAATAAAAAATCAACCAGGGCAGTACTGGTAGAGTACTGTTAGAGATCCATGTCATGCTCGATTCTATCTCTTATCAATTACCAACAGTCTACTTCTTTAAGACATAAACTTTATATCCCTCACAAATTAATGAAATCAAAATATCAACCTTAACTTCAAAGAAGCTAGAAACCCGAAAATCTCCATGGTGATCATAGCATATATAAGTAACCTGAAAAAAGAATTGTCAAAACCAAGTCACCAATTCATAATTTCTAGTAACACATTGTTTTGCAAGGGCATCTGTCATACTGTTACACTCCCTCAAAATATGTGAATACTTTACCAGTCTTAAACCTGAGAAAATCTAGATGCAAGGATGAAAAGCACATGGAATTTCCACAGTCTATTAGACTCTTTAATCATCCAGTTGTTCACGTTGGAAGAATTCGTTCCAATTTTTGTTTTTCCTATATATTTTTCTCTAGCAGATGATAGTTCAAATGTTTTAATCACTACAATTAGCTCTACTTCATTGGAATGTTTAATCCTTAATTACTAGTATAGATCTATACATACATTGTACCATTCCCTTATGATCTCGAAGAACACCCTCAATATCAGGATCACTAGGTTTTCTAGTTAAAGATTCATCCACATTCCATTTTAACCGTTGATTTGCCCGTGAAGACCATATAATAAGAGGTTTAAAACTCTTAAGATTAGTCCATCTAACCAACCCATCAGCGGATATAAGCAAATCTAGGACACTATATGAAAAATTAAAAAAAAATAGCTATTAACCACACATTAAGATAAGAAGAAACAAAGTATCATAATCTGGCTTTTTTATTTATTTATTAAAGATCAGGTTATTACGAATGAGCTATAAAGACCATATAATCACAAAAAATAACATAAATTATACCTTCCTTTGAAATTTTCCTTCAACCATAACCTCTCATTGCTGAAGAAAATCTGATAAACTACTTGGACAGCACCGGGATATATAAACCTCACCATTCCATGAATCTAGATGAAATTTTCTAGTGGTTTTGACAATGAATAAGGAGATATTGTTCCACTGACTCTTCATATAGGAAACATAATGAACAAAGAAAGTTTTGGTTTCATTTTAAGAATACAATTAGCTATCCTCGTGCACTTTGCGTAGGAATCAGTTTCTTAACAAGATCTTAGTAGTGAGGATATAATTTCTACCACCTCTATTGGAGATGATTTTCAAAATTTTCACTAAGAGGTTAGAACTGCAGTTCAGGATACTATCACTTTCTTTGTTCATCATGTTTCCTCCAAGAACTCTTAAGCATTAGCTTCAATTTACTGTTGTCGAGCTAAATATTAAAGACGGAACAAAAAGAAAGCTCATAAATAGCTGCTTATGACAGAACCACTAAATTTTTACGAGACAAATGCCATCAATATTGATTATAAGACTAATTAACGTTTGGATATAATTGGTTTTGAAAAGTAAATCCGCGAAGACAGTTTTGTCATTCTCAGAACAATGAACTCCCAAATTTTGGAAGAGGTAAACAGAAAATAAGTAATTGCTTGGAAATCCATAAATGTAGAGCAAACTAAACATTTATGACCGCATTACATTTTTTTTAACACTTCCTTCACTCCTGTCTTCAAGCATTTGTATTCCGCAGTGCCATGGGCAGCCTTAAGATTAGAATCATCGCTGACTTCAATTTCGATGTTGATAATAAGTCAAATTCTTACTTGATCCATTTAGTGGATCTGAGATCATAAGGACCCAAATCCTGTTTTCTATTTCTCCCTTTTTTTTTTATCCAGCAACATGTTTTTTTCCCTCAAAACGCCTTACAAGTTCTCATGTTCCCACATTTTTCCTCAGCAAGGAGGATAAGAAATGACTGCACCCCTCGATTTTTTGCAATTGTTCACTTGTTTTACTTTGCTGGAAAGATCTCACATACTTGAGCCCTCACTGGCACTGTTTCCATATTTTACTTTCCATGATATGTTTTCTGATTGACAGAAATTATAATGCCACTATAGAGCTACCCAACCACAGATCTTTCCGAACACTAGTATCATGACCATTACCCTCTGCCACACATACTTTATGTTTTACAATCTTTTGGGTTTTCTTTGGCAATTGGGGGTAGGGAGTCGGGATACGGTCTAGTACAACGCACTCGAGGTTCAGGTAAGGATAAGTCTGTGAGATTCGACCATGTTCATTGTTGGGGGGGAGGGGGGGGGCGCAGATCTGTGATGTTCGAGGGTCTAGTCAAGAATTACATATATGGCAGAATTTGTGAGAATAAAAGTGGAGAAAGGTACTCTTCCCCTACAAAGCCACTTTCCCAAGGGCTTTGAAGGAAGATTAATGATGATGAGGGCATTGAATACAGAGTTGCTCAAATCTTTCCCAATACTCGGAAAGTGTCTCTCCATGAGATTGTCGAATCCCACATATTTCTTTTCTTATGTTGGCAACTCGAGATGCTGGGAAATACTTCTCAAGGAAGATCTTTTTCATGCCATTCCAAGTTCCAATTGAACCTGGGAGAATGGAGAAAAGCCATGCTTTTGCTGCCCCTTTTAAAGAGAAAGGAGAAAAGCCATGCTTTTGCTGCCCCTTTTAAAGAGAAAGGGAAAGCTTTTAACTTAACCTGTTCTTCGTCAACTCCATTCGGTTTCATGCCAACACAAACCATATGGAACTCCTTGAGATGAGTATGAGGATCTTCTCCTGCAAGACCATTAAATGTTGGTAGCAAATGTATAAAACCAGATTTGAGCTCAAAGTTTACACTATTGTCGATGTTTATGCACAATGGCTGATTTTCCACGTTAGGAGCAGCAAGCTCCTTGAGTGTTTGTTGTCGTGCATTAGCCATGGTGTTGAGGCGAGCTTCCTTTCGTAACCTACGTAAAGTTTTTTCTATTTTGAGATCTAATTGCACTTGACTTTGATTAGTAGAACGGGTTACTGACATAAAGCATCAAGAAAACTCAAAAGAAACCAACCACGCAAGAGATCGAAAACAATGCAAATTGTACGAAAATCTTACGTTAGAAAACTAAAACTGCCTAAAAACCCTAGAAAACAGCAGAATTTGGCCTTGATAGAGTGGGGCTAGTGGTTACCACTAGTTATGTTTAGAACATCGTTTTCCTTCAAGAAACAAAAGGCCGAAACCTAATTCCACAAAAAAATCTGTTTTGAACAGTACCGTTGCCGCAAGTGAACAGTACCGCCGCAAGCAAAAATTCTGTTTCTCTTTTTTTTTTTTTCAGAAATATAAATAACAATCACAGAAACTAAAAATAACAATAAAAACACAAGAATCAACTAAAATTACATTCCCCGGCAACGGCGCCAAAATTTGTTGCGATGTCGCGGTCACACAAATTAATTACCTTAGCTTCAAACACAACACACAAGATAATATAGAGCAAGCAAGGGGTCGATCCCACGAGGAAGATTTAGTTCAGATTTTTATGCTATACGTTATGCAATTTGGGGGGGTTGGATGTTATATAGGCTAAAGAAAAATAAAACAGAAAACTATCAAACAAAATTTAATAAAATCAGAAAATTATCAAGAGAACAAACCTTGGTCACAATCACACATCCACCTATAGAAATCAGAACTGATCCTTGAAACAAAATTCCAGTTTATATTCTGAATTTTTATCTTTTCTTAATGTTGGTTAATTAACGGATCCGCCGTATAACTAACCCTAACCAACAAATAATCACAGTGTCCGCACTAATGATTTAATCCAATGGCAGCCTTAAGATCTAGATAAATTCATTATCTTAACAACTAAGTTGTCTGCTTATGTTGCTTTGATCGAATGTTCTCCCTAAGATTAATAACGTAGATCCGCTACAATTATTAAACTCAGTTGCTTCACAAGTTCATATACCACAACTCCGGTCTTGATATCAAACTTAGCAATAAATTGTCTATAATAATAACTTAGAGTCCGCTCTAGCAATTAAAATAAACAATCATAGGAAAAATAAGCATAGGAGAAAAAACATATTCATCATATAAACTGAAAAGAAAAGGTAAAATAGATCTCACAGTTCTTGAAATCCGAAGGTTTCCGTGTCCTTGCAACCAAGAAAATGAGTTTAGCCTTGCATGTTTGTTGAACAACTAATCAAAAAGATGGAAGAATGCATGATTTAGGGTTTCTTAGAGTAGGGGGGCGTTTTTTTCCTCTTGGGTGGCTGCCCCCCTTCTCTTCTCTTATTCTTTTTATATGCTAGGAAACCCTAATCTCTATTTTACAAAATAGTCCTCCCTTAAGTAGACAATTTACATTTTAGTTCAATAACTATTTTCCTAAAAAAGGAGAAATAGATTTGCATGAAATATTCAAGCTTTGACTTAGAGGATCTACATTGCTAAAATAAAAACTTGGATGTCGGTTTAGATGCTTCGAAACGTAATCTGGACTCGTTTCTTCACGAAACCTGTTTGCTGGCAGAATTCAGTTGTCATCTTTGAAAAATCATATCTCCCTCATATGACATCTTTTTTGGCTGAAATTTGGAGCGTTTATAGGCCTTTGAGTCATAAATTCAAAACAATTTAGTTTGCATCAATTGGCCTTTTGTAGCTCTAGATATTCAAGTCGGAATGACCGAAGGTCAACATTGGCAGATTGCGAGATTTGACTTTGAAAGCTGCGATTTCCATGCTCTTCCTTATTTTATTGTCTTGCCTTAGATTTCCAGAAAGGTATGGATGTTAGATTTTTAATGCCACTGGAATCATTTCATTTCGACCTTTAGAGCTCACGTTCTGCACAAAACATCGACTGAACGTCAAATCTGCCAATTACCTTCAATTTACTCCTTTTTGCATCTTTCATCCAAAAGTGCCTTCAAAACATAAAATAAAGAATATCAAGACATTTTATATATAAAACATAGGCAAAACACTAGTTAAATGTGGGTGAAACTATCGAATAATATGGTTGCATCAATTAATAGATGGTTGAACAATTGATACCAAACTCAATATCAAACCTCAATAGTGCTAAATTTGAAAAATTGTAACAACTTTTTGAAAAGGTTTTGTGAGACTCGTTCATAAAATATAGAAGTCCAAGCTTTTGTTAGGTAAAAACTTGTAAACCAGTATCGTTTCATCTCTTTGAATGCAGCATCCAAGAAGCCTCACTAGATTCCAGTGTTGAAGTTTCACAGTATCTTTTACTTCATTTTTCAACTCATGAAGTCCTTGTCTTGAACTCTTCGAGAGCCTTTTGACAGCTATTTCTTATCCATGAATGTTCCACGCAAATAATGACTCAGCCCCCTAAGAAAATCCTGTGTTGTATTTCTTGAAGAATTTTTTCTTATCACTTAATTTTTTTTAAGAAAAAAGCATGGTTTTTATTAGTTTTTTTTTATAGAGTTATTCCAGTATTATAATCAATGTTGTGAATTTTATGGATTAACTTGAATTGAATTGAGTTATTTTTAATTTATGTTATTTTCAATTTTATAGTTCGGTAATAGGTTGGTTAAGAACCAGTTTTTTTATTTGTTTTCTACATGGTAATCTCATTCTCATGACTTTGATAATAGGTTTGGCTTGTTTACCTAGGTTTATGTGATTTTTTTAAAATTGATTTTTTCTAGGGTTTAGGGGCTTTTTAGTCTTTTAACTTTTTTATTGCACAATAAAATAAAATAAATACATTTTTAAAAAAAGAAAAAAGAAATAGGTACATGTCACTTAGCATATTTTGATTAAAAAGATGCAATAATGGGATGATAGAACATCTTTGTTCCGAAAGGGTCACAATAAAATTAGATCTCAAGTAAGAAATATTCTATTACTAAACTTAAAACTCCTAGCAGCAAACATGCAAACTGTACATTTACATAAATTATTGCCCTAATAATATACTACCTATTGTATTCAAATAAAATGGACTCAAAAACCTCATAGAAGATAGGCCTAAAAAACACCCCTTGGGTTCGGGCTACTAAGCTCAAGGCCCAATATACAGCTGGGGCTCAAGGAGCATGGGCTCGAGCATGGCAGCCTGAGCCCATACTAGGAATAGGTGCATGGAGCCAAACAACATGCTCGAGCCCATCTTGGGATGGGTGCACACCTATCCTATTGTGCATGTTGTCATGCCCAGTAGGTGCTAGGTATGCGCCCAATGCCTAGTAGAGGGGTTGGGCATCTTAACACCCCCTTAGACTCAGGCATACACCCAAGCCCAATATGCTCAGGATCAGGAGCACTTCTCGAGCCTAACACACTTGGGTCCAAGCAGTGCGTCTAAATCCATTTTTCATTTCAAATGGGCTCGAGCCCAACACCTGCCAATGATTTTTTCATGATACCACACGAGTCCCTTAGTATTTTATATTGATCTAATATGTATTATTTTGAGTAGAATACAACTCAAAATATCACAATAATAAAATTACACTTTAGTCCCTCATCTCCATAGATGAATAAGATTTATGGGTTATAAATATATCATCAATCCTTCAACTCAAAGGTTCACAATCTCTTCATTCTTAACATTTTTAGCATAAATATTTTTACAATCTATTTCTCTAAAATATCGTTGCACATTTTCTCTTTACAAAGTTACCGAGTTTACCATTAACAAGTCCCCACGTCCATAACAGGGAACCTTTTGCAGGTACCAACTACCAAACTACCTGATTTACCAGGCACCACTTGATACTACCACAACTATTGATCATTTGATTTATTAGACATCATCTACTACTAGCACACTTATAGTCATTTAGTTTATCGGGCACCACTTACTGCTAGTTACCAACTCTCTAGGCTTTCTATATCAAGCCACTAGATACCATGACTACTTTTTCTCTAGGTGCTTCACTTTGTAGGCACCGTTTAGGAGTGAGTTTCAATCTATTTTTTGTTAAAATTTGAAAATTGTTTTTGCTTCATGTCACGGGGACGTGCTGACGCGATGTCGTCCGACGACGGCGGAGGCGCTTTGTTGTGCCTCCTGTGTGAGGTTTTGCGTGTTGGGAAAGGTTGTTGGATTTAATCATAAAATTATGATTAATTTTTAGGAGTTGCCACCTAGTATTATAGGCCCAAGGTAAGCTGGGTAAGGGACTGGTTGTGCAAGGGGAAGACACATCACCCCTCGAGCACCCTACCTAAGGTAAGCAACATTGTTATTTGATTGTTTTTCTAAGTCGGGTTGGTCTTTTCTAAGGTCCAAGGTAGATCTCTCTTCATGAGAGAGTCTCTATCTTATTTGGTTAAATCCTAACCGTTCTAAAGTCTATATTTTTACACTTTGTATCTTTAATGCCCAATGGTGTACTTTATCGTGTAATTTTACACCCCACAAATATTAAAGTCTACATCTGGATCCTAAAAAAAAGATTGGAAAAAGATTTTTGACATGTTGGCCAAATCCTAATGGATAATCATAAACTAGTTATAATATCCATTTTTTTTATGAAAAATATGCTTGGAAAACTTTTAGGATTTAGCCGTATGCAATAAAATATTTTTTTTCTTTTTTTGATTTTTTTTAAAATATTTTGAAGAAAACCAGGTATTTTAATACCCGATTTGTATCTTACAGTGTAAGTATACAATCCAATATTGAACAAAATTTGTAGAAAAATATTTGAGAAAATCACAATTTTTTTGAAAGGATTTTTGAAATTTTTTTTGGAAATTTTATTTTATTTTTATTTTTACTTATAAATTAAGTAATTAAATATATCAAAGCATGTGGGTTGGGCCGAGCACAGGCCCAGAAACCAGTGTGTTGATTATAGGCCCAAAATGGTTGGGCCGGACTCGGCCCAACATATTTTCCTTCTTGTATTTAGGGACAGGCTGGACCCGGCCCAGCCAACTGGGCTCGGCTAATGTAGGTCCAGCCCCAAGCAACTGGGCAGCCCAGTGACTAAGTTGCATGGACCAGTGCAACGTGAATTATAATTCACGTTGCACTATTCACGTGCAGCGATGACAGTGAAGGGAAGAAGAAGAAGAAGAGAGGAGGGAGACTCACCTGGCACTGAAGGAGCCGATAGCCTGATTGGTAGCGCATGGTGTGACTGGAGGTGGTGAGGCCAGCGGCCGGCTGAGGCTGAGGAGAGAGCTGTTGTCCTGGCGGTCTTTGGGAAGGTCAAAAGCTTCTGGGCGAGGTGGTTGTTGTTGCTGCTACTCCTAGGGTTGTGGTGGCAAAGGAGAAAAGTTTTACAGAGGAGAGAGAGAGAGAGAGAGAAGTGGTGCAACCATCGCGTGTGATGTTTTGATGGCTGCTTAAGGTGGAGATGACGACGATGGTGGTGGTGGTGATTGAAGGCCACGACGAAGAGAGAAAGAAGAGAAGGGGCTAGTTGCAGGAAAACTGGGCAGGGAAGGATGGTTTTCGGCCAACTTTGCGTTCAATTTTCCCCTCCCTCAGATCATCAACGAAGCCTCTTTTTATAGGTGGTGGAAAAGGGTAATCTCGTCTACACTGGGGTAAAATTTCAGCCCTTGATTTGGTTGGGAAGGATCCCAACCGTTGGTTCAAAGTAGCCTCCCTGAGTTGTCAAATTTGCAGTAAAAGGTTGCCTGAGTTGACCTCTTCACGCCGTCGTCGTGCTGTCATTCATCTTGAAACGTTCACATGGGATTATAGAGGAACTGTAGGGGATCCGTTTCGTGCAAGTTTTGTTCGATTTGATGGAGAAATAAAGCATTAAATGCACCTGCAAATAAGGCTCCAACGCTGTTTTTTTCCGGGTAAAACGGGGAAGACAATGAATAGTGACCAGACAACGCATCATCTGGTCCTTTTTTTTTTCTGTTGCAAAACGGCGCCGTTTTGGGTTTGAATTAAGGATTAAAACTGAATTTCAATTTAGTCCTCTAGCTTTCAATTGATTTAAATTGAACCCTTAATTGACCATAAACTTTTGATTTAATGCAATTAAGCCCCTGATGAACTTCAATTGGAACCCCGAAGTTACGCGCCTTTTACAATATGATCCTTGTTCTCGGATTTTGTCAATTTAACCCCTAATTGACCATTAAACTTTCAGTTTCTTCAATTTCACCCCTGGATTTGTATCAATTAAGCTCCTTAATTTTGGCGCATTTTGCAGATTGGTCCTTGGCTCCGAATTTCTTCAATTTAGCCCCTAATTGACCCCAAAACTTCAATTTTCTTGCAATTTGGCCCCTAATTTCAATCAATTAACTTGGTAAAAATTAAATTTGGTCTCTTAAATTCCAATCTTCTCAATTAAACCCAAATTAAGCTTGCAAACTTAATTTTTCACCAATTAAACCCCAAATAAAAATTAATGTGACCCATTTAAAGTATAATTAAGTGCTTGAACTTAATTAAATCCTTCAATTGGACCCAAATTAATTCTTAAAATTTAATTTGGCTCATGATTAAATCAAATTGGCCTATTAAAAATTTTATTATGTCATTGGACTTAATTTTCCACTAATCAAGCCCTAAATAAAATTAATTTGACCCATTTAAAGTATAATTAAGTCCTTGCACTTAATTAAATCTGTTAATTGAGCCAAAATTAATTCTCAAACATAATTAAAATTCAATTTGGCCCATGATTAAATCAAATTGGCCTATTGAAAATTTTATTATGTCATTGGACTTAATTTTCCACTAATCAAGCCCTAAATAAAATTAATTTGACCCATTTAAAGTATAATTAAGTCCTTGCACTTAATTAAATCCTTTAATTGAGCCAAAATTAATTCTCAAACATAATTAAAATTCAATTTGGCCCATGATCAAATCAAATTGGCCTATTGAAAATTTTATTATGTCATTGGACTTAATTTTTATGCAAATTCATCCAATAATGATTTAATTTGACCTTGAATTTGTATTTTTCTCCATATTTGGGAATAATAGAGTATAATTAGGCCTTGAATTTTCTCCAAAAATTGCAGCTTGATTTTTTCTATTTTTGTAGCCCTCCTTGATCTGTTTTCTCCATATTGACAGCCTTCATTTTATTTTTTTTTATTTTTATTTTGAAAGATAAATTGATTTTTAGGGAATAACCCAGAATTGAGTTATGACAGTTGCCCCCTCTTTACAATGCTTATGATAGAAAGTCTTGCAAAAGAATTTAGATAGTAAGCGTTGTAAAGAAGAAAAAGAAGAATGAGAGATGATGGACTCATCATATTAAGGAATGATGAATCTTTATGAAAGTATTTGAAGTGAGGGTTAGAAAGCGCACTCAGATGAAAGATTAAAAGGTGTTTTTTTTAAAAAAAAAGGCTTGATGACACACTCAAAAGGAGGCAGGGTTAGAAAACACATTACTCAAGGCTCTAAGGTGCGTGCACTTAAAAGAAGGTAGGGTTAGAAAACACACTATCTAAGGTGGTTGAGGGCTTTAAGGCGCACTCGAAAGGGAAGGAAGAAAGGCCTATAAAGCGCATTAATTGAGATGGTTCAAAGACACACTCAAATGGAAGGAAGTAGGGCTATAAAGCGCATTAATTGAGATGGTTGAGGCTTCAAAAAAACACTCAAATGGAATGAGGTAAGGTCAGGAAACGCACAACCTGAGAGATTATGTCTAAAAGGCGCATATGAAAGGGATATAAGGCTATAAAGCGCAATACCAAAAGTTGAGGGACTAGGAGCTTACTTGAAAAGAGGTAATGCGTTATGATAATGGGACACTAGTATGCTAATGGTGATAATAATGCATGATGATCAAGATGCATGTATACTTACCTGTAAAATATAGTTCCCTTTCTTTGCTGATTTTCCATCTTGAAAATTCGAGTATCAGTAGTAAGCTTTAATGGCTTTTTTTCTCTGGCTTACTCGAGCCACATCTTATGATATTAACCTCTGGAAAGGGTATGACACGAGCATATCTTTTTGCCCATAAACCTTTATCTGAAGGATCACCATATCTTCGGGAATCATGGAGCCAACCCTATGTGCTTTGCTAAATTGCCCCTCAGTTTGATCATGCTCGCAAGTATTTGTTTGGGGTTTTCTTTAGGGACAAGGTTATGTGAAAGAAGATTTGGTTATTTACAAGGAGTTGTCTTCATGAAGAATTTTTGGAATTTCAAAGTTATTCCGAAAAATCATTTTGATGTTTGTTCAAAACAAACTTGTTCTGAAAAATTCAAGTGATTCTTATGGATAGGTTTGCATGAGTGTTGTTTTTGCTAAAAATAAGAAGTGATGTTTTGTTGGTTAAAAAGGTTTCTAGATTCAATCTGAGGGTTTCAAAGAATCAATTTTAAAAGCATTCATTTTGATTGCATGAATAATGACTTGTTTCGCATGGGAAAGCATTGCCCACCGATCCAGATTGCCTGCCTTTGATCAGAAAGGGCTTGATTAGGCACGTAACGTAGGCTTT
The DNA here is from genome assembly GCF_005239225.2 of Populus alba. Lineage (NCBI taxonomy): Eukaryota > Viridiplantae > Streptophyta > Magnoliopsida > Malpighiales > Salicaceae > Populus > Populus alba. The sequence goes on along the minus strand of NC_133289.1, from coordinate 7,444,069 downwards.
GGCTCTTGGCTATGAAGAAAAAGGGTATTTATAGGCTCAAAAGGTGTTTAAGGGACTTTAAGACTAAGGATCGCTAGTGCTTATATCCCAAACCCTTTTTATGAGTTTATAGACCTTGGAATTGATTTGCAAAATGGCCCACGGTGCCCCCCTAGTGTTGGGCTTTTTCTTGTTTTGATTTTGAGCATCATTATATTGGTGATTTTTATGGCATGCTCTAATCTTTTTGGAACTCTTTCATGCCCCCCAGCTTTGTTTAGGCATTTTTTTTTTTTTATCATTGAGGATTTGCTTTCATGCCCCCCAATGTTGCTTGGGCACTTTTAACGTTGAGGACCTTTTCATGCCCACTAGGGTTGTTTGGGAACTTTTAGTCAGTAAGGATTTTTTTTTTTTTCACTTGCCACTTAGTGTAAGGTGTGATCCCAGCCAAGGTTGTTTTTCAAGAAAAAAGCATTAAGCTCAAAAAGGGACTGCAAGGGATTTTTAGAATTTATGAAAGGATGATCAAAGATGGCTTTTTTTCATTTCAACCACATGCATTCAGAATCAGCAAGCTTTTCTTTCTCTCATGCTAATATGCAAAATGGTTTCTCATTATTCATGCAGAAAAAACTCAACTTTAAAGTTATCTTATGGTGTTCGGGTTATCTTTCAAGTTTTGAAGTGTTAGGATATCACTTAAATTTTCATAATTTATTTGTTAGAATAAACACAAATTTGATTTTCTTTTATTAAAACTTTGATTTCCCAAAAATCCTTGTGAAAACATGAGATCATGTATAGTTTTTGAGGGGAAACACACTAAAGAACTCTTGGCCAAACTTCAATTTTATTGATTGAAAAAGGTAAATACATCAAGCATAGTACTTCTTTACAACATCTGAGTTTACAGGTCTGGGTATATCCTTTCCATCCAAGTTAGTCAGAATTAAGGCCCCTCCAGAAAAAGCCTTTGTAGTTTGGTGCCCACTTACTTTGATCTTCTCCTGATGCTAGTGAGATCTTCTTTAACACCAAATCCCCCTCCTTAAACGCCCTTGGTTTGACCTTCTTGTTGTAAGCCTTTGCTATCCTGCTCTAATATAACTGGTGATGGCAAATAGCTTCTAGTCTTCTTTCACCGATCAAATTTAGCTGCTCAAATCTTAACCTTGCCCATTCTAATTCATCCAATTCTGCATCCTTCAGGATCCGCAGTGATGGGATTTCTACTTCTAGAGGCATAACCACCTCCATTCCATATCCTAAAGAATACGGGGTTACATTTGTAGAAGTTCTAACTGTGGTGCGGTACGCATGAAGTGCATATGGGAGCATCTCATGCCAATCTTTGTAAGTGACCACCATTTTTTGGATGATCTTCTTGAGATTCTTATTAGCTGCTTCAACTGCCCCATTCATCTTCGGTCTATAAGGGGAAGAATTGAGGTGTTTAATCTTCCACTTGGTGCATAGTTCATCAATCAACTTCCCATTGAAATTCTGAGCGTTATTAGTTACCAATTTTGCTGGCAAACCATAACGACATACCAAATCCTTTTCAATGAATCTCTTGACTACTTTTTGTGTTACATGGACATAAGAATTGGCTTCTACCCATTTAGTGAAGTAGTCGATGGCCACCATAATGAATCTATGCCCATTGCTCACTTTATGGTTGATTGGCCCTATAACATCCAAACTCCACATATCAAAAGGCCAAGGTGAGATCATATTGAACAAAGGTGTTGGAGGTGCATTTATTATATCACCATATATCTGACACTTATGGCATCTTCTGACATAGTCTATACAATCTCTTTCCATGGTCAACTAGAAATATCCTGACCTTTGTATTTGTTTTTCCATCGTATGCCCATTAGCATGTGTAGCACAAATCCCTTCATGGACTTCTTTTAATGTTTGTTCAATCTCATTTTCATTCAGACACTTGAGTAGAGTCCCATCAAATGACCTTTTATATAAAATTTCTCCATCTAAGTAAAAATTCATGGCCATTCTCCTCAAAGTCTTTTCATCTGTCTTGGAAATCCCTTGAGAGTATTCTCGATGTTGGAGAAACTTCTTGATGTCACTATACCATGGTTTCCCATTTAGAGATTCTTCAATTAAGCAACAATGGGCTTGGGAGCTTCGAACTTCGATATCTATTGGTTGGATCTTGCTTCTAATATCGACTTGTGTCATTGAAGCTATGGTTGCCAAGGCATCAACAAACTGATTCTTATCTCTGCTTATATGGGTGAATTTGATCTCTTCAAATTCATTGGCTAGCCTCAAGAGATAATTTTGGTACAACTTTAATTTCTCATCCTTGGTTTGCCACTCACCTTTGACTTGGCAAATGATTAGTAAGGAATCCCTAAAGACCTCAAGCTTCTTGGCTTTAAGTTCTAAAGTAGCTTCCAGGCCAATAATGCAGGCTTCATACTCGGCTGTATTATTGGTACATTCAAACAATAACCTTGTCGAGACAGGATACTGTTTATTTTCTGGGGAAATTACCACCACTTCTGCCCTATTTCCTGATATATTTACTACACCATCAAAGTAAAGGGTTCATGTATCACTTTTCCCACCTCCATTCTCGATTACTATCACATCTTCATCTAGGAGGTCAAATTTTAGAGGCTTATAGTTTTCCATGGCATGGTCAGCAAGATGATCGGCAATTACGCTTCCTTTTACAACTTTGCTTGTCATAAAGACAATGTCATATTCTACCAACAACACTTGCCACCTTGCTATCCTGCTTGATAGGTAAGGTTTTTCACAAATATACTTGAGCGGATCTAATTTTGAAATCAACCAGGTTGTGTAGTACAACATATACTGCCCGAGTCTTTTCGCACCCCAAACCAAGGTACAACACAACCTTTCAATTGTTGTATATTTCGACTCACAATCATTGAATTTTTTACTCAGGTAGTAAATAGCTTGCTCTTTCCTTCCTGACTCATCATGTTGTCCCAACACACAGCCCATAGCCGTTTATGTTACTGTCAAATACAAGATCAAAGGCCTTCCTGGTGTTGGAGGTACTAACAACGATGGATTTTGCAAATACCTCTTTATTTTATGAAAGGCTTTTTGACAGTCATTGTCCCATACTCCAGGATTTTTCTTCCGAAGCAAGCAAAAAAATTGGCTCACAGGTCACTGTTAGCTGAGATATAAACTGAGTTATGTAATTTAAGCGCCCAAGGAAACTTCTTACTTCTTTTTCTGTCTTAGGTGCAGGCATCTCCTGAATAGCTTTGGCTTTATCAGGATCCACTTCTATTCCTCGATCACTTACTATGAAGCCCAATAATTTTCCTATTTTTACCCCGAATGAGCATTTTGTAGGGTTCAACTTTAATTGGTATTTTTGCAGCCTTTCAAATAGTCTCCCTAATACTTGCACATGATCTTCTTCCTTTGATTTTGCAAGTATGTCATCCACATAAACCTTCACTTCTCGATGCATCATATCATGGAATAGGGTGACCATTGCCCTTTGATATGTGGCTCCATCATTCTTCAATCTGAATGGCATTACTTTATAGCAGAATGTCCCCCAATGTGTGACAAAGGTGGTCTTTTCTTTGTCTTCTTCCGCCATTCTAATATGGTTATAACCAGAGAATCCATCCATGAAAGAATACGTAGCATTTCTCGCAGCATTATCAACTAGAATGTCTATATGGGGTAAAGGAAAATCATCTTTTGGGCTCACCTTGTTCAAATCTTTATAGTCCACACACACTCGGATCTTGCTGATTAGTACTTAAAAGTGCATGTTTATCAAGGTTTTATATCATCATTTTGCACTTGAAGTATCAATAACTCCTTAACTAAAGCATGTTTTATAATAACAAGTTTGATATTATAAGATACCTTAATTTATGGTAAATGCTCATTTTAAATGCAGGACTATCATATAAATAAAAGGATTGATTGATGAGTTTAAGCATTGAAAGTTAAAGGACAAAGAGATGGCCAAACTTAGAAAAGAGATGTCGGTGCAGTCCAAACCGGAACAGTGCTCGGTAATTGGATCATATCTGGAGCTCTAGATCTCGGATTTAGGTCCATTTTATATGGATGGAAAGGTAAAACATAGGCCTACAACTTTCATTTGGACACCAAGATCTAAGAAGGCCGTTTTCAAGTCCAAAATATAGGAACAACGAAGAAGTCCGAAGCTGTCCTGCAGCCCAGACACTATTTAGTGTTCAGCCCATATCTTGAGTTCTAGAAGTCCAAATGACCTCATTTTTTTTTTTTGTTGGAAAGCTGAGACAATTTCCGAGAACATTCTTGAGGATTCTGGGCAAATTATGATGTTAGCAATGACGTCTTGATCAGACAAGAAGATAAGGATTGTTATCTAGTCTAGATGTGGCCACCCACTCATCAATTAGTCAACAAATCAATAGTTCCAAATTTTGGCCTATAAAAGGAGGCACTTACCATGTATTGAGGCATCTTGGTTTTCCAGATCAAGATCATGCTCTTGCTTTCTCTCTTTGTATTGCTTATGTCTTGCTTTTCATTAATATCAAGTTTATGCACTTCATTTCCTTTCCTTTACTTAGTTAACCTCTTTCTCATTTATGTTCTTATCTTGTTCATTTATGTTTCTTTCTTTCATTATGTTCAGCTAAGTTAATTATGTCAAGGTGAAAAGGGTACACTAATGGTGTAAGAATAAGTATAATATAAACTTAACATGGACCTTAACGTTGGATACTAATATGTTTTATATTTGTTATCTTGTTCACTTTTAATACTTTGCTTGTTAAATGGTTAATCTAGATTTATGTTGTATAACACTTGGTACAACAAATACTTGGCACTTTCATAGCCCATACTGTATGGTATAACCGACACCTGAGCTATGAAAGGAACTTGATTTGTTTGTTAACATAAGTTATAATCATGAATGCCTGCCAAACATTTACAAGTATTAGCTTTATTCGAATAAGATGACTAATGTAATCATGTTAACAATTTATAATCTTATTGGAACCTCCTTTATGTGTGGTTTCCAATTGAGTAATAAGAGTTTATATTATACTTGTTTGAAGTACCATTAGTGGATCCTCTAACCTTGACATTTGTTTTTATCGTTGTTTAATCCTTACATCAACTTTACATCTCAAAGCTCTCTTTATTATTATTATTATTATTATTACTATTATTATTATTGTTATTATTGTTGTCTTTGTATTTATAATTTATACAATTAACCTCTCTGTGGTTCGACCCCGGTCTTGCCGGGTTATTTATTACTTCGACACTCCTGCACTTGGGAGAAGACATCAAGCTTTTGGTCGTGTCACTTGCCATCCTTTTTTGGGACTACAACCACATTAGCTACCCACTGAGGATATTAGACCACATCTAAAAACCCTGCATCCTATTGTTTTTAAATCTCAGCCTTTACATTGAGCAACATGTCCGGGCGCATTCGCCTGGTTTTTTGCTTAACTGGTTTGCTTCCTTTTATTAAGGGAATTTTATGTACGACTATGTTAGTATCTAGACCAGGCATATCTATATAAGTCCAAGCAAAAACATTTGTATATTCATGTAAAAGAGAGACCAGTCTATTTTTTTCTTCAGTTGTAACAAGGGTGCCAATCTTTAATTCCTTCTTTTCTTGCTCATTTCCCAAGTTGATGACTTCTAGTTTCTCACTAATAGGTTTCCAGGACTTCTCGGAGTGTTCTACCAACCTAGTAAACTCTTTTACATCTTCTTCCTCCCATTCTTCATTGTCCATTGTGATTAGTACTTAAAAGTGCATGTTTATCAAGGTTTTATATCATCATTTTGCACTTGAAGTATCAATAACTCCTTAACTAAAGCATGTTTTATAATAACAAGTTTGATATTATAAGATACCTTAATTTATGGTAAATTCTCATTTTAAATGCAGGACTATCACATAAATAAAAGGATTGATTGATGAGTTTAAGCATTGAAAGTTAAAGGACAAAGAGATGGCCAAACTTAGAAAAGAGATGTCGGTGCAGTCCAAACCGGAACATTGCTCGGTAATTGGATCATATCTGGAGCTCTAGATTTCGGATTTAGGTCCACTTTATATGGATGGAAAGGTAAGACAAAAGCCTACAACTTTCATGAGGAGCCCAAGATTTGAAAAGGTCGTTTTGAAGTCCAAATTGAAGGAACAACGAAGAAGTCCGAAGCTGTCCTGCAGCCCAAACACTATTTAGTGTTCAGCCCATATCTTGAGTTCTAGAAGTCCAAATGACCTCATCTTTTTTTTGTTTGGAAAGCTGAGACAATTTCCTAGAACATTCTTGAGGATTCTGGGCAAATTTATGATGTTAGCAATGACGTCTTGATCAGACAAGAAGATAAGGATTGTTATCTAGTCAAGATGTGGCCACCCACTTATCAATTAGTCAACAAATCAATAGTTCCAAATTTTGGCCTATAAAAGGAGGCACTTACCATGTATTGAGGCATCTTGGTGTTCAGATCAAGATCATGCTCTTGCTTTCTCTCTTTGTATTGCTTATGTCTTGCTTTCATTAATATCAAGTTTATGCACTTCATTTCCTTTCCTTTGTCTAGTTAACTTCTTTCTCATTTATGTTCTTGTCTTGCTCATTTATGTTTCTTTCTTTTATTATGTCTAGCTAAGTTAATTATGTCAAGGTGAAAAGGGTACACTAATGGTGTAAGAATAAGTATAATATAAACTTAACATGGACCTTAACGTTGGATACTAACATGTTTTATATTTGTTATCTTGTTCACTTTTAATACTTTGCTTGTTAAATGGTTAATCTAGATTTATGTTGTATAACACTTGGTACAACAAATACTTGGTACTTTCATAGCCCATACTGTATGGTATAACCGACACCTGAGCTATGAAAGGGACTTGATTTGTTGTTAACATAAGTTATAATCATGAATGCCTGCCAACATTTACAAGTATTAGCTTTATTCGAATAAGATAACTAATGTAATCATGTTAACAATTTATAATCTGATGGGAACCTCCTTTATGTGTGATTTCCGATTGAGTAATAAGAGTTTATATTATACTTGTTTGAAGTACCATTAGTGGATCCTCTAACCTTGACATTTGTTTTTATCATTGTTTAATCCTTACGTTAATCTTTTATCTCAAAGTTCTCATTAATTTCTTCATCTTCTGTTATTATTATTATTATCATTGTTATTATTATTATTATTTACATTCTGTTTATATTATATAATATATATCTTTGATCTTTTCATAAAGTCAGTATATAGGCTGGAAACCTGTGACCCGATCTTTAGATCATTCTCAGGTATAACAACGCCACGTACTGAGTATTATTATTGTTGTTGTTGTTGTTGTTGTCTTGTTATTTATAATTTATACAATTAACCTCTCTGTGGTTCGACCCCGGTCTTGCCGGGTTATTTATTACTTCGACACTCCTGCACTTGGGAAGAGACATCAAGCTTTTGGTCGTGTCAAGTTTTTGGCGCCGTTGCCGGGGAGGTAAATTCTTGTATAAATTATAATATTTAATTTATTTTCTCTTTTCACTTTTCATTTTATCTATTTTTTGTTCCTTTGTTTTGTTTTGTTTCTTTTTCTTCTATTTCTTTTCTTGCTTTTATTCTCTTCTTACACGTGCATGAGAGTTTGGTCACGTACATTAAGTGGTCGACTTTGTAGGGTATCCTCATCATTTTCAGAAAATATGGCCGAAGAAGATAATCAATCACTTCATAATGAGAATAATGAGAATAATCGTATGAGAACACTTAGAGACCACATGAATCCCACAAGAACAAGTGCACCCTCATGCATAGTTTTCCCTCCTGATGCATCTCATTTTAATTTTAAGCCAGGCATTATTCAACTTTTACCATCTTTTCATGGCTTAGACTTAGAAAATCCATACTTGCATTTAAGGGAATTTGAGGAGGTCTGTAATACCTATAATGACTCAAATTGTAGCATGAACACCATTCGATTAAAGCTTTTTCCTTTTTCATTAAAAGATAAAGCTAAAACATGGCTACAAAATTTGAGACCAGGATCCATTCGTGCTTGGGATGATATGCAACAACAATTTTTAAAGAAGTTTTTTCCATCTCACAGAACAAACTCTTTCAAAAGACAAATCATCACTTTCACTCAAAAACCAGGAGAAACATTTTACCAATGTTGGGATAGGTATCGAGATTTGCTTAATACTTGCCCACATCATGGTTTTGAAACATGGAGATTGGTTTCACATTTTTATGAAGGTTTAACACCTAGAGATAGGCAAATGGTTGAATTGATGTGCAATGGAACTTTTGAAGATAAAGACCCTAATGAAGCAATGGAGTACCTAGACTTGCTAGCCGAAAATGCTCAAAATTGGGACACCACAGGTACTTATGAGGCACCAGGTAAAACTCAACCTCATACATCTAGTGGGGGTATGCACAACCTTAGGGAAGATCATGACCTCCAAGCCAAGTTTGCATCTTTAGCTAGAAAAGTCGAGGCACTAGAATTAAAAAAGAGTGGTCAATTAAAATCTGTTCAAGACATTGTCTGTCAAATCTGTGAAACAAATGAGCATGCAACCAATGATTGTCCAACTTTGCCTTCTTTCAAGGAATGCCTCCATGAACAAGCCCATGCTTTAAACAGTTTCCAAAGACCCAACCATAACCCATACTCGCAAACATACAATCCTGGTTGGAGAAATCACCCAAATTTCAGTTGGAAGAGTGACAACAATAATACACAAACTTCACATCCACCGTTTCAAGCACACCATAATTTCCAAAATTCTCATGGATATGCACCTCCTTATGCTCCACCTCCTAGAAGAAATTTTGAGGACACATTGCATGCATTCATTGAAAAGCAGGAGACAATCAATACTCAACTTGCTCAAAGCATGACCGATTTTAAAGATGCTCTTGCAAAATTAACAACTGCTCTCAGTTTCCAAGAGAAAGGTAAGTTTCCTTCTCAACCACAGCAAAATCCAAAGGGGCAATACCATGCAAATGCAAGTAGTTCTGGAAGCCAACACATGGATCAAGTCAAATCAGTCATCACTCTTCGTAGTGGTAAGGTTATTGAAAAACCTATTCTTGAACCTTGTGAGAAAGATGATGAGTCTATCTCTGAGGGTAAGGAAGGGGTTGAACCTGAACATTGCAAAGAAAAGGTTGATTCCCCGCCAGCACTTTCATTTCCTCATGCCATGACCAAACAAAGGAAAGTCAATCACAACTCTGAAATCTTTGAAATTTTCAAACAGGTAAGGATCAATATACCTTTGTTGGATGCTATTAAACAGGTACCTTCCTATGCTAAATTTTTGAAAGATCTATGCACTGTGAAGAGAAAACTGAATGTGAAAAAGAAAGCCTTTTTAGCCGAACAAGTAAGTGCCATTCTTCAGAACAGTAATGCTTTGAAATATAAAGACCCTGGTTGTCCTACAATTTCTTGCTTTATTGGAGAACATAAAATTGAAAGAGCCTTACTTGATCTTGGAGCTAGTGTGAATTTACTTCCATATTCAGTTTTTCAAAGTCTCAATCTAGGTGAGTTAAAACCAACTTCTGTAACTCTTTTACTCGCCGATAGATCTGTAAAAGTGCCTAGAGGAATAATTGAAGATGTGTTAGTACAAGTCGATAAATTCATTTATCCTGTGGATTTTATTGTCTTGGACACGCAACCTGTTGAAGCATGTAATTCATTTCCTATTATTTTAGGACGTCCGTTTCTTGCAACTTCTAATGCATTGATTAATTGTAGGAATGGACTCATGAAGTTATCTTTTGGAAACATGACATTAGAGATGAATATTTTCAACGTTTGCAAGCAGCCTGGAGATGATAATGATTTACAAGAAGTAGATCATATTGAAGAATTAGTTCATGATCAACTTGAATCTACTTTGAGTAAAATTGAGTTGGATGAATATGAAGATTTGCAAATGATTTATTCTCAGGAAGAAATCACGGATGAAAAAGGCACCGAAAATATTGATGCCGATCTTTTGTCAAGAGTGACAACAGATTTGATATCTGACATCACACCAATCGATGATTACTTTCCTGAAGAATCCTTACTTTCTCTCAGTTCAATGCCTTGGTTTGCTAAAAATATCAATTTTCTTGCAACAGGAGATTTGCCAGCTCACTGGAGTACCGAAGACAAAGGAAAGTTTTTTGAACGAAGTGAAGAAACTTTTACTTAGATGACCCTTACTTATTCAAAAATTGTCCTGATCAAATATTTCAAAAATGCATTCCCGATAATGAGGTAAGTAATGTCATTAAACTTTGTCATTCTGAAGCATGTGGGAGTCAATTCTCATCAAGAGAGACGACTGCAAAAAATCTTACAAAATGGATTTTATTGGCCCACCATGTTCAAGGACACACATGCATTCTGCAAAACTTGTGAAAATTGCCAAAAAGTTGATACTGGTCAAAAAGTTTTGCTTTATAATTCTCAACTCCATTTATTTCCTGAAAAACTAAGATCAAGATGGAGCGGTCCATTTATTTTGAAAACATGTGTATCCTTATGGGGCCCTTGATATTGAGAATCCAAAGAATGACAATGTTTTGAAGGTAAATGAACATCGTTTAAAAGCTTACTTTGATGAGTTTCCTAGTGAAAATGAATCCATTGGTTTGAATAATCTTATTGATAAAGGTTGATTATTTTGTTTTTCTCACATTTTTTTTGTTTTTGTTGCTTTTTAGTGTGACTTTTGTTTTGCTAGTCTCTCTTTCACCCCGGTCAAATGGCGGATAACGGTACTCCGTGACTTAAGTCGGTTCTTTCAGTTTCCCAAATAACTGATATTCTGTATATGTTTTGTATAATCCTTAGCTCTTCTTCCTTCTTTGAATCGCTTCTCTAATTCTCTTTTGAAAATGGACACCACTCTTGAAAAGTTGAAAAGGTATTTTCCCGCTTTGCCTCCACATGTGATTAATAAAATTTACCGTGCTAGGTGTGCAAGATTGAGGTTGTTAATGAATCATGGAATTCCTGAAGATATCCGTTGGTTAATTGAAGCAAAGGTTCGATTATCAGGTGAGTCATCCGATTCTTTCATTTCACACATGCCTGGAACAGGTAAAAGCACTTTTGCAAAGAAACGTCGTGCAAAACGACTGAAAGTCTGTCACAGATGTGCCAGATGGACTTGTAATGCAACATGTCGTTCTTTAGGAATGGTATCTGTAAACCGTGAAGATAAGATACAATTCATTAAGGATGGCCTGAGTAAGGGGTCTTTAGATAATCTTTTATTGACCCTTGAGACGCATTCTAGTGGAGATGTGCATCGTGTAATTCATGATTTATGGCCACAATTCCATAAAGAACATGATCGACTTAGTCTTGGGAATCTGACTAAAAAAGACCCTGTTTGCCAGTTTTTAAGAAAACTGGATGGGAAGCCTATCCCCGACCCATAGAGGGCGTTTAAGCCGTTCTTTGGACGTAAAACCAAGGAAGATGTGAGCCACAATCACAACTACCTGTACATACATGCTTTTTTCAAAATAAATAATTAATAAAGAGAGAGAGAGTTTGTGAGACTACAGCTGGCCTACATATAGGTGGTATGATTGCATTTTCACTTTTTCATCTATAAATTCTTCTCTTCCTTCCCTTCATTTCTACTCATCCATATATTCATCAAATATAGAAGTGTGTAGAAATGGCAGGTTCCTCAAGTCATCATATAAAAGAAATATTTGTGTTTTCGGTGGATCCAGTTCTGGGAAAGAGAAAGAGTTTTTAGAATCAGCAAATCATCTTGGTCGGGTACTAGCTGAGAGAAAGATTCATTTAGTGTATGGGGGAGGTAGCCTTGGGTTAATGGGAGGTGTGTCAATGGCTGCATTTTTAGGAGGCAGTCAAGTTTTGGGGGTTGTCCCCAAAGCTTTAGCAAATGGGGACATTCATTTGGAAAAACAATTGGAGAAGAACTACAGGTCCCAACAATGTCTGACCGACTGAATACCATGTTTAACCATGCTGATGCCTTCATTGCCTTACCAGGTGGTCTGGGCACATTGGAAGAGATCTTTCATATTTCATCTTGGGCCCAACTGCACATTCACCATAAACCCATAGGTTTTGTTAAATGTTTAATGGTTTTTATGATAAGTTGTTGTCTTTCCTTGATCAAGCTGTGGAACAGGAATTTCTAACATCTTCGGCACGACGAATCATAATCTCTGCTGCTACTGCTGAAACAATTGATTGACCAACTACAATCTTTCATCCCTGTCATTGATCCCTGCATGAGTCGTCTAGATTGGTCAACTAAGGAAAGCCGTAAAAAGCTTAGATTAGATTTGAGCCTTCATCTGTGAAACCTTGTGTCTTTTGGTTTTATTAATAGCATATTATTTTGTTTTGTTACTTCTTATGTTTGTTTAAGTGTGTTTTCAGGTTTTGTCATTGTTCGCTGTTTCAGGTGATGTCTTCTATACTCTATCTTTCTACCTTCGAACATTGAGGACAATGTCTCGTTTTGGTTGGGGGGAGAGGGTAGTAGTTTAAAAAAAAAAAAAAAAAAAAAAAAATACTAACTTGCTAACTGTTTTTGCTATTATTAAAACCAATTTGACAAAATTGTTATTAGGATAGTAGAGTATGGAATCAATTTTATTTGACTCTAGAGACGCATCTTAGTAAGTTTCATTACCAAGGTCTATCATAATACTTCTTGAAATATTCAGGTTTACAAACTCTCACATTGTTATCACTTGATTCTGCTCCTATACTCATTTAACAAGTATTATTAAACCTTCATTTTCACACACACACACTTTAACATATGATTGTGGGTTGCACATTGGATTTATTACATTAATTATGTTCTTTTGTTGAAGGTAACAACTAAGGGAAAAGGATAGTATATAATTTGCAAAAAAAAAAAAAAAAAAAAAAAAAAAAAAAGATAGTATTGATGATAATAAAACGTGGATAAGTTTGGTTTCGTAGCCTCCCTAACCTAAGCAATTAAGCCCGAAGGGGTGTTTTAACACCTAATACCCTAAAGTCAATTGACTTGGGAGCTATTGGCCCAAAACTTGTTACATGGGTTAAGGAGAAAAGCTTAAGGGAATCAAACATTTGCACTATCTACGTATCAGTATCTGCAACCCGAGTTGTTAAGCTCGTAGGGGTGTCTCAACAACCTAATGCCCTAAGACCAACTGGTTTGGGAGTCATTAGCCTAAAACTCGTTACATGGGTTAAAGATACATTGTGTTTTAAGTTGTATGTGTATATAAATAAAAAGAAAATAAAAAGAAAAAAAAAAAAAAAAAAGAGAAGAAAAAAATCCTAACCCAAGGAAGTTCACCTTAAACATTTGAACATAAATATTGTTTTCTTCCAACAAAAGCCCCATCATCTATGTTTCATTGAGCACACAAAAAGAAGGTTTATTAATATCTTGTTTACAAAGTATGAAGCAGGAATATAAATTTAATTGAGAGTTTGTTTATCTGGATAGATTAATGGAAGTTGAATGATGAATGCCTTGCTTTGTGGAACTTGCAAATTGTTTCTCTATTTTAACGCTTTAGATTACTAGGGACTAGTAATAAGCTGGTTGGGGGTGTGATTAGTACTTAAAAGTGCATGTTTATCAAAGGTTTTATATCATCATTTTGCACTTGAAGTATCAATAACTCCTTAACTAAAGCATGTTTTATAATAACAAGTTTGATATTATAAGATACCTTAATTTATGGTAAATTCTCATTTTAAATGCAGGACTATCACATAAATAAAAGATTGATTGATGAGTTTTAAGCATTGAAAGTTAAAAGGACAAAGAGATGGCCAAAACTTAGAAAAGAGATGTCGGTGCAGTCCAAACCGGAACATTGCTCGGTAATTTGGATCATATCTGGAGCTCTAGATTTCGGATTTAGTCCACTTTATATGGATGGAAAGGTAAGACAAAAGCCTACAACTTTCATGAGGAGCCCAAGATTTGAAAAGGTCGTTTTGAGTCCAAATTGAAGGAACAACGAAGAAGTCCGAAGCTGTCCTGCAGCCCAAACACTATTTAGTGTTCAGCCCATATCTTGAGTTCTAAGAAGTCCAAATGACCTCATCTTTTTTTTGTTGGAAAGCTGAGACAATTTCCTAGAACATTCTTTGAGGATTCTGGCCAAATTATGATGTTAGCAAATGACGTCTTGATCAGACAAGAAGATAAGGATTGTTATCTAGTCAAGATGTGGCCACCCACTTATCAATTAGTCAACAAATCAAATAGTTTCCAAATTTTTGGCCTATAAAAGGAGGCACTTTACCATGTATTTGAGGCATCTTGGTGTTCAGATCAAGATCATCTCTTGCTTTCTTCTCTTTGTATTGCTTATGTCTTGCTTTCATTTAATATCAAGTTTATGCACTTCATTTTCCTTTTCCTTTGTCTAGTTAACTTTTTCTTTCTCATTTATGTTCTTGTCTTGCTCATTTATGTTTCTTTCTTTTATTATGTCTAGCTAAGTTAATTATGTCAAGGTGAAAAGGGTACACTAATGGTGTAAGAATAAGTATAATATAAACTTAACATGGACCTTAACGTTGGATACTAACATGTTTTTATATTTTGTTATCTTGTTCACTTTTTAAAATACTTTGCTTGTTAAATGGTTAATCTAGATTTATGTTGTATAACACTTGGTACAACAAATACTTGGTACTTTTCAATGCCCATACTGTATGGTATAACCGACACCTGAGCTATGAAAGGACTTGATTTGTTGTTAACATAAGTTATAATCATGAATGCCTGCCAACATTTACAAGTATTAGCTTTATTCGAATAAGATAACTAATTGTAATCATGTTAACAATTTATAATCTGATGGGAACCTCCTTTATGTGTGATTTCCGATTGAGTAATAAGAGTTTATATTATATACTTGTTTGAAGTACCATTAGTGGATCCTCTAACCTTGACATTTGTTTTTATCATTGTTTAATCCTTACGTTTAATCTTTTATCCTCAAAGTTCTCATTAATTTCTTCATCTTCTGTTATTATTATTATTATCATTGTTATTATTATATTATTTACATTCTGTTTATATTATATAATATATATCTTTGATCTTTTTCAATAAAGTCAGTATATAGGGACTGGAAACCTGTGACCCGATCTTTAAGATAGATCATTCTCAGGTTTTATAACAACGCCACGTACTGATGTTATTATTATTGTTGTTGTTGTTGTTGTTGTCTTGTTATTTATAATTTATACAATTAACCTCTTTGTGGTTCGACCCCGGTCTTGCCGGGTTATTTATTACTTCGACACTCCTGCACTTGGGAAGAGACATCAAGCTTTTGGTCGTGTCACATTGCAACCATATTATCAAAGTTTGGCCAATTATTCTTAATGTTGTGGTTTTGTGAATCAATGGAACTTTCGAGATTCCTGAAAGTGCAAGGTGTGCTCGTGTAAGTGTGGTTCGAAAGGGTAAAAGGATGGAGGCACACAATGGATGTAAGAAAATGCATGATTTCATTAAGACAAAAGTGCTTAGTTAACATAGAAAATCTTGTAGTTGCGGAATCATGAGCTAAATCACCGACAAGATCAGCACAAGTCAAAACAAAGCAAAACAAATTCGAATATGATCAAACAATAGCAATTACTTTTTAAACACAATAGGAGTAATCACCATCTTCCAATTCTGGTACACTTCTCCTTCAACCAATCTTCGCACAAAAAATCTTGCAGAGGGTTCATCAATGGTGTGAATGGAAAGTTGTGGTAGAACTTCATCCTTTACTTCTATATCCGCTTCCTCTATTTGTTCTTGGCTCTCCAGGGTAATGATATGGAGATCTACTATGCCAGATCTAATCACTTTTACAGCCTTTGGGAAAGATACTTGGAGTGGTGGGATGGTGAATTCCTCTTCTTCTGGCTCTCTTCCTTCAATCCTTGCCATTCTTGCCTCCTTTTTAATCTGGGCAACTCGTTTGTAATCATCTTTCTTGGGCTTATATCCAGCCCAAATCTTTGATCCAACTCTTTTAGCTTGATCGGTCCAGTCTTAGGAATTATATAGAAAGGAGCCCTATTCTTCAAAAAGCATCTGGCAGCCATTTTTTATGCTTTAGGGATTCTAGGCTTTCTCAACACTGCACCCTCAGGAACCCATTCTGTATTCATAATTTCAAATGCATGAATATTTCCATCTCTGCAGTCTTCCGCTTTAATGAAGGGTATGGATACATTTCTTATCATGGAAACTGTTTCTTCAGCTTTGACAGTTATTAGCATTCCATTCATGATATACTTTAAACACTGGTGTAATGAAAAAGTCACTGCTCCAGCTGCATGAATCTACGGCCTCCCTAATAATATGTTGCAAGATGGGTGAATGTCCATCACTTGTAATGTTATTAGAAACATCTACGGCCCTATATATAGCTCCATTTATAGGGTCCTAATTATCTGTCTTGGCGAACCATCATATGCTCTCGCCATCAATGTGCTAGGTTTCATATGTGACTCATCGATAGGCATTTCTTTCAACATATGAATTGCTAAGACATTCAATGCAGATCCGTTATTGATGAGTACCTTTCCAATTAGAATGTCCTTACACCGCACTATAATGTATAGTGGCTTGTTATGCCCTATATCGTCGGGACCCAATTCATCTTCAGTGAAGCATATGTAATTTGAGGCTTGGATTCTCCCCTTGAGCATGTAGTTTCGCGGCATTACGACTTCGATGCCCCGGTTGCCAAAATTCAGTTGCCTTTGAATTTTGGGTGATCCCTCTTGAGCATGTATGCATCTGCTACTTGTTCTATGATTAGTACTTAAAAGTGCATGTTTATAGGATTCAGGTTTTATATCATCATCATTTTGCACTTGAAGTATCAATAACTCCTTAACTAAAGCATGTTTTATAATAACAAGTTTGATATTATAAGATACCTTAATTTATGGTAAATTCTCATTTTAAATGCAGGACTATCACATAAATAAAGGATTGATTTGATGAGTTTAAGCATTGAAAAGTTAAAGACAAAGAGATGGCCAAACTTAGAAAAGAGATGTCCGGTGCAGTCCAAACCGGAACATTGCTCGGTAATTGGATCATATCTGGAGCTCTA